>NC_069669.1:0-344583 GCF_027244095.1 Hemicordylus capensis
CTGCGAGCTGGTGCTCACCACTACCCCAGTTGTTCTGACTGGCTGAGTTTTTTCTTGGTATGCGCTGGTATCCAATTACAGAGCTGGGCTCCCGGATCCAAAGAGAGGGGCCGGAGCAGTTTTTTCACTAAGAAAGAGTGTCTCGCTTTGGAAGACACAGATTTTTCTTTGAGGAAAAATATGAGCTTGGAGCAATATTCTTCAGAGGGAGTCTTCAAAGTCAAAGAGGGGGAGACCCAGCATGAGGGTCAAGGCAGATGGCAGCAGGGTGGCCTTATGCTTCACTCCTGGCTGAGGGAGTCCAAGGGGCTGGCTGAACAAGCTGCCTAGACTGAACAGGCTGAAGTTGCAGGTTAGGATTTATTGGTTTGTGGTGGTGGTGGTGGTGGTGAGGACAACGTGCCACCCATCCAACAAATCTGGCGGGGAGAGGCAAACCTTTGCTACCAATTCCCTGGCCAGCTGCAGCCCCATGACAGAAGGAAAAGAGTGCACCAGCGTGGGCAAAGAGGGCAGGGCCTGTGCAGAGAGAAGCAGAGTCACCAAGAGCTGTGGCGTAGCAAGTGCGGTTGCCATCCTGATCACCCCCTTCACCGCTGCCCGCCTCCTCATCCGACAGGTACCATACATCCATTTGTCTTGGGCGATTCAGGTGCAGATAGCTCCTGAGGTGCAACAGCATCTTAGGATCAAAGCTTCCAGTGCTAGGAAACTAAATCATCTGGCTCCACTTCTGCATGTACTGGGTAGATCAAGTGCCATAGCATTGGCACACAAATCCAACTGGAGAGTCTGTCCCTGGACACTTTGATTTCCACCTATCGTCACTCTGTGGTGTTCCCCAAGACTGACAAGTAGGCCGAGGCTCCATGCAGTCCACCAGCCGGAAACAACCAGACACTTAGCCTATCAGCTGGCAGATCGGGCTGTGATGGTGTGAAGTGTCCCTCAACCCAGAAACACAAGTGATAATTTGTGTTTGGCATCAGTGGCCATTCAGAGAACTAGTTCACCATCTCACTCGATACAGCAGCATACTAACTGTGTGCAAAAGGCATAACCCAAAAATGGTTGTTACATTCATAACAGCACTTACATTTATTGCCAACTATCGACATGCACAGGCCTGGACCAGCCAGAACCTGGTTTTCCTTCATCATGGACCACACGAATTCTTCCTATCACTTCCAAGGCTGCCCTGCAGAACTGACAGGCAAATGGAGACAGATGAGCCTAGTATGCCCATGCTGCAAGAGCAAGCGCCAAGTATTACAAAGAAGAACAAGACATACCACCAGGAGCTGACTGCCAGAGAGAGTGCTGCTGAGGGAGGCACCGTGGTCTTGCTTCTTTCAACCCCTTCAAAGCCTGCTCCTGAAAAAGAGACCAAGGTTACGTCCATGGTATGTGTGCCACAAGAGAGAGATCTAAACACTTCCAGTCAAAATACATATTACCAGTGGCAGGGAGGAGCAGAGCTGGTTTCTGGCATTCTAGATGATCGTGCTGCTGCCAGGGCTGGGCCTGTGCCAGTTCTTCTCTCTGCCCCTTCCAGGACACAAATAGAGGCTGTTGTGTCCATCATGGATGCTGCACAAACCAAATTCAGGACACTGTCAGTAAAAGTCTCTACCACAAGCTGCATCATGAGCATTTCACTTTATTGGCTGGGCAGTGGGTTTGTTTATTGGGGCTTTGGGTTAGTTGGTTTATTGGGGCTTCAGGTTTATAGGTTGTGGTGGTTTATTTGGGAGGCTTCAGGTTTATAAGTTGGTTTATTGGTTGTGGTGGTTTATTTGGGAGGCTTCAGGTTTATAAGTTGGTTTATTGGGGTTTTAGGTTTGATTATAGTGGCTTGGGTCTCTTGGTTGAATTATTTATTGGGTGTATTGGTTGTGGCAGTTTCTTGGGGCATGTTGGAGCATTTCCTTGTAACCTTCCATGGAGATACTTACATCAACAAGTGCAGCATATCCAATCTCTTCAATACATACAATGCAGCGAGTTGAAGACATTCATGGCAGCATTCTAGAGCCAGGTGCTGCTCCCGAGAGGGGGCTGCGCTACTGCTTCTTTGCTCACCATCGAAGGCTGCTCCTGCCAAAGAGATGGAGGTTACAGCTATGAAGCACATGCAGACTTAACAGGCATAAACCATGCTGGGGCACAAGTAACCACTTGCACACTAAAGACGACTGGGACCAAGAATGGCCACTCCCCTTTTGAATTACCAAAATGCCAGCAGTTACTCACATCTGCCTATAGTGCTCATCTGAACACCAGTTCTGGCAAGGCTGGAGGGGCTGGTGCACCACACAGAGAGGCAACAGTATGGCCTGAGGGCTGGGGCGGTAATAGCTAACTTGGTTATGGAACTCTGCTTATGGGGGTTACTGGAGAGCCAGCGTGGTATAGTGGTTAGGGTTGTTGTGAGGAGAAACTTAAGTATGCAGTACACTGTTCTGGGCTCCTTGGAGGAAGAGCAGGATATGAAATGTAAAAAATGAAATGAAAAATACTGGCCCTTGCCTACCCACAGGGCCATAGACAAGGAAAGGCTTTTAGTGCCGCTAAGCTATCTTCTCCCTAATCCACAACAGAGAATCGGCTTTCTTCACCCACTGCCAGAAGTTGACCTGGCTCTCAAGATCAGGACGCACACACACACCCCTTACCTCTCTGCAGAACAGCACAGGAGGCCATCCTTGTCCTCCCAGGTTCTCATGGAGGGAACTTCCAGTCTTTCAAGGCAAAATACTACAGCCACCTATGGAGGGAGAAGCACTTTGTCCCTTTGGGTCATTTGAGCTTCTCTGCAGGAGGAATAAAGGCTCCTGATCTGGTTTTTGGCAGCAGCACTCTAAGTGAAGGCAAGTCTGGGACATAAATTACAAACTGAAAAGTGGGGAGCCTTTAAAAGCTACACAGGAAGGCACCTGCAGTACAGTTGTTATTATTATTCGATTTCTATACCGCCCTTCCAAAAATGGCTCAGGGCGGTTTACACAGAGAAACAACAAACAAATAAGATGGAACCCTGTCCCCAAAGGGCTCACATTCTAAAAAGAAACATAAGATAGACCCCAGCTACAGTCACTGGAAGTACTGTGCTGGGGGTGGATAGGGCCAGTTACTCTCCCCCTGCTAAATAAAGAGAATCACCACGGTAAAAGGTGCCTCTTTGCCCAGTTAGCAGGGGTCAGTTCTCCTTCCCTGCATCCCAACAGACATTTATTCCAATGCTTGTATAGGCAAAGAAGGACAGTTGTCCTCTGCAGAACTCACTCATGAGACCCCCATCTCTGCTGCAAGCCTTGGGGCCATCTGAAGGATCCCAAGTGGGCACCACTTGGAAAAGCAGAACACTTGGCTACCAGCCTAGGGCCCCATCCCCAGAACTCCCTGAAAAGAGACAAGCTTTTTTGAACTGGGTAACTCCCGATTCTAACCTGACATACAAAGTGAAGGCCTATGAGCATGTAGACTGTGCTTTAGTACACAGTACAGTTGAGAGCTTTTTAGTGTTGGGACTTTTTAGTGCAGGGTTACAGCCCTACGTTCTGACCTGGGCCAATAAGGATGTAACATGGGGGAGCACGAGAAAGTCCTGGTTTGTTCTAGCTTTAAGTACTAGATTCAAGAGATCAGCAGTATGACCACCAACACCCCTTCAATGGAAAATGCTACAAAGGGAGCAACAAATCAGTGTTAGCTGCTGATTTGGGGGGCAAACTAGAAAGATTGTCCTCTTGCTAGATCAGAGTCCTACATTTGAGACATGCAGTGACTGGCCCAGGGTAGCTTAGTAAATCCCATGCCTGAATTGGTATATTGGCCCAGTGCTGTACAGTTCTCAAGATATTGTGCCACACTGGTCCAGCATCCACAAACTCCTGAAAGCAAAGACAAGGCAGAGCTTCATTAAGCACCCAGAAAACTGAGCCAGATGTTTTAACCCAATTACCCAGCCTTTCAGAATTTAGGACAGGCACCAATCCCCAGAGCAATACACAGACATCCACACCTTTGTGGCTTTTGCAGTGAACACTGCACTGCTTCATGGCCAAGCTCTGGTGCTACCAGGCTGCCAGTGGATTTTGACTCTCACAAACTGGAATGGGAGAAGAGTTGTCCTGCACCTTGTCCCTTGATGTTAGGAAGCAGCAGAGACAACCAGAGGAGTAGCAGACTGCAGCATTTCTGAGCTTAGACTGACAGGCTGGTGAACACACACACGCACCTACTACAAACCAGCTTCAGCTGCACTGCCCTCCCTCCCTCTGAGGCCAAGACTTTTGTCTGCCTTACAGCAACAGGTTCTGCTATGTCCTGATGCTAACTGAGCACCCAGTCAATGTAGGAGGACTAAGTCATTCCACTCGAAAGAGTGTTGGGAGCATGGTATGAAAATGCACTACTGGTCTCAGGCATCCCAAGTTCACAAGACAGGATAAAGAGAGCTATGCAGACCTGGCTATCCTGTCCTTCCTCTAGGCAGTCCACAATCCTCACAAGATCCCTGTTAAGTGGGCTGTGCAGGAGCCACTGGCCCAGGTTAACCCAGTGAGTGTCATGGCTGAAGGGGTCTCCCCACTCCTACGCCACCATCAAGCAGCTGCCTCAATCCCATCCATTAACTGGTTAAAGTTAAGCCAAGAACACAAGCCAACACCACCAAGCAGCTCTTTGGAAAAAGCCACTGAAAAAAACAGAGGAAAGGAAGGAGCACATAACTATGTTTAGGAACAGAAGCAAACCCAAGAGGGCCAAACGGCACTGACCACCCGAGCCACACCACCACACTTGCAAACACACCCAGACGGGAGCTGCACTGGGCTCCTCCCCGCTTCCCCATCCCATCTCCAGCTGAACGCTTCTTGCTAGAGGCCCTCTGCAGCTTAAAGCCACAGTCACCTATTCTGCAGCTGGAGTGACATCCAGACTATGAGACTCTATAGGACTACTCAAGAACAGCAGTCTGGGGGTGTAGCTAGACACTGGGCAAGATGGCTGCTTAGCCCAAAAGCTCTTTCCCATGCCAGGATTTATATAAGAACTCAGCAGGCCCAACTGTTAGCAGCAATACTAAAACAGAACAAGCTGTGTGATAAACAAGTCACATGGTTACTAAAATGGAACCTAAACGTTTACGTTGAAAGCAAAACAGCAGCAGCAGCAAAGAGCCTGCCAAGCAGCATGATGGCCTCCAAAATGGCAACAGCGGGAAAATCACAATTGAACAAGGATACAGCTGCTAACAATGCTGTGCAAGATCCTGACTTAGCAATCCTTGGGGCAATGCGGAAAAAAAGCTATCAGCACTGTGGGCCATGCACTGAAACCCTTAGAAGACTAATGCATCAGGAAAAGGATCACCAGTTTAGCTACGTGAGCCAGTGATGCATCTATAAAATTAAGGGGGATAACTCCCAGCAGTGGGTGGGAATGGAAACATCTCCTGAACAGACAATGCTGCCATCAGAATGGCAAAGAGTTATAAGGCAATCTATCAGTCCTTAGCTCAAAGGCACAACGTGTATGGGGGAAATGGCTTAACAACCCAGTGCCACCGTGACCACCTCTACCGCACAGCATCTTCTGATCCCTCAAAACAGATCAATTTAAAGGGGGGGGGGGGAAATGAGAACTCTACATAGCTAAGGACAAAGGTGAACAGACTCATTCACAGCTGAAAAATAATGCAGGTGAGGTTAACTGAAACCAATTCAGTTTATGTCCAATCAATCTGTAGGATCACAAGCACTCAGGCATCCGATTTTACAGATCACACAAAACCAAGAAGATGATCGCTAGTATTTATGGTTTACTTAAATACTCCTTTAATTGGGCTGAAAGCTGTAAAGGAATTAGACTTAAGACAAGTTATCCTTGTTGGTCTCTGGTCCAACATTGACCATGCAAATCAACCTCTGCCACAGTGACAGAAAATACTTTAACATTAACTCATCGTTGGCATTTGCCACTTTGCAGCTCAGTAGAATATACCAATACTGGGATACAACTTACAGCCAGATCCCCAACTAGCTTTACTAGGGGTACAGTCAGAAGATGATGCAGTTAATTATGAAGTCTTCTTGGCCTATAGTTCAACACTGGCCAGAACAGAAGAGCCCTATCACTGGAAAGATCCAGTATTGCCCTCCACAGAGCAACAGTACATATGTCTGGGATATTGCACTGACATACAAGTTAATAAAGCTTCAACTTTCTCGAGGGCCTTCCACCTCAGATTATTGCATTAGCCACTGGTATCCTCTTGCAACATATAGAATCATGCATATGTCCTTCATGGTTCTACTAGACATTTCACATTTTGGAAAGCTGAAATAGGCATATTTTGGAGCAGGAAAGGCCTGATTTCTCTGGCTTCTGGGAGAACTCAAAGCAAGTGGAGGCAAACCTAGACATCAGACTCATTTCTCTGCTGATTCTTGGGCTGAAGTGATCAGATCCTCTACTTCACACAACCCTTGCAGCTAAACCCAAGAGTGAAACTCCTGGCTTCCTAACAACAAGTCTCCCTGTTGGCTGAAGCTAATGAGCAGGCACCTGGAATTGACCCTTCAAGAGCAAGTGCCAGCTCCAAGTGGGAGCCCTGTGAGCACAGGCAGAGGGGAGATAGTTCTCCGAGGCACTTTTTCCTTGACAAGCACAGAGGACTTCAGTAATGTCCTGCACAAGCAAAACAAATCCTTACATGCTCTCTCAACCAACATTAGGCAAAGAAGCAAGGCAGCTGAGATCACAGACTATTGGACCAGTTCAGGGCTGGTGTGAAGTGAGCCCATGGCTCTTCAATTCAGCCATACTCCTGAGAAGACATCACAGCCGGCCTCCCCTTCTCCTGCACAGGCCCATCAGGAAAGATACCCCAAGGACCCAAGCAAGCTCTTTGCCTTTAGACTGGAGATCTACCCTGATGTGTTAAGACAAGATTTGGCCAATCTGGACCAGAGACTGAGGTGGGGAAGCTGCCCGCTCCATTCCTACAAGTCACTGTGACTGAAGATGGAAGGTCGGCTTCCCTTTCAGAATCGATGGCCCTGCAGCAACACTCAGCCAGCACACCAGGTACAACAAGCCTTTCCCCCTTACTGTAGGAGGAGATTTACTCCGACTATGGGGAACGGGAAAGGAGCTGGCAGACTAAGATGTTCTTCTCTTGACTTAGCTGGCAGGCCCGCTCTTGCTGATCCTGGGGCGTCTTCTCATGGCTAGACCCAGGTAGGGCTGCCCTACTGGCATAGAGCCAGTCATGAGAATGACCTTTGTGGCTGGACTAAAGAGTGGGGGGAACTGAAGAAACACCAGTACTTCAGTTTTACTTGTTAGAACTTCTAGGATAGAAGCTTTAAATATTAAACTCAGTCAGAGAAGTTTAGTGTTGGAGCTTCTAAGTAGGCAACAATGTTCTACTCCAGTATCATGCCATGTCCAATAAAGACATTTTACGAGGCAGGAACAGGGAGAGTGCCAGTCAACTTAAAACCAGCAACCCCGTCAACAGGGTGGAGGAACCAGATAAAGCAGAGACTCAATAGGATCAGCCCTTTTAAAAGTAACTTAGAAATATAATTACCTTGCAGGATCGAT
The DNA here is from genome assembly GCF_027244095.1 of Hemicordylus capensis. Lineage (NCBI taxonomy): Eukaryota > Metazoa > Chordata > Lepidosauria > Squamata > Cordylidae > Hemicordylus > Hemicordylus capensis. The sequence continues at coordinate 7,615 of NC_069669.1, forward strand.
GAAGAGATCTTGTGTTCTCTGTCTTGCAATAAAAGCCAGCTAGTCAACTGCTTCAGAAGAATCCTCAAGCCAGACTCCAACCCTCCCTGAGCTGGCTCAGGCACACCACTGACCACCACAAGCTCTGTGGTAGAACTGCTGAAGTTGTGATGCACCACTGTGGAGGGAGAGCTTATGTACTCATTGAAAGGCCCGCCCCTTCCTCAGTTTAGCCCTACTCCCGAGGAGGCCTCAGCAGACAGGAAGGGGTGGGGCTATGACTCTTTATAAGCCCTCAGTCAGTTCACAGGCTCCCTTTGCTGCTCCAGCAACTCCACTGGAGTAGACCTGTTAGGAGGAAAGCTGGCCTTGACCAACCAGGTAAGGTCTCTGTGTTTGCTCTAATCTGTTGTGTTGATCCTTTTGCTGCCAGGGCTGATGGGGAAGGAAGAGGGAGCAGAAGCCCTGCTGAGTGTGTGGAGTCCCAGGGCTCTTCTGAGGGGCAGTATTGGGGATCTAGTATCTAAGTAAGGGGTGGACTTACCTTTTAATAGGTTTCCAGATGCAGTCTGCTGCCAGTCAATTGAATAGTCTGCTGTATGTGTCGGAATTAATTTCGGAGAGATGGAATTGGTTTAAAAGTTAGATGTATTATCTGAAGTGGGTAATTCAGAGGACTGTAAATTATGATAAAACTTTTCAAACTTTCTGGAGATGTCTACGGAGCAAACCATTCATTTGGCATGGTTTGTAGATGGAATCAATCTGATGGCTTTGGACTGCCTTTTCTTGCTTATGCACTTAGCTAGAACGTTGCTTGCTTTAGCACCTCTTTCATAATTTGCCAGAGAAAGAGTAGCTGTTTTCTAATAGAGTGTGATTCTAATAGGAGGTTCGGCTTTATTTCTTTATGTTCAGCATATATGTTTTTGCTTGGTTTATTATAATATTCTTATTTTTTACAGTTCTGGAGCCTGGAAGTGTATGCAGCTGGTTAATCCCCTTTCCATGAAATATTGCTTTAAATGCTTCCCAAATTGTGGCTGGGCTGAATCAACAATCCGAGTTAAATTAAAAGTCAATCTTCCAATGTTTTGCATATATCTTTATTGTATAATAAATAAGTTTTCAACCAAGAAATTGGGTTATTAGAACTTTCAAAACTTAATGAGCATATTATCCAATTGAGATCTGTCCAAATGTTATCACTAATAGCATCTTGAATATCATTCTGTAGGGAACTGGAGATGAGAACATAATCAATCCTAGAACAAGTTTAATGTCTGGCAGACAAGAATGTGTAATCCCCTTCCCCTGGGTGTAACAACTGCCAAGGAACTACCAAATTAGCTTCCTTAGAGAGATATGCTATAGGGAACTTAGAAGTAGAAATATTGGGAGTATACTTGGAGGCTGACCTATCCAAAGCAGGGTTTATGGTTACGTTAAAACCACACCCATTTATCCAATCTTGAATCTTAATACTTTGAAGTTTTTAAAAGAGATTTTCAGTGACAGAGTATTTGGGGCATATATGGAACACAGTAACAAGGGTTTATCCAAAAATGTGCCCTCAATATATACAAACGGACCAAAAGAATCTTTATAGTCTTTCAAGGGTGTAAATCAGCAATTTGGGGAAAACAATGTGGCAGTTCCTTTGGACTTCGAGCTTCCAGCTGCTATCCCTGATGAGGATAATTAAACTAAACAATGTTGTTGTTCCTCTTTTAGTACGTGTTTCTTGAAGAAAAATTATATCTGTCCTTTGTTTTAAACACCTTAGAATGTTTGATAAGAAACTAAGCCATTACAATTAACTGAAAAAATATTTAAATCACACATCTTTAAAGGACAGATTACCCATGTCAACAACTGCAAGTGCTATAACCAATTGGACTAATGTTATATCATAGGCCTTGAGTCGAAATACATCATCTTTGGCAGAAACTGTTAGCATTGAAATACATTCATAACTAAACCCAGGAACTATCCTTCCCTCCCCATCCTCCAAATCACCACCAAAAAGGTGAGAGAGAAAAGTAACCAGGTTAAACCAACTAAGACAATGTTAAACAGAATTCTACAAAAGAGTGAGGAGAACCAAAACCAATGTTCCCTCTCTCCCAGAACTAGGGAGTAAGTGAATCCAGTTACAAATGTGAAGAAAGCATGAAAGAGCTACTAAATCTTTACGTTCAGGGCTCTCCCCCCCTCTCCCGCTCCCATCCAGGTATCTTACTAAGCATATTACATGCTTATAAAGTGGGGTGGGGGAGTATAATGTGCCAAAGCATAGGAATTAGTTCTTTAATCCTTACTAGACTCCATTATATCCTTATTAAACTCTTCCTTTAGCAGTGTCCTTTATCCGGAGAGCAATAACAATTAGAGCAATGGGTTGAAATTAGAAATTCTTTTCATATTCAGCCCCAATCTCCTACTCGCCCTCCTTGTGCCATTCAAGATAAAAGTTCAGTACCAAGGCAAATTATTATCTTATTTGCCTAAAAAGAAGTAATCAAGAGTAAGATTAGACAATAAGGCCAACTAACATTTCACTCAAGTTTCCCAAAGTGAAACATCAGGATTGGTGACTTCTGGGGCTGTCACTTCTTCCAACTAGAGACGCTTTGCTTTGCCAAGAAACTTTGCAGGCTTGAGAGTTGTTTGGTGAGAGACCCAGGGTACAAATGGCACTTCACATCTTTAGCTTCAAGGGGAGTCCAACAAGAGATACACAGAGGCAACAAAAAGTATTTAGTGAGTAAAGAGCTGGTGGGGTTTTCACTTCTTCCATTTAGAAATGCTTTGCACATAAGTTCTAGGTTCTTGAGATTTCTTGGGCAAAAGGCCCAGGATGGAAAGAAGGTTTTTCTCTTGTGTGTCAGCAGCACAGAAGGGGTTGCAGCACCACTTTTGCCAGCTGCCATGTTCCTAAGCGTAGCTGCAGGCTGCATCCTGGTTCAAAAAGCCCTTCCTTGAAGCGTGTGGTTCACAGTGAGATTCCTCCTCACAAGGCCACATCTGAGAGAGAGAGAAATGGAGAGCCAGACTGGAGGTGGGGGGCAGTTGTTTTGTGCTCTTAGCATGCTGTAGAAATGCTCATCTTCCTCCCTCCCTATTCTAGAGAACTGCTTGGTTGGGGCAGAAGGCAGCTATCTCCTTAAACGACCCCCATTCACCCCAGAAGAGCCAAATTCCCAGCTGCTGCAACACCCCACCAGTCTGACGCTCCCTGCCTTTGCCACCACTTTGGAGAAGACAGATGTGGACAGACACACGTGTGCACACACCCTGCGGGGACTGTGCCCCACCCCATGTTTCCAGCTCTTCTCCTGCTTCCCCGTCTTAAGACCCAAAGGCGGCTGCCTGGAAGCTCTGAACTGCCAAAGCTCCTTCACTGTATTAGTCAAGATGCCCAGGAAACTCTCTCAGGAGCCAGATTCTCTCTCTCGGCCAGTGTTGAAGTGGTGGGGATAGGACTGGTGGTCTGTCTGGCTTCCGGCCCACCCTCTCTGCCCAGGGCCAGCCCTGCACAGGCAAGCTTGTTCATCTCCCAGTAAGCTAAGCGCGCGGGGGGGGGGGGGGGCGCACAGCGAACTTCACAACTAAGGTGCTGCAAAACAATTAATGGTAAGAGCAATTAAATGTTTTTAGTCTTTGACATGATTTCAATTGTTAAGTGATTTAAGATTTTAATTGTAAACCACCCAGACTCAAGTTTTGGGTGGTACAGAAATATTTCAAATAAATGTGCTGGGGGGGGGGTCTTGCTGCAGCAGACTAAAAAGCTGGTGTCACCTTGAAGACGAATTTCCTTTTAGCAGAAGCTTTCATGGACTTTTGGAAACCCCCTCAGCGGCAGGCAGAAGTCCTCATGGGAAGGACCAGGGAGCCCACGGACATTGAGAGTGCCTGGGGCCACGCCGCACCCCACAGACTGAGGCACCTACAGCTCCTCTGTGGGGAGGAGGCTGGGCTGGGGCCCCAGAGAAGACAGGCAGACAGACAGAGGGAGAGGAGCTGCGCAGAAGCAAGACCCTCTCCAGCGGGCCAACCCTTGGGAAACGGCACTGGCCTCGGAGCCCTGACCCTCCCCAGAGCAGCTCCATCCCCTCAGGGGAAGCCCTGGCCGGGCTCACACAGGCAGCCTCTCTGGGTCCTCGGCATCTCCCCTGCGGGCCAAGGCAGAGAGGCAGGCCCACCTCCTGGGGGCCTTGGGCAGCCACCCCACTCCCAGATCCTCCTCCTGCTGCTGCTTAGAGCGAGGCCTCCCCACGGGCAGCCCCGGGGATCCTGCCCCTGAGGGGACTTGCCCACCACCACCACCACCAGGCCGCCTTCTAGGGGCCGCCAGACCCGGGCAGGCAGCCCTCCCTCTCCTCCCCCCAGCCCCATTCCCTCTGGCCGAGGCCCACTGGCGAGCGAGGGGCAGCCCCAGGCAGGCAGGCAGGCGGGGCCCGGGGGCGCAGGAGACCCCTCCTCCCCTCACCCGCCTGCGGGCTCCGCGGGGGCAGGGCCGGAGGGCGACGCGGGAGGCGGCCTCGGTGGGGGGGGGCACCGTCTCGACCCGGCGCCAGGCCGCCTTCTCCAGCGGCAGCCGCGGCGCCATCCCGGCGGGCACCGAGGAGGTGGCGGAAGCGGAAGGAGAGGAAGCTCCGACCGACACGAGGCGCCCCGCCTCTCCCTAGAGACTGACAGGCCCTGGGCGCTGGCTTCTGACGTCACCCGGCGACGGGGGGAAGGGGCGTGACCTTGGCGGCCACTGGCTCCTTCCTCCCCGATGGCGCGGAGCCGGTGACGTCAGGCCCTCGCCTCTCTCCGCCAACTCCTGGGCTCCGCCCCCATTATTATCATTTTTATTATAAATTATTATTTACTCGATTTCTATACCGCTCTTCCAAAAAGGGCTCAGGGCGGTATACACAGAGAAAGAATCAATAAATAAGATGGCCACCTGTCCCCAAAGGGCTCACAATCTAAAAAAGAAACACAAGATAGACACCAGCGGCAACCACTGGAGGGATGCTGTGAGGGGGTGGAGAGGGCCAGTTGCTCTCCTCCTGCTCAATGAAGAGAATCACCACGTTAAAGGATGGTTCTCTGCCAAGCTAGCCAGGGATTTTTTGACAGGAGAGGAGGGGAGCCTCTGCCTCCCTCGGGCCACGTGACGAGGAGGGGGGGTGCGGGGCAGCGCCCAGACAAGGAGGCATTGGCTGTCTGGAGCAGGGATTCCCAACGCTGGGTCCTCAGATGTTATTGGACTTCAACTCCCACAATCCCCAACCATAGGCCATTGGGGCTGGGGATTCTGGGAGTTGAAGTCCAAGAACACCTGGGAACCCAAGGTTGGGAATCGCTTTCCACAGCTGCCTCTTTATGGCAGGCGGGCTCCTTCTCCAGCCTCCCCAAATCTTCACTCCACACACACCCCCCCACACCCCTCTGGCCAAAGACAGTCCCCGATCTCGGGGCTAAGAGACTTTGCACAGCTGAAGGGCGCCCCGAGCCTGGGAGAACAGCAAAGGGCCCCCCGGTGTGTTCCCCACCTCCATTCCGTGCAGCTTGGGAGGGAACAGGGTCCGTCCCCAGGAGGAGGAGGAGGGTCCCCACGTGCAGCATGGATGTCTGTCGAGGTTTTGCCTAGTCGAGGCTACAGGAGTCTCGCTCATGCACTCTCGCTGCTGAGCATGCGCAGGTGCTTTTGCAGGTGGCAGGCGGAGGAGCGGGTCCAGCCCGTGAGCCAGAAAGCAACCCTGCCTGGACCCCCGAGCTGCGCGCGCAGCCTGCCTCCCCACGCTCTCCATGCAAGCGCAGCAGGCGCCGCACAGTTCTCCCGAAGGGCTTTCCTTGGGTGAAGCCCCCACCCCACCCACCCCCTAACCACGGCTGCTGCTTTTCTCTTCCGGGCTCCCTCCCCTGCCGGCTCCGCTTAGCATTTGAATGAGAGACTGCCTGGGGGGGGGGGGCCCTGCGAGAGAGATGCCCCTGCAGGGATGATGCGCAGCCCTAGACTAGCCCCGGCTTGGCCTGCAGGAGGGGGACCCAGCTTCAATGCCTGGAAGCTTCTCCCAGTAACTTGTGGGCCTGGGAGGGAGTCCTGCTTAAAACCTTGGAGAGCTGCTGCCGGTCAGAGCACAGTCCTGAGCCAGATAGCCCAAGGTCCCGACTCATCAGCACAAGGCAGCTTCCCCTGGCGCTTTCCTGCACCGTTTCCTTTCCCATCCCTTCCTGTGTTTTCCCTGCTGCCGGGAATTGCTCCCTCCACCTTGTTCTGTCTTTTTGGACTGTTGGATATTTCAGATTCAGGAGCAGGACTCCGGCTGTGACTGGCCTGCAACTCCCAGGATGCCCTGCTTGGGAATGCTGGGAGTTGTAGTTCAGGAACATCGGGGTGCTGGAGGCTGCCTCCCCCTGCTGGCTCTCTTTGCATGCTGAGCCTTATGCTGGCAGCACCGAGTGGGGCAATGGTTAGAGGCAAAGACACACCCCGCTTCAAATCCCCACTAAGTCACACAGCTGGCTCTGGGCTCCCCGCTCTCTCTCTCTCAGCTGAGCCTGCCTTGCCAGGCTGTTCAAGATAAAAAGGGCAAGGAGGGGGGGACCAAGGATGAGGCCTCTCAAATGGTCTCCCACCTCAATGGGGGCAGCTTAAGTGAAGGAGAGCCGTTTAATTCCACCTTGCCCTGGTGCTGGAAGGCTTTCCTTCTTTCCTCTCCCACCTTCACAGCACGTGCTACACCCCATGACAGCCAGAAGTTCTCACACTGGGAGAAAACAGAAGCTGTTCTCTCACAGGTGCTTCCTAAGGCTGACATGTTGGTCTTGGACGTGCCAGAGAGTCTGTGGAAAGGCCCACCAGAAGAACCCCACACCTGCCCTTGGTCTGTGAGGCCCCCAATCAGGAGGGGGAGGATGGAGTGCTTGGAAGGAACCCACAGAGACCTTCCTCAGGGTGGGAAAGGGGAGGGCAGGGGAAGGGTGCTGCACTGAAGAGGGCTTGGTCGGTTCTCTGGCCCCCAAGGGAAGACCCTGCCCTAGAAATGCTCTAGAACAAGGGATTCTCGAACTTGGGTCCTCAGATGTTTTTGGACTTCAACTCCCATAATCCCCAGCCCCAGTGGCCTTTGGTTGGGGATTATGGGAGTTGAAGTCCAAAAACATCTGAGGACCCAAGTTTGAGAATCCCTGATCTAGACGCAGGGGTAAGCAGCGAGGTGGCCAAATTTGCAGCTGGTACCAAACTCTTTCGGGTAGTGAAATTCAACAACGGATTGTGAGGAGCTCCAAAAGGATCTCTCCACACTGGGTGAGCGGGTGACAAAGTGGCAAATGCACTTCAGTGTTGGCAAGTGTAAAGTGATACACATTGGGACAAAAAACCCCAAGGAGAAAGGACATGGTAGAACTGGAAAAGGTGCAGAAGAGGGCAACCATGATGACCAGGGGCCTAGAGCACCTTTCTTATGAGGCAAGGCTACAACACCTGGGGCTATTTAGTTTAGAAAAAAGACAACGGCGGAGAGACATGATAGAGGTCTATAAAATCAGGCATAGGGTGGAGAAAGAGGATGGAGAGAAATTCTTCTCCCTCTCACATCACACTAGAACCAGAGGTCATCCCAGGCAATTGGATAGGAACCACCTCTAGAACCAACAAACAAACACTTTTTCACACAACGCATCATCCACTTGTGGGATTCTCTGTCAAACAAAATGTCAGATATTGCTGTCCTTGGAGCAGCCCCCGTGGATTTACCACATGGATTTAAGGAAGAAGGCTCCCTTGTTTTGCATCTTGTCAGAATTGCTCTTCAACATCATAGGTTTGATCAGAAGTGTAGCAGCTACAACAAAAATTCTCCATACATTTAAAATACATTACAAAAGGAAGAACCCGGGTTCTACACAAAGGCTTTACAGAAATACTGAATGCACAGAACGCTCACATACAGAACAACAATTTAAAGGTAACAATAAATTAAACTGGCTATCAATAACGTGGAGCAAGAAAGCATCACAGTCCATGGCAAGCCGACCGCTCCTTCCACAGTGAATCTTTTCTTCAGACTTCATCTTTTTTCTTCCAGTTGCAGAAAGTTCTCCTTTTTCTTTGGAGGCTACAGGGGAGAGGTTACCAGCACTTCACCCTGACCATAGGACTTCAGCTCCTATGTCCCTACATCACTTATTGTAAGAGCAACTTTCAGCCTGTCAGCACAAGTCTCTTTTGAGAGGAAAATCATCCAGACAGAAGACTTTTAAATAGAGTCACCTTAACTGTATATCTAGCATCCTAATAAGGGAGTAAAAACATCTAAATAGGAGTTGATACATACCTCTTTGATATCAGCCACTTTTATACACTTTGGATTTCTTCAAATAACCTCCTAAGTAGGGATTTACCCACAATCCACATGGCCGTCTATGTAAATCAGTCTGCTAGGGGAAATTTTTCTGGTCTATAGATACATTGATTGATTGCTAGGGGAAAAGAAAATCAAAAGCATATCTAGACATAGGTTAATATATACCCCTCTGACAGTAGCCACTTTTATACATTTCCGATTTCTTGCAATATCCTCCTTGGCAGGGATTTATGCACCATCCACGTGGCACTGTATACAAGTCAACCTGCTGGGTAAAAAGAGAATATATAGGCATATTAACATTCTTTCATCATTTCAAATAATTCATGTTTCAAAATAAAACATTACCACAAATCTTTAACAAATGTGTTAAATGTTAGTTTCAAACATCACAATAATAGTTTTTTCAGATTCACTGAACAAATACTCACGCAAAGCAGCTAGGTCAGGAGATCTGCACCAAGAAAAAATTCCATTTTTCTCCAATCCAAGTTTAGAATCAGGGCTCAGAAAATCCACTAGTCTACCCATCTGTGTCAAGTGAAAAAGGATGCCTGACGGGTGAAAAAACCTGACGAGTAATGTACCAACAGAGTTCAATGAGAATGGCTGGTGAACAGAGCCAATGGTGGTTGTTTTTTTAACTCCTGTTTAGAATACTCAGTTTTTAGTTGTGAATGCTCTTTTTTCTTGTCTATTTTATCTTCTGTTTTATTGCATTTAGTAGTGAATTTTTTTTTTTGCATTTATTAGTGGAGTGTGTGCATTTAGTGGTGGGGTTTTTTCCCATTTAGTAGTGGGCTTTGCGGGGGGTTGTTGCATTTAGTAGTGTTTTTTTTTAATTTAGTAGTGTGGGAGCTTGCATTTAATAGTGGGTTTTGTTGTTGTTTTGCATTTAGTAGGGGGTGGTTGTTGTTTTCATTTAAGAGAGGGCAAGCAGCCCTGAATAGCATTTTGTTGAATATTTATTATTTCATTCATTCATTCATTCATTCATTCATTCATTGGCTCAGGCTGGTTTACATTAAAATAAAAAAACACAAAATAAAACAATTAAAATCAAGAAACATTTAAAACAGATTAAATCTAATTAAAATTAAGATTAAAACAAGATATCATTAAAAGCCAGGCTGAAGAGATGGTTGTTTAAGGCTCTTGAATAGACAGGATACAAACAATTTAAACAAATGTATTCTTATTTTTTAGGCATGAACCCTTGAAGCCAGCACATATTATTCCAGGCTAACTTACCTCACAGGGTCAAGGACAAAATCAACTCTCGCTTGAAGCCTCTATTTGCAGCAGCCAGCCACTCGTTTTGAGACCAATCTGAAAAAAAACCCTAAAAGGGTAATGCAGTTTTGCTTGGCGTGGCTTGTCTCTTGTCGCCTCCACTGGTCTGTTTTTGAAATCCTTCGGGAAAGAACAAGTTACATAATTTATTTGAAGTGTGAGCAAATCCACATGATGTTAGAGTATGAGGCATTTATGAAGGATGACACCTTAGATTTCCTGAGTAATACATTTTCAGAGTTTCATTTTTCTATTCTCCTGTGACAATCGGTATGTAATAAATAAGTATGCTCAGTATTTGTATACATCTTTATATTTTGTATATGTTCTTCAGTTCTCTGATGAAGCCTCATCACGAAAGAGATTGAGACAGCTTGTCTTGTCCTCGCTCCTTCAGCTCTTTCATGAAATCTGCTGGAATAGAACAAGTCAAGTCATTTATATGAAGTGTGAGCAAAGCTTGGTGAATATACTTTTCACAGTTTCATTTTTACATTCTCTTGTAACAATCAGTGTGAAATAAATATGTATGCTCAGTATTTACACATATTTATATTTTGAATAAAATTGAAGAACTATCATGAGCAAAACTGAATAACTATGTTGAATACTTCAATTCTCGGACAATGCGCCTCCTCGTCACAAGATTGATCCGGTCAGCTTGTCTTGTCCTCTGTGTCCTCCTCATTCCTTGTGCTCTTTCTTGAATCCCACTGGAAGAGAAAAAGGCATGTCATCCTATATAATAAAAGGCTAAGTGAGTGGCCGTGGCTTTGGAACGTTGGGGATCTGCGTCCCTGCCTCCCTGGGCTGTTCTGGGCCTGCGCAAAGCGCAGGCCCAGAAGAGCCCAAGGGACACAGGACCTCAGACACCAGTGTCCCACAGCCACGGGCGGCCATTAGCCGGTGTGTGGCGGCGGGGGAAAGTGGCCAAGGCGGCGGCAGAGCCGCCGCCTCGGCCATGAGCTGAGGCACGGCAAGAGGAGGCCGAGGCAACCAGAAGCGGCCGCCCTGAAAAAGGCGAGGGCAATGGCGACGGGGGAAGACCAAGACGGGGGACAGGGAAGCTGGGCGAGGTGGCGGCAAAGCCGCCAACGAGGCCCCCGCCCGCTCACAGCCGTCGCCCCCGCCTGCTCACCCGGCCTCCCAGCTGCCCAAAATGAAGCTGGGCGAGGTGGCGGCGAAGCCGCCAACGAGGCCCCCGCCCGCTCACAGCCGCCGCCGCCGCCTGCTCACCCGCCCTCCCAGCTGCCCAAAATCACCTTCCTCGCTCCCCCCCCAAAAAGATTAAGGGCCAAAATGGGCCATGAGAAGGTCGCCGCCCCCGCCTATCGCCCTCCCAGCTGCCGAAGACCACCTTACCCGCTCCAGCCCGAGGGAAAAGAGAGGAGCTCACGAGCAGAGCTCCTCTCTGTGCTAAGTCACTGCTCAAACTGCCGCTATGGACGCAAAGGACGCCTATTGCGTCCATTGCGACAGTATGGGCAGCAGCTTAACACAGAGAGTAGCTCTGTTCCCGAGTTCCTCTCTTATCCTTCGGGCTGGAGCGGGTAAGGTGGGCTCCGGCAGCTGGGTGCGCGGGAGGGCGATAGGCGGGGGCGGCCACCTTCTCATGGGCCATTTTGGCCGTTATTCATCCACCACCACCCCCCCAAAAAAAGTAAAAGCAAAATAAGGAAGAACAAAAACAGAGACAACAACAAAACAAAAAACAAAAAGAGAGGGGGGACAAGGGGGGAAAAAAGAGACAGAAAGAGAGAGAGAGAGACAGAAAAGACGGGATAGAAAGCTAGCGCCCGTTATCATAACGGGCTTGAAAATACTAGTTGATTATAAAGTGTGAGCAATACCACATTCTTCTGTTAGAATATGAGAAGTTCACTAAGGATGAAATCTTTGATTTCTTGGTAACTAGTTTCACAGCCGTTTCATCTCATCTTGCAAAAATCAATGCATAATGAATACCCGCTGACATCCTGGCCAAATTACCCAATGCAACCCCTACTGAAATTGAGTCATCCTTTAGAGTAACCATTGAGGGGTAACTACTGAGAAACCTAGTCTGCTTTGTCAGCCATAACAACACCTATTTGGTATAGATTCTTCAGTGCTCTGCTGAAGAGCCTCATCATAGCAGGCATTAGTCTAGTTCCTGTTCGATTGTCTCTTACACCACCCTGGGAGTTCTATTTTTGACGGGGGTGGGATCCCTTTACCTTGGTTCAGCCCGTCTTTGATCCTGCCTCCCACACAGGCCTCTTGGGAGGAAAAAACATTCCAAAATCCCCACTCCGGCATGGAGGTCATTGCAAATGTGTGCCAACTCTGTTTCTTCTTTCCAAACATGGCACAAAGGGCTGCTGAGCATGCAGCACACATGAAGTGTGTCCTGTTAAAGGCAGTCTCCATCTTAGAGGATATCCAGCTTGACAAGGCTGTTGGGAGAATAAAGACGCCTGAAGCTTGTAACATACATGAAGCGTGTTTCATTCCAGGCAGCCACAGAATGAGAGATCATGCTGCCTTCCACAGGTGGTGAGAGAACAAAGCAGCCTGAAGTTTCTACTGATGGACCCTGGATTGACAGAGCATTCAGGGCGGTGGGGAACACAGCCCTTGCTTTGGCTATCTTGTGCATCGTCATCGGCTCTTTTAATTCCTTTGTGGCTTGTGTGTCGCTGCCTCTTGGTTCTTCCATGAGACTCTTTTCCTCCTTCCTTGGCTTGTGTGTGGTTGCCACCTTTTGTGAAATCTGTTGGGAAAGAAACTAGGTATTTTATTTTGAAGTTTTGGCAATATTACATGCTTATCTTCTAATATGTAAAGATGGCCTAATGAGAACATATAAGAGTTCTGGAATAACATGCTTTAAACAGTTGTTTCAGTTTTATATTATCTTGTGACTATCAATGTGTTTTGTATATATATTCTCCAGTCCTGATGAAGAGCCTTATCTTAGAAGGTGCTGGTAGAGCTTGAGATTTTTTTCTGTTATATGGTCTCACATGTTGAGAATTCTTTTTTTCATATATGGTTTTCTCTTTAGCTTGGTCCAGTCAGTATCTTTGAGGCTTACCTGCCACGTTGGCCCCTTGGGAGGAGAAAATGCTCCAAGAGCTGCACTCCGGCCTGGAGGTCGTAGGGACACATGCGCCGACTCCGTTTCTTCTGGCCCGGTTTGCCACGCAGGGTTGTCGAGGGGATGCAATGGAAGAGGCATGAAGTCTCTCCCGTTCGAGGCAGCTAAATTCCTAGAGTGTATGCAGCCCAAGAAAAGCGTTGCGGAACTAAAGAAGCTTGAAGCTCCCAACACGCGTGAAACGTGTTCTCTTAATGGCAGAATACAACCTGTATATGGTATTGTGTCTCTTCTTGGCAATTCCCCCAAAGCTGCTTGAAGAGGCATGAAGCCTCTTCCATTCAAGGCAGCCACCATTTTAGAGATGCTGCCGTTTCGTGTTGTGATGTGTTTGTCGTGTTGTATGTGCTCCCAATGGAGCTGGACTAGGACCGGGGAGACCGGAGTTCAAATCCCCATTCAGCCATGAGACTTGCTGGGTGACTCTGGGCCAGTCACTTCTCTCTCAGCCTAACCTACTTCACAGGGTTGTTGTGAGAAAGAAACCTAAGTCTGTAGTACATCGCTCTGGGCTCCTTGGAGGAAGAGTGGGATATAAAATGGAAAAAATAAAATAATCCATAATATATATCGGAGGAACATTTGAGGTACCCTTTCTTCAGTCCTCTGAAGAAAGGTCTCATCCCAAAATGCAATGATACAGCTAGGGATTCTATTCTGGTCAATTTTCTCCTGTACAATTAGCATTCTCTTTTTGGAGCCTTACCTGCCACGTTGGCCTCTGGAGAGGAACAAATGCTCCAAGAGCAGCACTCCGGTCTGTGGGTCATAGGGACACATGCACCAACTCCGTTTCTTTTTGCTAAATTGTCCTCCAAGCGATGTTGTGGGGAGAGAACACACATGAAAAATTTTCAGTTAAAGATAGGTTCTAAATTTGAGATTATCCTTCCCTATAAAGTTGGCAGTTATAAAGCATCCTGGTGCTTCTATTATGCATACAAGCCAGCCCCCATTTTTGAGATTATGTTGACTCCCACAGCTGTTTTATTTAATCATTCTTTCATTAAGTGTCTATACCCCTCATCCAGATAGCTCTATGCCATTCACAAATATGAAAGATATAACTCATTAAAAAGAATTTGAGAGACTATAAAGAGAATCCTCTCTTCTCTTGAGAGAATTAAGAAGCCTGAAGCATGTTCCATACAAGCCTGCCTGAAAATTAGAGCTTATGCTGCCTCAGAAAAGTGTTCTGAGTATCTAGAAGCCTAAGCCTTTTAATGCGCAGGGAGGGTGTTCCATTCAAGCCAGCCACTCTCTTAGGAATTATGCTGCCATACACAGCTGTTGGGAGAATAAAGGAGCCTCAGGTCGCACCCAGTTTTCTCAGACTAAAAGGGCCAGTCTGTAGTTGCACAGCAGCCCCTGGCCTCAGGGAATTTCCTGCTACAGCCCCTGTGCCGTTGCGCTCAGAAGTCCTGCCCTACGCGGTCCATAGTTCTAGCATTTGTCTGCACAGAGCAAGAACGCGCTAAGAGTGGACAGGTTTTCACCGTGATGCAGAAGACTGTGGCGCCCCAGTGTTCTGAGGACGGGGAGAATCTGTGGCGTGTTGCCCTCTGCAGACAAATGCTACAAATGTGGGCAGTGAGGTGGCAGGGCTTTTGCACACGTCAGCACGGCTGCAGCATCCACAGAAGGGGTTTGAGTTCTTTTGGCAAGATGAAGCCAAAGCAGAGAGATGAACTCCCCACTCAGAAACTTCCTTTCCCCTCAGATTTATTTATTTATTTATTGCACAAGATGAAGCCAAAGCAGGGAGATGAACTCCCCACTCAGAAACTTCACTTCCCCTCAGAAACTGGTTTTTGGCAGGGGTCTTGAAGACCATAATCCCACCACTCTCCCACAAAGCATTCTTTTAAAAAGCCCTAGCCTGGCTGAGTAGCATGGCTTGAGTGGTTTCCTCCTCCTTTTTCTGAAGCAACAGAAATTTATTATCATTATTTTGGTGAAGCAAAAGCCAAGGCTGGGCATGGAGCCCTTCCTTGCTCTGTCCTGGAGAGAGCCTCCCCTCAGAGAATTTTTGCCTGTGAGCTAAAGGTGGGCACACAGCCCTTCCCCCAGAGGATTAGAAGCAAGCTTAGAGACAGCTTTTTCTCCATGCCTATTTATGAATTATTCTCAATAAATGCTAAGGCAAAAGCCACTGCTGGGCATAGAGCCCTTCCTTGCCCTGTCTGGGAGACAGCCTTCCCTCAGAGCATTTCTCTGCCCCTTAGAGGCTTGTGGTTGGCCTTCCTCAGCAGCCGAGTAGGGGCAATGTGGGGCGTGAAGCCCCCTAATTCCCTGAGGAGAACCTCTCCTCCCCGGCCCTGGCCCTCCTGCTGCAATGTGGGGCGTGAAGCCCCCTAGTTCCCTGAGGAGAACCTCTCCTTCTCGGCCCTGGCCCTCCTGCTGCAATGTGGGGCGTGAAGCCCCCTAGTTCCCTGAGGAGAACCTCTCCTTCTCGGCCCTGGCCCTCCTGCTGCAATGTGGGGCGTGAAGCCCCCTAGTTCCCTGAGGAGAACCTCTCCTTCTCGGCCCTGGCCCTCCTGCTGCAATGTGGGGCGTGAAGCCCCCTAGTTCCCTGAGGAGAACCTCTCCTTCTCGGCCCTGCTCTTCGTCCTCCTTTGCCGCCTCAGGTGTCTCAAATTATTTCTCCATCAAACGTGGCGCGCTCGAGGCGGAGCCCGCTGTCCAGCTGCTCGCCAATCAGTGATGCGCCTGTCACCCCGCCAACCAATCAGAGGAGTGGATTCGGCTCCCAGGGGCGCGCGGGGAGGAGCGCAGAAAGCCCGCCAGAATTCCCCCGCCGAGGCTTTGCGGCTCTGCGCCCTCTGCGCATGTCTGCAGCGCCGGCTGCGCATGCCCAGTGGCCCGCCCTGAAGCCTCCGTGCCGTTTTGGATAGCCTGGCAGCTTCCGAACTCCCCCCCACCCCACTGCAGATGGGAGCCCCCAGGAATGAAGGCACCAAGTGGGGGGCGGGTGCAAAGGGAAAGAGTGTGATTTTTTAAAAAAATGGTCTCTCCTTCTCTGTATCGTGCTTTGCACTCTGCTCCAGTTATTCTATAAAGGGCTGCACATTCTCCTGAGGCTTTTTTTGTTGTGGTTCTTTTTTTAAAGTCGAGCAATGGCAGGCACGTTCCTTCTGCCGAGTCAGGCCCTTGGTCCGCTTCGCTGCGTATTGTCTATACTCAGCTGGCAGCAGCATGTCGCAATCTGGGGGGGGGGGGCAAGGATCTTTGGCTGCTGCCAGCTCGGGCTGCCAGTCCTCTGGGACTGGCCTGGACCCCCTCGCGAGTGCGGGGCAGGGATCTTTAAGAGCAGAGGCAGCTGCCGTAGACGACCGAGTCAGCCCCTTGCTCCACCTAGCTCAGCGCCGTCTACCCAGACGGGCAGCAGCGGCTTCTCCAAGGCTGCCCTGCAGGCAGGAGTCTCTCCCAGCGCTGTCTTGGCGATGCTGCTGCCAGGGAGGGGACGTGGGACCCTCTGCAGGCAAGCAGGCAGGCAGGCGGGGGCTGCTCCCAGAGCGGGTTCCCCCTCCCCCGATTGAATCTCTTACCGCGGCGCGTGCGCGTGCCCCTGTATCCCTCAGCCTGCAAGGAGCCATTGGCTGTCTGGAGGGCCAGCTGGCTCCTGCGGCTCCCTCTGGCAGGCGGGCTCCTCTCCAGCCCTTCCCTCCTCCTCCTCCTCCTCCTCCTCCGCTGGCCAAAGCAGTCCCCGATCTCGGGGCTAAGAGACTTTGCACGGCTGAAGGGCGGCCCGAGCCTGGGAGAACTGCAAGGGGCCCCCGGTGTGTGTGTGTGTGTCCCCCATTCCGTGCAGCTTGGGAGGAAACAGGACCCGTTCCCAGGAGGAGGGTCCCCACGTGCAGCATGGATGCCTGGCCAGGTTTTGCCTAGTCTGGGCTGCAGGAGGAGGAGTCTCCTGGACTCTGGCTGCTGAGCATGCGCAGCAAGCGGCAGACGGAGGAGGCTTTTCCTGGGACGCTTTGGGGGCTTTGCAAAGGGCGACTCCACCCCACAACCGCCCCCAGCAGCTTTGCCCGCCCCTTGGGCCGCTCTGCTGCTGCTGCTAGTTGGTGCTCTCCTGGCAAGGAGTTCCGCCGGTCAAGCGCTCCCCCATCTCGTGAAGGTCCCACTTGGCTCTGCTCTTCATCAACAGCAGGGAGCGAAGCATGGAGGGTTTGGGACTGGGCAGCTGCCGGCCTCTCCCCCCCCCCCGCGCCGAAATGCAGAAACAAAACTTGCTGCCCTCTAAGGAGGTGCACCTTAAGGCTTCCTGCATGTGGAAAATGTGCATGTTTTGATTCTGTGACTTTTATTTATTTAACATTTATATACCAACCAAAACCTGTGTTTCTGGGCAGTGTACAGTAAAAACATTACAAATTAAACAAAACTGAAATGATTAAAACATTAAAATAATTTTAAGCCCAATATTGAAAGTATTAACAGTATAAATCTAATAAAGCAAATGTCTCCCGTGCCTTTTTGAAAGATGCCAGAGAGGGGAGGCTCTTCTTTCAACAGGGAGCTGCGCATCCCAAAGCCCCGGGGGGGGGGGGCAGCAGCAGAGAAGGCAGAGCCAGTGGCAACCCCAGACTCACCTCTCTCGATGGGCCTACTTTGGGCTGATCTAGGCGGGCGACGCTTACATTTCAGTATAGCTATACTCTCGGCTTCCATCTTCCAACACCAATTAGTGCTCATTGGTGACCTAGTGCTCTAAAAAGCATGCAATGTGCCAATTAAGGTGGTGATATTACTGCTTATATAGCGCATAGTGGTTTCTGTGATAAAAGGGGTGGGTGGGTATTAAGTTACCCCCAGCTAACTTCTCCATGAGGTACTGATGGAATTGGTCTCCTGAGAGCAAGAGGAGGAGGGTGCCAGGCACGCTGAGGAGCGAGCAGAGGTGAGAGAGTACTTGCAACTGGTGGCCACAGAGGTGGCCTGCAAGATTTCAGAGATGAACACAGGCCCAAAATAAGCTTTGGGGGTGTCTTTATCTGCTCACTTCAACATCTGATGCCTGGAATCAGTGCCCTGAGATGAAGATGAACCAGGCTTACTTGCCTGATGATTTCCCAAGTGAAATAGTTCTCAAGGGCCACCTGCCATTCGATCACTGCTCACCCCCCCCCGCTTCCCCAGTTTAGTTAGCAGATTCTTTTCCATGAGATTGCCATCCCCCACCCCACCGCACAGAAGTGAAGAAACATTAAGAAATTTGGCCCGAGTTCAAATCCCTATTCAGCCTCATGATACCAGCTGGGTGACTCTGGGCCAGTCACTTCTCTCTCAGCCTGACCTACTTCACAGGGTTGTTGTGAAAGAGAAACTTAAGTATGTAGTACACTGCTCTGGGCTCCTTGGAGGAAGAGTGGGATATAAATGCAATAATAATAATAATTAATAATAAAAATGGCACGGTGGATTGGTTTGCCCTATGTGTGGTTCAGTGTCTGGAAGATTTGGGAAATTTGCAGTATTACAGGCCCCGTCTCTGGATCGTTCATCCAGTGAGTGCTGTTCAAAGGGTTTTGGCATGGGGGTCATAGTTAGTTAATGGCTGTAGCCTACGGGGGCCATGCTATTATTTCATGTATATGCCGCCTGACTCCATAGGCTCTAAGGGGTTAGGGTAGGATCCTACAGGGGTCAAAGTGCAGTCCTCACTGCACCGGGTGGCCACAGAAGGGCACAGGGCATCCCAGTCCTCCTCCAAGGGCACTTCCAGCCAGTTCGGCAGGCCCAAGCAGCTCCATCATCCAGATCCATGCCTTCTGGGTCCATCGAGCGCCACTGGCCCTGCCCATCCCCAACACAGCATCCCTCCAGTGGCTGCTGCTGGTGTCTATCGTATGTTTCTTTTTTTAGATTGTGAGCCCTTTGGGGACAGGGAGCCACTTTATTCATATTTCTCTATGTAAAGCACTTTGGAAACTTTTGTTGAGATGTGGTGTACAAGTATCCGTACCAGCAGCAGATCCACACCTTGCTCTGCATCAGCTCCCCACGTGGAAGCCTGATTTTGCAAGCAGGTCTCCCTGGATTGAGGAAAGGGGTCAACGAGGCCTCAGCAGAGAGAAGCGCGCTCATGGCCACCTTTCCCCTCAGCAGGGAATTCACGCTGCTGGACCTCTGACACCCCGAAACCAACCTATCAATTTGACATTGGTCAGGAAACAACCACCAACCAAAGAAAATCTTTTCATATACAGCTCCAAATGCAAATTTAATTAATTCAAATGTAAACCTATTTACACTAGGAATTATTTATAGGGATGCACACCGTAGCTAAGAAAGTAGTAACAGAAAACACACACATATTGAGAGGCAGATTTTACCCCCGGCCCAAAATAAAATAACATCTTGTCTGCAAAAGGCAAAACCTCTGATCTGGCCCTCTTGTGTGGTGGAACCCCTTCTCAGCTCTTCCTAAAGGGAGGCCAAGGCAGATGCTTTGGGCAGAAAAGTAGGTAAGAGCCACCAATCCAAACCACCCCCGCCACCACCCCCGGGGTCTATTTCGGTGCATTCAGCTCAGTCTACACTACTAGCAGCAGCTGCTCTTCGGGGTCTCACTGACTAGCAGGGCCTCGGCCATGGGTCTTTCCCAGCCCTGCCTGGGAGATGCTGCCGGGGTGAGAACTGGGCCCTTCCGCATGCCAAGCTACAGCCCCATCCCTGGAAGGGTGGCCAAGGACACCCTGAGACACACCCCATTCACCACCGCCACCTGCTGGGAGACAGAGGCATGGCCACAGACCTCTTCCGAACGGCAAGAGGGACTGGGGCACAGTGCGGTGGCACAGATGCATTTCTCCCTTCTCGTCAAACCAGAGAGGTCTCTTCACTGGTGGGCTTCTCAGGTACGGCAAAGGCAACGAACACACTTAAACCTGTTGCATTACTTGCGACGTTTAAACTGATCCTGTCCTGGTTTGATGAAGGGCAGACATTCTTATCCACTGGAGAGGCCACAGATTCCTCTGCCAATACTGGCCCGAGACGCTGTGCCAACCACTTTGCAGCTGAGTGCTTAGGAGCCCAGAGGCCTCCATGTGCGGCTGCTGCTGCCGCTGCCTTTCCCAGTCACGTTTACATCCTTCGATGCAGCGCAAAGCCCTATTCTGTGTCCAGCAAGGCAGGGAACGATGCTGCAGAAATGCACCTGTGCCAGGCAACCCTGAATGCCTTTTCCACAGAGCTGCAGCACTTACCAAGTAGCGTTTTTGGGTTGGTTAGTCTCAACTGTACCACGGGGTTTTCTAGGATGGCCTGGAAGAGAGGGCTGGAAGGGTCAATGCCCTGGTCTACATCCTCTGGGGTGGGCTTCCGGTCTCCCAGCAGCCACTCACAGTACAGTCGACCAGAAAGAAATGGAACACGTCAAGAGGGCACATCCCTAGGAAAGGTCATGCTGCAAAGAAGATGGCACTGCCCCCACGAGGGACACTCACCACTGTGTTCTGCTGGTGGTTGTTCCCTCGGAGCGCATCCACCACCTCCCTCTCATCATATCCCATCTCCATCAAGGCAATGACCGCCTGAAACCAGAAGGGCAGACAGAGGCATGGGCCAGGCCGCGGGGCCAAGCACTTCCTCCCAGCACAGCCTCCAGGGCCTGCAACCCACAAGGATCAGCAGCAGCTGAGAAGGGCGGAATTAATCCCCTCAGGAAAGCAGCCCCTCATAAGAACAGCCCTGCTGGATCAGGCCCAAGGAGGCCCATCTAGTCCAGCATCCTCTTTCGCACAGGGGCCCACCAGACGCCGCTGGAAGCCACAGGCAGGAGGTGAGGGCGTGCCAGTCTGAAACTCAGCTCGTCTGAAACGCCTGCCCACTCCCTCATCTCCAGGGATCCACAGAGGGGTCGAGAAACTCATGGCAGACACAGTCTGGCCGGCACCAGCTCCCTAAGTGTGGATTGCCGATTGCAAGCAGGTTTACAAATGGATCGGACTGGGGGGAGGAGGAGAAACGGGACAGCTGCCCAGACTTTGCCCCCGCCCCAGCCAGTGTGAAGCCCTTCCCCAAGCCCGCTGAGCTGAGTGGCACAGCCATGCACACCCTATTTTCTGTCTGCCAAACCTCTTGTTACCATGTGTGGTCTGGCTCATAGCTCAGCTATCACTATTTATTTATTTATTTTTACATTTATATCCCGCTCTTCCTCCAAGGAGCCCGGAGCGGTGTACTACATACAGTGGTCCCTCTACTTACGAAATTAATCCATTCCGAATGCACATTTGTAAGTCGAAAAATTCGTAAGTCGAAAAGCGGTTTCCCATAGGAATGCATTGGGAACGGATTAATGCGTTCCGGAGCCTAGAAAAAGACCCAGACCCCCAGTAAGGCTTGCAAACTGCACAGGAACATTTCTTTTCAAGAATAAACAGGCAGTAAACAGGCAGGCAAGTCAAGGAAACCGCATGTAAAATTCGTAAGTCGAGGAAACCCCATCTAAAAATTTGTAAGTCGAGGAAACCCCATCTAAAAATTTGTAAGTCGAAAAAACCGCATCTAAAACCGGATCTAAAACTGCCGTTTGTAACTCGAAAAATACTTATGTCGAGTAGTTTGTAAGTCGAGGGACCACTGTACTTGACTTTCTCATCACAACAACCCGGTGAAGTAGGCTAGGCTGAGAGAGAAGTGACTGGCCCAGAGTCACCCAGCAAGTCTCATGGCTGAAGGGGGATTTGAACTCCGGTCTCCCCGGTCCTAGTCCAGCACTCTAACCACTACACCATGGGGGGGGGGCAACACGGTGGCTTCGGGAATGGCACAAACACACCTGCCATCCTTGTGCCAGTCAGGGTTGGGACCACACATCTCTGCCCCAGCCCAACATCAGCCCCCGGGCCGCCAATGCCGTAGGTACATCAAGCCCAGGTGGGGGGCCACTGCAGCCCAGCCCAGCCTGAGAGCCAGGAAGCAAGAGCCACAGGACTCCAGCAAGCCCCAGAGGCGGACTTACAAGTAGACAGAGAGCAAAGAGACCCACAGGACCAAGATCAAGAGGGGGCAACTGCCAGCTGCCTCTGTGGGACCTCAGGGGCAGCTGTACACACATCCCTCCTTCCACAAAGACACACAAGGTACCTGTGGATCAGCGCGGAACTCTCTTTTCCTGCGTATCTTCTTGAAGAGTTCTGTCAGCTCGTCCTTCAGCTCCTCTCTGCTGGCTTCCAGGCTGGCCCCAGCAACAGCCTTGGTGGTGGTGGTGGTGGAGGAGGAGGTTCCAGCTTCTGCAGAGTTTCCTAGCAGAAGCTGGCCGGGCAGGGGCGCATCCACGGTGCGGTTGTCTCTTTCCTCAATCAGCCACTCCATGGCCTGAGTCACAGACATGCTGCATGACAAAGTTCCAGCATAAATCCCTGATGCCAACCCCCAGGCGGGGGTGGGGGAAAGCATAGGGCACACACTGCAGCTCGGCCACAAGAAACGAGCAGGAAGCCTCCGTGGGAGGATGTGCCCCGCAGCCGGCACGGAGGGACTTCTGCAAGCACTCTGGTCCTCAACTGACCGTGATTGCTAGCATCATCTAGATCAGGGATTCTCAACGTTGGGTTCTCAGATGTTATTGGACTTCAGCTCCCACAGTCCCCAACCAAAGGCCTCTGGGGCTTGGGATTATGGGAGTTGAAGTTCAATAACATCTGGAGACCCAACATTGAGAATCCCTGATCTAGATCATCTGATCACCTGGAATCTTGATAATCTGGCATCATCTAGATTCCAGCACTAGCATCTAGTGCTCCTAACATCACCTAGCATCATTGCCAGATCCTCATCTGACTGTGCTTGCTAGCAGGGCAAGCGTGACAGACTCTGTGGGAGGATGTGTGCCCTGCAGCCGGCACGGAAGGACTTCTGCAGGGCCATCACAGCTGGCAGGGCCAGCACTCGGGTCCTCCTCCCTCCGCTACAGCGACAGCCCTGCTCTCAGGCAAGAAGAGCAGGGGTGGGCCTTGCCCAGGACCAGCCGGCAGAGTCAGCGTCTCCTCCTCGGGCCTCCTTCTCTCTAGGCAGGGGCTGGGACCCCCTCCACTGGGCCACGCCAGCTCTCTCAGCAGCACCCCAGAAGGCGGGGGGGGGGGCATCTAACCATGGATCTGATCTTCTCGAGAAGGCAGCAGATGCCCAGAATGCCAAGAGCAATTGCTCTGGCTCCAGCACAATGGATGCAAAGCAGCCGGCTCTCTCCTCTGTCACTGACTGGAGAGGGAGGAGGAAAGGGAGAAAGGAAGACAGGGGGAGGAGGACAAGATGAAGGTGGGAGAGGAGGAGAAGGGGGAGAAGGGGGAGAGGGGGAAGAGGGGAGGAGGAAAGGGGGAGAGGGGGAAGAGGGGAGGAGGAGAAGGGGAGGGGAGGGGAGGGAGAGGGGAGGGGAGGGGAAGAGGGGGAGAGAGGCCGGGCCCAGCTCTGCCCGCATCCATTCATTCAAGGGAGCTGCTCCTCCTCCTCCTCCCCACCACCACTGAAAGCAGCTCCGTGGAGGCAGCGCAGGCTCAGCAAGCACAGCGGGAGGAGGGGCCGCCCCCAACCTTGGGGGGCTGCAGGAGCTGCTGCTGCCGCCGCCGCGGGGCTCGAGTGACCTCCCCCAGAGCGAGGGACGGGGCGGGGGGGGAGCCCTCCTGGTCTTTTTCGGGGCCCCCAGAACTGCCCGGCACGCAGAGCGGAGACAGCGGCCGGACCGGCCTGGGCGGCCCCCTAGAAACGGGGGAAGGAAGGGGCCAGAGGCCAGGCCAGGGACTCTCGGTCGCCATGGTTACCTGTGGCACAGGAAGCCGTGAACACCGAACTGGAAACACAGACGCACAACTTCCGGTTCCTCGCTCGGAAGCGGAACTGGAGAGCGGCTTGCGTGGCTGCGTCCCCCCAGCGGAAGTGATGCAAAGGAAGTGCGCATGTAGAGCTTACGGTCTCTGGCGGAAGTGATAAATAGGAAGCGGAAGTGTAGAAGGGCTTGCCTGCCGCCTCTGGCTCAAGTTTAGGCACAGCATTAACTTTCCAAATGCAATTCCTTAGGGAGCAGCGATAGCTCCCTTAGCACCCCACGGAGGACATGAAGCCAGGGTTGCTGGCTCCCAGGCAGCTACCAACTGCAAGCACCAATCCAGTATATCTTCACAAGCCTATTCCTACCTACAATTCCTATCAATTTGGCTGGCACTCAAGGAGAAAAACACACATCTCAGAGGAGCAGGGAGGGTCTAGAGCACTGGAGTAACTGGCCAGGTGGTGCCCGATCTCGCAATGACCCTTTTCGGTCCTACTTTGCTCACAGTGGCTTTAAGAAACATCCACTCCACGAAGTTGTTGACACTAAAAAAGACAGCAACAGTGTACAGAAATTGAAAATAAGGGGGAAGGAAAATAAACGGACTCCTTAGTACAGCCACTCCTGGCACCATTGCTGGAGACTGCATATGGCGAAAGGGAAGTGGAAGCAGCATTGATGTGGCTCTCTGGAAACACATGCAAGTTTATAGTCCTCTGGGGACATCTCTCATAGTCTACTCTCATAGACTCATTCATACTTTAGGCCCTGGGATGCGTGTGCTTCCGCTCCACGTGTGGAGGCCAGGCCTGCAAGCAGAGCCAAGGAAGCTTTCAAAAAGTATTTTGGAGTTCAGCAAGGAGGGCCAGCCAGTCTTCTGCTAAGGGAGCAAGAAGGCAAAGCAGGATCTTTACCACAGTGCAGACTGGATGGCCAAGTATCAAGAAATCAAGACTTCACCTTACATATGCAAATAGTTTCAGTAGTAATACAGAAGAGCTGTGAGAGCAGAGATTTCTCATACCAACCAGTGCATTTCACCACACAGAAATCAGCTCTTCAACTAGAAATGTGTCAGAAGAGGTCCAGATAGGGCCACAAAGGGCAAGACCAGGCCAAGTGAGCGGGGAAAAGTACCTTTGTGGAACACGGCACATGCTTTCAGCTCTGCATCTTTATTTAAAAATCCCCAGACAAGGTCTTGTTGCATCAAAGACACCTTTTGCTGGGCAAAACCTCCCACCAAGCGCAGGCAGCTCTTTGCGGGGGTGGGGTGGGGGGCAGCAGCATGAGGTCAGAGTCTCCACTGAAGGGAGCTGGAGCGCACACTAGTCACCAGGCCTGGAAGCAGTTGGCAGTTCCTCTGGCCTGAGGCACCAGAGCAGACCCTTGCAAAGCACAAGCCCAGGCCCCCAGCAGGCCGGCTGTGCTTCTCCAGGCAGAAGACGAGCCGAGGGCCCCACCTCACTTCACCCCAGTGCAGGACAAGCCTCGAACCAGAAGCAGATTTGAAAGTACATCAGATGCTGGCCTGCAAAGAACATCGTCTCCGATGTAACCAGTTCTCTCCTCAAGGAAGGGTTCAGAGAACCACATAATGGGGATGAAATCCATTGCCACGAGAGATTCTGTGCTGAGCATTTCCAGGTAGAATTTCCTCACAGGGCGTCCCTCCCAATGCCTGTGTCTCCGTGCAGGTGCCGATCAACCTGTGAACTGGTGGTAAGAGGTGGCTTTTCCGTCACTAGTGCCTGAGCGACATGCTTATGATGGTTTCCACCTAGAAAACAGAGAATGATTGCCTATAGCTGAACTCACATTAGCACATTTCAGTCTGCATGATCTTATCAGGGACACCCATGAGGCATGGATTGGTTCCCACAATTTAATGTTTCATTAAAACACACACTCCAATAAATGCACAAATACTGCATCCGTTAAATCAAAGACAAGAATGGCCAAAACTGAGTGATCCCTCATGGCCCCAACTCTGTACAAGAGTGGCCTGCTCGCCAGGACACAATAGCTAGTCCGTCTCTGGAGCAGAGAACATGGGCTGCTGGGGGCCTCGCCATTCAGAACTTCCACCCCATTCCTAGCACCCACTGCTGCTTGGACCAGCTGGTGGACCAGTCAGATGCTGGAAGGGCCTTGCTCCTGCCTCCAGAGAGGAACACATCTTCCTGCTTCTGACCGGCCCATGAGCTGTCTGGGAACGGAGGGTGCATATGCACTCTGTGTTTGCATCAGGGTGCACGTGCACACTTCACTCCCAGCTGGCTTGTGGGCTGGTCAGAAGCTGGCAGGTTCAGAGAGGAACAGGGCCCTTCCAGATCTCACTGCTCTGTCAGCCGGCTGGCAAGCAGCAGCAGCAAGCAGAACGGGTGGCAGGAGGGACAGTGCTAGCAAGGCACCGCCAACAGCAGGCGCAGTGGCAAGGCGCCGCTGTTGAAGGAAGGGCCGCCCCTGTGAATACAAGCCCTCTCTGCCCTTGCTATGACACTGCTCAGTCTTCTGCTAAGGAGAGAACAAAAGGAAGCAAGCAGCCTGATGACAGTTCACGTAGCACCCAGACTAGAGAGGTCCAAATGCTCTCAACTGGTGCAGGCTGAAAGCCCCAAGCGAGGATTTATCCTCCACTGCTGAAGCTTTCAAGCAAAGCAACCACACGTTTTATCGTAAGGCCTCAGAAAGGAGTGATTCAGAGTCCTTCCAATCCACTCTACAGAAAAGGACTCCAGAGAAGCTGTCCACTTCCAGGATGGGAACAGCCAGAGGCATTTTTGGCTCCCCTGCCCCCAATACGGAGATAGAGACAGAAGCTGCCTTTGAACATCCCTTTTCTTCTGATGTAACGTGTGCCTGTGTGTGGTCTAACCACAAAGACTTGCAGCCTGATTCTGTGTCTTCTTACTTTTAAGGAGCTCTTACTGAGCTCAAAATCATTTATTTCCCCAGAAATGTTGACAGGGTTGCCACCTTAATGTTGGATGATCTATCAAGAAGGGGAGAAAAAGAATTGTGAAACTTACTCAAGACTGCTTCATATACAACTCCATGCTGAGTTAATAATTCTATAAGTTTCTGTACATCTTTAGAAAGTTGTTGGTACTCCTAGAAAAAGAAAGGGGAGTTCTTTCTCACCACCATATCAGCCATTTACACAATGGCAGCACACACAAGCTGCCCGAGCAGAAAAGCTTCAGACACGGAAACAAGTAGTATGAAGGTGGACTTGTTGAATCAGGGCAGTGATTCTTTCTAGGAAATCGGATCTAATTTATCCTACAATTAGGCAGCTCAACATAAGAAGCCAAACCAGTGACCCATTAATTTTTCTATGTAAACCTTTGAGAACTTTTGTTGAAAGTGATCAATATTTGTAATTGTAGTAGTGGTAACAACAGTTAGGGCCCTCCCAACTCTGGGGTTCTTCACAAATAGCAGGTCTTAGCCACCATTACTCCAGTTGGGAGGCAGCAGTCCCTGAAGCCTGGTGGTGGCTTTGCAGCCTGGAACACGCCCATCCGCCACCTCCCGTTGTTAGGGAGACTCTCTGTGAACAGCCAAGAGAGCAGAACGCAGGCCAGCTGCAGCAGCCACAAAGCCCATCAGCCACCCGCTGTGCACCTTGTTGCACTTTTCTATGGAGTCAAATTCCAGATGTTGCCGTGTTTGATGTTCTCTCTCACTCCCACTCCGTCTTGTTGATTTTAAAAATCTGGCTTCTTCAAATATCTCTCGTAGCCTTTTCTTGTATCCCTAGAAAACAAAAATACCAAATTAAACCTTATTTTTCACAACATATCAAATTGATTTTCAGGCAGACTGTGGTGGAGACATATTGCTTTAGTTGGCCTGATGGATGAGCTCTCACTGGGAACTGACCAAGGGAGTGACACTCTGTTGGTCCTTTGGATCCCTCTGTGGCTTGCGATACCATTGACCATGGTATCTTTTTGGATTGCCTGAGAAGGTTGAGTGGGGAGGCACTGTTTTACAATGGCTCTGTTTGTACCTCTTGGGCAGATTTCAGAAGATGTCTCCAAGTGACAGCATCTGAACTCTGCCTGAGAGGTACAGGCGGACTGTTGCTTTTCAAAGCGAGATTTTATATGGAATCCCACAGAGTCCCATACGATCTCTAATGCTTTTTCACATCTGTATGAAACCACTGGGGGAGATCATCAAGAGACTTGGTGCAGAGTGCTGTAGGTATGCTGACAACACCCAAATCTATTTCAACATGTCAGCTTCATCAGGAAATGGAATAACCTCCCTAAATGCTGGTTTGCAGATGGTAATAGGCTGGATAAGGAATAAAAAGCTGAATCTGAATGCAATTAGGGTGGAGGTGCCCATTACAGGAAGCCTGAATCAGAAGTGTGGGTGTTAATATGTTTGTTTTAAGCTTAGGTTTCCTTTTAAACTAAGTTTTCTCAAAAAGAAATATTCCTTATTTCTTTAAAAAAAACCAGCAAAGGGTTGAGCGGAGGTGGCTGGCGTGCCAGACAAGAACACATTTGGGGGTCCAGGTGGGGTGAGGCAGCAGTTGCTTCCACCAACCCACTGCTTGAGGGGACCCCTCCTCCACTAGCAGGGAGGGACTCTCTGAGGGAAGAAAGGTGGCTGCATTCAGGCCCTCAAGCTGTGCAAACCAACCTGCTGGGTGATGAGCTCCTCGTACAGCAACTGCTCTGCTTCATCCCACTTTCTCCGAAGCACTTCAGGCAAGGAAGGGTACACTGGGAAAGAGAAGAACCCTGTCCCTGAATCCGCTCTGCTACTCTGGCTGCTGCTTTCCAGCCCAATCCTCTGCTCACTTACTCTCAGGCAAGCGAAAACAGGATTGTGGCCCACCTGCCATGTACACCCGCTGCTGTCACGTCCCCATGTGCTACCAGCACTGGAGTGCCACCTGCAAAACCGTGAGACTAGGGGCATGATCCTGCTGGCGCCAGGGGCCAAAGTGGTTGGAGCTGGACATGAGGCTGTGGAAGCAGCCCCACACGGCCTTCACAGAGAGGCTACAAAAGCAAGAAGCTGTTTCTCCAAGGCTCAAGAGGAGACCGCCTCCCCTCCCGCACCTTTGAGTAAAGGAGGAGGAGGATGTGGTGTGCCCCAGAGTCATGCTGAGCACCTTGATGCATTCCCCAAGCTCACCAGGATGCCACAGCTAAGGTCTCGCCTTCCCTCCTAAGTGCAGGGCAGCACGGCCAGCCAGAATGTGTGCAGCACTGGCGCGCGTCCTGTGACACCATCACACAGAACTTACACCAGCATAGGCAGCCGCTGGCATCACAGTAACAAAGTACCGCACTGTTATTTAGCAGAATGCCACTCAAGGGCTGCTGTGGCGAAGGAGGCCTTTTCATCGCCTCGAAAGGAGGTAGATTCTGAAACCAGCAGCGGGAGATCTCTCAGTCCCACTGTAGTGAGGACAGCCGAGCTCAGCTCTACTGGTGCTGGCATAACAAGACTTCCTAGACTAGGGAATGATGGGCATTTCAGACATATACAATGTTAAAATTTCAGCGCAAGTGAACATCATTCCGGGGCTTCCAAATTCACACCCACAGAGTTATTTACCTTACCTTACCTAAGAGAGAGTGTAGATGACAAACCAGTGGCGTTTCAAATGTGAGAGAATAAACACAAGTGCTGGGTTCAGATACGTGAGCCAATCTGTTGCTGGTTCCACACACAAGAAGAACCTGGGAAGCAGAAAAATGGAAAACTCGTGAGAACAGGTTAATATGTCACTGTGGCTGGCTTCATGTTGAATCCAAGCCCCATTTCAGCAGGAACCACTTGTTAACTTGTTAACCAGCAAGCAGCAAGTATTGCTAGAGCATTAAGGAAAGGAGCTTCATTGTTCCCATTAAATACAAGTAATACCCTCTGCTTTTTTTGCCCCAGATGCAGTATGGTACATTTAGCAAGTAGACACAGATTAGCAGAAAGCTGCTACAGGACCTTTTACCTCTTCCAATATTAGCAAAGTGCTTCATTCAGAAAAAATCCCCAAACATTGCCTCTTGTCTTATGTTTCTTTTTAGATTGTGAACCCTTTGGGAACAGGGACCCATCTTATTTATTTATTATTTCTCTATATATACTGCTTTGGAAACTATTGTTGAAAAGCGGTCGTCGTCTGTGGGGGAGCCTTCTGAAGAAGAGGTGAAGTATTGAGCTACACCAGCACAGTGCACCTACTTTGCAAGTAGAAGGTCCCTAGTTCCACCCCCAACTAAAAGAGCCACTAGGAAAAAGACTGAGGAAGACCTCACACTGCCTGAGGCCCTGGAGAGGCACTGCCAGCCAGTTGACTGACAGTACTGAGCTCGGTGGCCCATCTGACTCAGCAGACGGCAGCTTCCTCTACTCCACATAAACAATGAAGCATTTTGGAAAAGTGTCATGGTGAGACTTAGGATCGCTTTAGAGCCTTGCAGAAAACACCACTGAAAGACTTCTTTGAACATAAGAACAGCCCTGCTGGATCAGGCCCAAGGAGGCCCACCTATACAACTGCAGGGAGACATGATCAAGGTCTGTAAAATCATGCACGGAGTGGAGAAAGTGGACAGAGAAATTCTTCTCCATCTCACATAACACTAAAACCAGGGGTCATCCCATGAAACTGATTGCCAGGAAATCTAGGACCAACAAAAGGAAGTACTTTTTCAGACAACACATACTCAACTTGTGGAACTCTCTGCCACAAGATGTAATGACGGCCAACAACCTGGGTGGCTTTAAGAGGGGTTTGGATAACTTCATGGAGAAGAGATCTAACAACAGCTCCTAGTCAGAGGACTATAGGCCACCTCCAGGCTCCAAGGCAGGATGCCTCCGAGTACCAGTTGCAGGGGAGTAAAAGCAGGAGGCATGCCTTCAACTCCTGCCTGTAGGCTTCCAGCGGCATCTGGTGAGCCACTGTGTGAAACAGGATGCCGGACTAGATGGGCCTTTGGCCTGATCTAGCAGCGCTGTTCTTATGTTGTAGCCTTGCCTCATAAGAAAGGTGCTCCAGGCCCCTGATCATCTTGGTTACCATCTTCTGCACCTCTTCCAGTTCTACAATGTCCCTTTTTAGATGTGGTGACCAGAATTCTCCGCAGTACTCCAGGTGTAACTGCACCATAGGTTTGAATAAGGGTTTCTTTGCTTTATTAGTGAGTCATATTGTTGTACCTTTGTCTGTCTGTTCCTGGCTTCACATGAATCTCCGTGTCTCATCCACATGCCAACAAATGTGTTGTTTTCAATTTCCCATTCATGCCAGATTCTAGGAGAGCAGAAAATGCTTTGGTTTTGTTAAGCAATCTGTATGGCACAAGCAAACATCAAAAGGAAATTTCTAGTGCAAATCTTTTGTACAGGAACGTCAATATTCTGTGTACATTTTCTAGGAGTGGGGGACTAAAGAATCACATTATTCGTTCAAACTTGCTACTTTTATCTGCTCTCCTTGCAAACTCTAAACTTTAGAGTCTAAAGGACTCTTTTTCAATACAGCTAACTTGCTAAAAACAGCTACTCTCATAGTGTTTACTAACCTGAATTTATCCACCTCCACCATTCTCTTTCTGACTGGGACGTATCCCTTCATTACAAGATACGCACTTGCCTCAGTACCTGCTTGTCTCCCAGTCTCTCTCTACATTATCTATCAACCTTGTTTCTCCACCCCATAAAGATCACCACTAATAAAGCAGAATCGAAACCAGTACTGACAGACAAAGCAGCTAAAACGTCTCTGTCCCCTCTACAGTGCAGAGAACAAGAGCAGAAAGGTGCAGGGAACGCGAGGGTGCAGGGAACCTCAGCTACAATTTGGCACAATGGCCGAGCTCAAAGGAGAAGAGTCCTGCTCACAGGCAGCACATTCTGGCTTGCTATTTCTGTGTTTTTAGGGCATGTGTGATTTGCACGTGTGTGAGGCTAAACTCCCAAGACCCAAAGAACAGTATCAAGGAAGCCAAGGCGGCAGGCCCTGGACTAGGCCAGGCTCTCCTTACCCGAGGATCCCACTGTAGGCATTCCACCGGAAGGTCTGCTCGTGCTGAGTGACGTTGTGGAAGGGGCAGAACTCATACTTGTACCTGAGGAGCCCAAAGGACAAAGCCAGCTGCGGGGGGGGGGGGGGGGCTCAGGCGCTCTGCTCTGCCCCCCCACACACAGCCCCACCCCACCCCTTACCCCCAGCAACCACTTACATGGACTCCACGTAGCTGAAGCACTTGCCGGCCAGTCGGAGGAGGTGCTCGGGGCCTGCAGGGAGAGCCGGGTGGGTTGGTGGCTGGGTTGCCCTGAGCAGCACAGCAGCCTCGCTCGGCCCATCAACTCACCTGACGCCGGAGACGGAGCCACCTTGGCCTGGAGCCGGTTGGACGGGGGCAGGAACGGGTTGTTCAGCCTGGGGGGCGGGAGGAGGAGGAGGAGAGGATGCCGTGAGGCGGCCCAGGGAGCAGCAGCAGCCGCCGCCTCCCTCCTGAGCTCGCCCCGCCCCGCCCCGGGCGACCGGCCGGCCACCGGGCCCAGCGAGGCTCCAGGAGGAGAAGGAGAGGAAGGAATGGGCGGCTCTGTTACCAGATTTGGCTTTTTTTAGGCCAAGTTTTGGGTTGCGGCCCATCTGACTCACGAGTATACCCCTGCCCGCCCCAGGGAGAAAGGGCCGGGAACCCCCAGCCTCCTCCGCCCCAGGCCCGCCCCTCACCCGAAGCTGTTGGGTTCCTCCACCACCTTCATCTTCCCGGCGGCAGCCAGACCTAAAGCGAGAGAGGGAGAGGAGCGCGGGTGGGGTGCCCGGGTGGGGTGGGGTGGGGTGGGGTGGGGTGCCCGGGTGGGGTGGGGTGGGGTGGGGTGCCCGCCCTCTCTCCCTTCCCTCCCCCCCGCGGGGGGGGCTGCTCCGCCTCTTACCTGCCAGCAGCAGGAGCAGCGACAGCGGCGCCGCCTTCGCCGCCCCGGGCCCCGCTCCCGGCCCTTCCCCAGCCGCCATCTTGCTCCTCCGCCGCCCTGGCCCGGAAGCGGCTCCCCTCCGCTTCCGGGGCTCCTTCCTCTTCCTTCTCCCTCTGAAGTGCCCGCCATGAGTCGGCCGCTGCGGCCAGGAGGAGGAAGGGCGCGGCGGAGGCGGCCGCAGCAGCCCCCCAGTCAGCCCCGGCCGGATCCCCGCGAGGGCCTGGCCGTGGTCCTGCGGGAGGGTGAGCGGGCGGGCGGGCGAGCGGGCGGTGCTGGGTGGATGCGTGTCCTCCCCGCCCCATTCAGACGTAGCAGGAGCCAGCTTAGAGCCGCGGTCTGTGCCCTGAGGACGACGACGCCCCTCCCCAGCTCCTCGGGGAACTCCAGAGGCGGGTGGGGGGATCCCCCGGCCCCCGCTGGTCCCCGAGCTGGTTCCGCCCACTTGTGCCGCCATGTGGACGCCAGGCTGTGGGCGTGGCTCCGCCGCTCCAGGAAGTGGCGGGCGATTGGCCCGGAGCCCGAAGGGGGCGGGGGCCGATGCCTGGCGGGGAGTGACAGCTCGGCCCCGGGCGGCCCCCCTCCGGCGAAGCGAGCAGCAGCCGCCGCCGCCCCCCAGCTCCTGAGTCCGGGTCGGGAGATGGTAAAGGGGGCCCTGTGCTTCGGTTGCCAGGCCGGGTTGCACGTGTTCAGACAGGACCCGGCCCCAGAGGTGGCCGGCGACCTGTAACTCTGGTTCGGTGCCCTGTCTGAATGCGGCCCCCTCCTCCTCCTCTTTCTCCCCCCCCCAGCTTCCTTGGAGAGCGGTGGAGAGGAAGCCGGAGCAGCTCTGCAGGGGCCCGGGATGGCGGCGGCGGCAGCAGCGGCGGTGCGGCTGGCAATGTGGGACTTGGGGCAGTGTGACCGAAGGCGCTGCACAGGGCGGCGGCTGGTGCGGAAGGGCCTGGTGCGGACGCTGCGCCTCGGACAGCGCTTTGGGGGGCTCATCCTCAGCCCCACCGCCAGCCACCTCGTCTCCCCCGCGGACAGGTGAGGAGGGGCATGGCTCCCAACCTGCCAGCCAGACTGCCTCTGAATGTGGAGGCTCTACTGAGCTCTCGTGTTGCCAAATCCCTACCCCAGTCAGTGGCCTTCACTATCTCTTGGGCCAGGGAGTTCCATGTCCAAATGAGGCCGGGTCCCTAAAAGGCCTTCTGCAGCTCCTGCCAGTCAGTTTGCTTAGATGATTGCCCTGTTCTAGGTTCTAAAGCTAGGGGAAAGGCTTCTCGTTGAGGCATCCTGGGAGAAGTCTCTAGCGGGAGCCTCTCTCACTCTTCAGTTGCCTTTCCCCTGAAACTAACACACACACACACACCCCATGCCACTGCACCCTTTCCTCATGCAGAGGATGCTCTAGTCTCCTCCTGATCCTTTGGCTGCCCTATTCTTCCTTGAGATGGCATGGGCAGCCAGAGCTGTTTCCCCCCATGCCACACATGGCTGCTTTGCTTTTCTCAGGTGCCTGGTTCTCTTTTTCTGCCTGTAACTTATCTTTCCCCCCACACACATATGTTTGTGCCACAGCAGCTTCCACCCTTACCCCTGAAGCATTCTGGACAACTCATACAGATTTGAGCAAGAGACAAAGTATCCTCCCCAGATGGTGTTGCTGCAAGCTTGGTCAAGCAACTGTGTGCTTCTGGTTGGTCATTCTAATTTCTTTTAGCAAGAACTGTAGCACCGAGAGGAAATTGCTGATGCTTTTGAGCAAGTCTTGTCTCCTACTCAGGCTCTGTTGTCAAAACAGTCTGGATCTCAGACGGCCTTCACTCACACAGCCTTATTTGAACCTTTTCAGGCAGATTGTGGCTCAGAATGGAGTTGCAGTGGTTGACTGCTCTTGGGCAAAGCTGGACGAGACGCCATTTAGCAAAATCAAAGGAAGCCATCTCCGGTTGCTGCCCTACTTGGTGGCTGCAAATCCAGTGAATTATGGCCGGCCGTACAAGCTGTCCTGTGCGGAAGCTTTGGCTGCTGCGCTCTGCATTGCAGGTGAGGCTGGGGGGAAGGGTCACGAATCCAGGTTGTCTTTCTCATTCTTCCTCCACCTTGCAGGGACTGTAGGAATACCTGTTTGTAGCTGCTTTCATGGCCTTACATATTTTCTGGATGAACAAGTCAGGTTTGCAAATGTTCTTAGGAATGAGCCGTGGAGGGGTGGTGGTCTGCCAGCAGGTACATGACAGAGCTTTCAGTGCAGAGAAATGCTAACCTCGCTTCCCCCACAGTACCCTCCCTTCTTATGTCAGTGCTGCTATGGCCTATATACAGTCCCACCTTTTGAAAGAGTGAAATACGACAAGGTGTTGAAGAACTTTAGAAGAACTAGTTTTAATGTCCTTAGCCAGTAGGGGAAATGATTTAGCAGTTGCTTTTGAAATAGAAGCAAAGGAAAGAAAGGGTTAACAGAGTGGGACTAGTTTGTGTTACACGAGGGAAAAATATAGACTTTTGAAGCATTCTCTCTGAACTCAGTTATAAGGATTCTGTTCTTATTTTGAGGAGCTGCTCTCTGTCAGAGCTAAAGTAAGAAATTGTAAACCCTGTCTTTGTCTGATTGCTTGCTTAAGATTGGAATCCAGCTGCTGGGAAAGTCTCAAGTACTACCTTCAGGGGTCAGACAGATGCCTATAAATAAATTAATAATAATAATAATAATAATAACAACAACAACAGCTGATCTTCCTTTCCTTATTTTAGGATTCTCTGATCTTGCCACAACTCTCTTGCAAAAATTCAAATGGGGAACAGTGTTCCTTGATCTCAACAGAGACCTTCTGGAGAAATATGCTGCTTGTAACTGTGAAGATGAAGTATTGAGAGTTGAACAAGAATTCCTGGCCCATCCCCGTGAAAATGAAAAGGAAGAAATGGGTAAGAACTCATCTTTTGCTTCTCCATTGATGCTTCTTAACATAATGCGTTAACCTAGTCATTACTTCTCAGTCATCAAAAGGCTCCCAATCTCTGTTGTATCATACAAAATATTTTCAGAAGAAGAAAGAATGGTGTCCAGTCTTAGAGCTGCTGCTTCCTCCTTCTCCGGCCAGTCTGCCCCATAACAACATTGGCACCAAAGGGAGGCCAGTCCTGCAAGAAGGCTCTTGAGCAAAGAACTTTCTTGTTTGTGCTTTGCACCAGCAGGAGAGAGGCTCATAAATAGAAGAACTGCTCATTAGCTGATATTGTGGCAAACAGTTTAACCTTGGCTTAGAAAAAATCCATCTCTATGAATTCATAGAAACTGCTTCTGAAGTAGGACCACTTTGTCTTCACTGAGGCATAGGTGGTTCCTTCAGCACTCCATAAACAACAAACCTATTTTTCACCTTGAAAGGGATTCACAGGCTGACCATCTTCATTTGTGGTTTTTCAGATCCTTTTGATGTCGACTCTGGAAAGGAGTTTTCTAATCCCAATAGACCTGCCAGAATCACAGGGTAAGATCTTCTAGCATTTCATTTCCCTTCATGGATGATTATTGGCTTTTTGTTATTAACACTGATCTCCATTTGTAGAATCACCAGGAGTGATGAAAATTCTGATGAGGAGACATCTGAAGAGGACAGCAGCAGCAGCAGCAGCTCCGAGGAACTGGTTGAGGCATGTGCTGCACACAGCAAGCCAGCTGTGTGAAAAGGAGACCTTTCCCCATAAACATGCTCAGGACTGGGCCATAACACTTATCTTTTGATTACTGTGGCATGCTTGGCTGTGAGCAACATAGCAGTGCTGGAGAACCTTCTCGAGCAGGCACCATCAAAAGGGCTCTTGCAGTACAGTTGCCATAAAAGATTCTGCAGTGGAATCAGGGTTTCCCTCCCACGTACATAGGCCGGTTGAATGTACTTTCTCTCTTACTCAAGGCAAATACTGTATGATGAAGACAATGAATGAAATTAAAGAAAAACAGTATTTCACAGCTCTGCTTCTCCTCATCCCACCTGCCATTAAGTTAGGGCTCTGTGGTCGCAACTCGAGGGCACAGTTTACCACCTGTAAGATACTGTGGTTTTAAAAGGGGAGAATCTGGGGATAGTGGCTCTCTCAAAGCGGTGTTTTCACAGTTGACCCCTCACAAGTCAGCCTTATGCCCTGGAGAGATCCTGGTAGTATAGGAATTAATGTCCTGGGCCAAGAACATAGGAAGCTACTTTATACTGAGTCTGACCCTTGGTCCATCTAGTTCAGTATTGTCTACACTGACTGGCAGCAGCTTCCCCAGGGTTGTAGGCAGGAGCTCTCTCAGCCCTCTCTTGGAGATGTTTTTAGAACTGATTGGAAGCAGAGGGGCTGCTTGCCAATAAGCCCTTGTACTGGTCATGGCAGGATGGTTTTAACTGCACTGTCAGAGCAGCTTGCCCTGGAGGTGAAGATTATAGATAAGGGAGGAGTCTATTTCTGTCAATGCTTGTGGGGGAAATACCATGGCACTGTGAATGCATGGCTATAAGCCAGCAAGGAACAATTTCAGAAAAGCTCTTTTAAACCATTCTTTTAGAAACGGCAACTTAACCTTATTGTTGCCTATATGCCCCACATTCCAAAGAGTTATATGCGCTACCTCACAAAAATGTGAATAAAATTGGACACCTTCACTAATTACATTATAGATCAAATTCTAGACAAATTGTGTAAAAGAAAGCCCCAAAGGACCAGCCCTAAGGACATTTTTTAAAAACTGAACAGCTTACCTGCGAGAGATTATACCATCC
Source organism: Hemicordylus capensis (assembly GCF_027244095.1). Taxonomy (NCBI): domain Eukaryota; kingdom Metazoa; phylum Chordata; class Lepidosauria; order Squamata; family Cordylidae; genus Hemicordylus; species Hemicordylus capensis. The sequence continues at coordinate 44,893 of NC_069669.1, forward strand.
TGCGAGTGCAATTATAAATTTATATATGCCACTTTTCAACAAAAGTCAAAGTGGTTTATATAGAGAAGGGCCCTCCTACAGATGTTGGCCTACAACTCCCATAATCCCTGGCTATTGGCCACTGTGGCTGGGAATTATGGGAGCTGTAGTCAAAAAACAGCTGGGGGGCCCAAGTTGAGTAGGCCTGAGGGCCCAACCGGAATTAGTGAGACTGGTTATGGGGAAATACAAGATCAACCCATTAAATATGCAAGCACATCCTAGAGGAGGGAAGTATACCGTGAGACACACTTCTCAGACCTAATCCTAATCAGGGTTGCAAGCAGTTTTTAACGGCTCTGACCTTTTGAAGCAAAGAGGCTGGAGAGACAGGATTTAATAGGCTCAGAAGAAAAGCGCTTCCCTTCAGTGCCTAATTAATGTTGCCCCTTCCCACCAGATTTGTTCAGCTGTAAAGTTGGTAAGACCTAACAGCTCAAAGACTCCTGGAAAGTAAAAATAGGCTTAAGAATTTTTTTACAATGAGGCATGCATCCCCTGATCCCACCCCCAATAAAACCACCACCACCTTCTACCCCAGCATTGCATACAGCAGAAGAAGAGGGGAAGGATATGCCTCCCTTCTCCACACTGCCCTACTCAGACTCGGGACTGGGTGAGCAGCAGACAGCACTTTTAGTTTTGCTGGACTACTGCCATTCAGGGCTAACTGAGCAAGAGGCTATGAATCCAGTGCCAGACTGCATCAGCCTGGCACTGCTGTGTTGTATGAGAATGACCATCTCACACACTTGCATGGACAAATGGAGAACCTCATAAAACATTCTCTCAGAATTATTGGTAGTCTCATGTTACCATTGCGCTCATTTCTATTTTTGTTTTACTGTGCTGTGTTTTAGCCTACATCTAGGCATTACTTGCATTTGTCTGTAGAAAGGAAGCTGCTACCAAGTCAGACTATTGGTCCATCTGGCAGTAAGTAGCCATCTCCAGGGAGAGTCCTCAGGCAGAGTTCTTTCATTTCTGCTGTCCAATATCCTTTTAAATGGAAATGTAGCAGGTGGAATGAGACATTTCTATAAACTTGGTCTGAAACTGCTGAGTTGAATCTTTAAGATGACAACAGGAATATTAACTTAAGGAAGAAAGTGAGGCAAAAAGCTTTATAGAAACAGTTTATTTACTCTAAACAGCAACACAGACAAAAACGCCATAAACACAAAGGAAGTGACGCAGAATCAAGATGCTGGCTGACTTTGGATCAGAGGCTTTTAAGCAACAACAACCTAATTCCTTATTGGTAGAAAACAAATTAAGGGGGGGAGGAAGGGGGTGGAGAGCATTTTCTTTTTCTTCATACAGCCAGGTAGAGGCAAAATATACTTCTAAACAGTTTAAAGCATGCCTGCATCAGAGAGCAAAGAAACTAGAGATACTAGTGGATTTATAGAAGTATAAAAGTTTATAGTTTTACAGCAGTTGAAATACTGACATCAATATTAAAATAAAAGCAAGTTTTACATAACAATCAAAAAATACAAAAGACTGAAGGAAGAGACCCTGTATGAAAAACGGGGGCAATTCAGCCAATTGAGAACTGTGTACAAGTGGCGAATATGGAAAATGGCACACATACAACCCCCTCCCCTAAGTGACTATTAATTGTACATAGCAACATTAGATTTGCAAAAGGTTTGTAAACAAGTTCTTGCCAAATTAATCCCTTCCTTTAAGATGCAGTACGACAGGAGCTTATGATGGTGCAAACTTCTTGGCTTGTGCTCGAACCCTCTTTTCGTATTCCACTCTGTTTTGGCTAAAGAGAAAGATGGGGAGACTTTCAAGGAGCAGAGTACACAAGGAATCCTCCCTAGCAGGGAGCTTTCAATCTGCCACAGCTAGCCAGCCCCTTGAATGGCAAGCCCAGCAAGGAAGGTTCCTTCATCAGAAGTGGGTCCATTCCACCACAGGAGGCTGTTCCTGGAACATGGCTGGCTGAGTCACTGGCACAAGCACTAATAGGTTATTGCAAACCAAGTGTTACTCCCAGTTGGAAATGGATGCAGAGTGAAGGGCATAGCAACAGGAGCTCTATTTGCCAGCAGGATATTATAGGGCAAATGGGGAAGGGACAGGGACCACAAGTTATGGAGAGGGAACTTCGGCCCCTTGTCCAGTCACTGAAGACAGATAGGCACACTTGTGTGCACAAGCCTCCAGCCAGCCCTTTTGTCTCAGAACCTTTGGCACATGTGCCTTCATCTCCAGACAAAGGAGCCCAGGAATCTATTGAAACGCAAGTCTGTACTGTACCTATGGCCCGGCAGCAAACCAGCCTCTGATCAAGGAAGGAGGCCAGCCATAAAATTGATCTCTTTCACACTTTTACTAGTAATAAGTAAGTCACTTCAGTAACCCACTAACAGCCAAATAATTTAGCTGACAGACAGCATCTGAATTAACTGCTTGCTTCTATGCAGAATTGCTGGAGGTTCCTGGTTTAAGCCTCATGGCTTAGGCAAGCCTCTCCCCACAGCCTTGGTGCTCCTGGACCTCAACTATGGATCTTACAGGCCTGCTGTAAGAATCACCGAGAATCTGCACAGGAAGTGCTTGAAAGATTAAACTAGCTACACAAAAGTTTTGTGCTATTATCTGCTCAAATGGTTGTTTGGTAGGGGACAGCTGGAAATCTAGTAAGATCTTTGGAGGGGAAGAATTGCAACCCTGGTGAGGCGGCCAAGTCACCTGGGATCTCTTTTGGCACAAGAGCAACTCCAATACTCTCTAATCCTGTCCTCAGAGCTGGCCTTGCTGGGGAACAGGAGTTAACACACAAAAATGCTGCTCACCAGTAAATTGTGTAAGCCTCTGCTTGAGCTGGGTCTTGAATATTTGGTTCATTTAGGAGTTCTTGAATTCCTAACAAGATCTAGATGAGACAGAGAGAAGACAGTGGACCTCTGTGCATGGATAGATCTCTCTACAAAAATGCAGATTCTAATCTGCAGCTTTTGTGCATGCAACCTGGGAAATGCACCTGGCTACCACAGTGTAAATAAAAACATCAAAAATAAAGATACCAGTTTTTCTTATTTAAAAATTATGATTCTTTTTCCAGATTCCAGTAATATAAAGCATCCCTTCAGAGTCCAGTCTCTGAAAACTGTATCCATAACCATCCAAAACACAGCAAGTTAAAGCCAACCTTTTTTTAATCTAGAAGCAGAAGCACACAGTTACATTCTGTGTCCCAGAGAAATGCTGTTTTGCTAACTAGAAGCACTTCGTTTCTTGAAAGTTCCAGGCAGTTAAGTCTTCCAGTAAGTGATCTGTAGTGCCCTTACACTCACGTTTGTGCGTAGAAAAAGAGAGTGCACACTCACAAACAGGAATTCCTAATTTCGCAAAGCTCTCCAGAGCAGATATACCTTCTGAAGGGCAAAAGGTATGAGGGCTAAAAAACCAGAGGTTTTGGACTATGCTCTTGAGCAGTATAAAAGGCCCTCTGTATTTAAAAATAGATGCGGACACAAAAGCAATCAGTTAGAATGTGTGATTGTTCAGGAAACCTATAATTAGAAAGCTGGTTACTTGATTTAAGTCAGTGATGTAGCTGGCCCCATTTCTTGGTGTTTTTAATCAACCCAACCTGTGGGTGACCAAGGCAAAGTAGGATTCCAGCCCAGCCCAGCGGGTTCTTGGGCTGTGAAGAAGCCCTGTGGGGCAGAAAAAAGCATACCTGTTTAATTGTGATTGCAGGCCTCCAATCCTTATCCTCTTCTAGGATGGACAGGCACACTGTGCCTGACGGGTACACATTAGGATGGAATAAGGGTGGCTCAAATTTGCCTGCACAAGAAGAGAAGTCATTCAGCACGGTTCACTTCAGCCCTTAAGAAGCTATTTTAAAGAGCAAGGCTGTAGCAACAAGCTGGGGAAGAATGTCACCCAGCAGTGGGGCACCCCCCCACACACACCTGTAGAAACATGCCTTTCCCCCCCATGACCCAACTTTAGCTTCAGGAAAGGAAGGGCCATTTGGGCTCAATACAGTATCAATTCAAGTCGAATGTTGTCTCAGCTGACTTGAGAGCAGTGGAGTGAATGCTTTAGTGGTGCTGCTGTCCTGCAGAAAGCCCAATGAGTCACTTGGGGAACTAAGATGGCACTCTGCTGGTCCTGATCAAATACTCCCACTTAGACCCTGCAAGCAATGCACCGCTTTAATTCCTTTCCAGGTGGGGCAAATGTTTCAAGCAAATTGAAACACAGTTAGTATTCATTAGAACAATAATGCTAACTGAAGACTGAAAAGCTTTTTTTCTTTAAGCAACTAGAAGTTGAGTCTAGAAAGCCACAGACAAACTTTTAAAGATACATCTCACTTTATCCACTTCTTCCCCTGAATATCCACAAAGGGAGGCACTTTTCAGAGCTCCTAATGACAATGTCACAAGTCGCAATTGAAAAAGGCATAAAACTCAGCAAGGAATCCTTGAACTTAGTGGTTTAGGGCCGTATGCTCCCAAGACTTCTAAAACAGAAAGGGAGAGTGCAAAGGGACTCACAGTGTCCTCTCTGCAGACCCTGTGCTTCTTCAAAGCACCTCGACTTGATCCCTGCTAGAAGCAATAAGGCCTCCTCCACCTGTGAGCACAGTGGCTCAGGGCTGCACCACTTTGGTCCTCCTGCAGATGCTGGCCTACAACTCCCATCATCCCTGGCTACTGGCCACTGTGGCTAGGGATGGCAACAGCTGTAGTCCAGCAACAGCTGGGGGCTGTCGTGCAGCCCTGCAAAAGATTAATACCCATGGGACAGTTCTGTACTCTCCCTTGGCTTACATTTGGGGGGAGAGGAGGGATAGTCATCCTTAAAAAGCATCCGTAACTTAAACAGGCCTCCTTCCCACGGTGTCTGTTAAGAAAGCATAGAAAAGTGTTAGCAATAACAAGACTTATTTCAGCTGCAAAGGGATCCCATCTAGGCCAGTTCAATTTCCAGATGGAAGAACTGGACAAGTCAGCTGAATGCAGGCAGCCCCACACAGTCCAACAGAGGCTACAGCAGGGCTGCTCAACTTCGGCCCTCTTACAGATGCTGGCCTACAACTCCCCATCCCTGGCCATTGGCCACTATGGCTGGGGATTATGGGAGTCGTAGTCCAAAAGCAGCTGAGAGGCCTAACTTGAGCAGGCCTGGGCTATAGCAATAGCAAAGGTGTCCAGACCCACCACTTTCTGAGTACAAGCTGAATGTCAGAAAGAATGCCAACAAGCATTTTGGAGCGGTGAGCCCAGTCTCCCTCCCTCACTCCAGCAGGCACCCATCCAACTCAAGTTCATAGCCACCATCATCTTGAAAGCTTCTTAGGAGGCAGGTGCCCCACCTCAGTGATATGCAAGCAGTTCCAGAATGGACAGTGAAAGGTGCAGTTCCCCAAGAGTATCTAGATCCGTAAATGACACTTGTAGATGTCATAATGTGTGTGAATATTTAAGAACACAGTGAATTGAGGCATTTCACTTATATAGGTGGTAACATTTGAATGTGGCAGAGCTTACTCATGCGATCCTGATTAAAAAAATAAAATAACCCAGCAAGAACAACAGTGCTGCAGAATGCATGTATCCAGTCTTACCCCTTTCTTCCCTGGAATAGCACATTCCCAATTCATGAGATTCATTGTGCCATCTGGATTTTTTGTTGGTACTGCTACAAAGCCCTGAAATAGATTAGGTAGTTAGCTGAACAAGATGCCAGACGACATACACAGGAAATAACATATTCTAGCCATTGCAATAAACATGCCAATAGGCAACATTAAGCACTATACAAAACATCCTAACACACTGATAAAAGCCAAGCACCTCTTTAATGCAACAGTTCAGCAATCATCACTCTGAGAACAATTTTAGATTGTGTTCAACAGAAGAGAGACCCCAGTCCACCCATGGACCGTTGCCCTGGACCGATTCTGCGGCACCACCCAGTATCTGCCTGCTGCTGGGATTCCTTGGAAAGAAAGCTGGGTGAGGTGGGTGGCAGGGCCTGGACCAGGAGGACCCTTCTGAAGCTCTCAGTGGAGAGTGCAGACCTGAGACAGTTGCAAACAGGGGCTCCCCAGCTTTTAAGACGAGGGTCTCTCTTCTCCCACAGACCTTCAGCTCAGGAACCCCACAGAGATTTTTAGAAAGAGTCACAGTTATGAGCAAGGCTACTCCTGCCACCGCTGTCCATCCAGACTGAGTCGGTGCTGGTCTTCTGAGGCCTGACCGTCCGGCCGAGGGGAGGGGCACGCCCGGCTCCAGCATGCGGCCCGGCGCGGGGAGACCTCCATCCTGCCTGCTGCCCTTCTACAGGGGCGGGCACTTGGCTGCGGATGTGTCAGCCTCCGAGGGGCAAAAGGGAGGGCAGCTGCGGGGCTCGGAGCAGCATCCCGCGGGGCACCCCGGGCCGAGCCGATGAGGGGCGGATGCCGCCACGGTGGGGGGCCGGACTCTGGAGCGGCCTGGTCCTCGCCGCCCTGGAGGGAGCCCCGCGAGGGCCGGCCGGGCCCCACCGCCAGGCCTCCACCCCTCCCCGCCCGCAGGCTGCGCCCCTCGCGGGCCAGCCCAGCACTCGGAGCCCGCCTGCCTGGAGGCTCCCCGGTCTCCAGGGGCCCCCCCGGGCGGGGCTCCGCCGGCAGCAGCAGCGCCTCCCGCCTGCGCCTCCCGCCTGCCCCCGGCGCGGCGGCCCCCGCTTTCTCCCGGCGGCAGGGCCGGCCGCGCGCACTTACGAAGGGGTGGTCCTTCCTCCAGGCCTTCCTCTCCTGGGCGAGTCTGCTGAGCGCGATGCCGGACATCCTCCGCCGCCTCCGCCTCTGCTCGGTCCTCTGCAGCAGCAGCAGCAGCAGCAGCCCCGCAGGAAGGGGGAGAAGGAGGGGAAGAAGAAGAAGAGGAGGGCGCAGAGGCGGCCCGCGCCGCCCGCTCAGCCAGGCCGCCAAGCGCCGCCCCCGCCCAGGCCCGCCGGGCTAACCCGAGCCCGCCACTCCACTCCTCGGCGCCAGGCGCCAGCCGCCCCCGCCCGCCTCCAGGCCCGGCCCAGCTCGGCGGCTCCTTCCCTCCGCCGCCCCCCACCCGAGACCGGGCCTGACCTTGGGCCTAGGCCCGCCCGCCCGCCTTCCCTCCCCCTCGCCCCATTCCGCCGCGGGGCCGGCCGGGCCGCGCTCCCCTTCCTCGGCCTCACCGTCAGCGGCCGCAACTCCCGCGCGCGTGTCCCGGATTCTGGCGGCGGCGGCGGCGGCGGCAACAGCAGCAACGGCGGCGGCGAATGACCCGGATGTTCCCGGCTTGCCTCCCCCCCTTTTGTCTCAGGCCTGGACGTTTCCTCGCAGGAAGCGGAGCGCTTCGGCGCAGCCTGTCCCTCAGCGCGACCCGTCCGCCTGACAGCGCCTGCGCCGTGCTTGCTTTGGTGCCACAGCACGCCCACTGTGTAGGACTCGGTGCCTCAGAGGGGAGCCAGCCTGCGCGCGCGGGACTCCCTTTGATCCCGCCTCTCGCCCGCAGGTAGGCCCCGCCCAAAGGTGTTTTCCATCTAGAGTCAATGGCTTCAAAGACGTCTAGAGTGACGATCAAAGTGTCTTCCTGGAGAGTAGCAGCTGCTTCCCGTAGAAAATGCGGAAGAAGAACTATGAGAGCGAGATTTACAAAATTATGCAGGGTGTGAAGAGAGTGAGATGTTTCTCCCTCTCTCACAATACTAGAACCAGGGAACTGGTTCATCCCATGAAACTGATGGCTGGGAAATTTAGGAACAACAAAAGGAAGTACTTTTTCACACATAATTAACCTATGGCATTTTCTACCACGAGATGTGGTGATGGCCACTAGCTTGGATGGCTTTAAAAGGGACTTGGACAAATTCATGGCCAACGGAAATATCCATAGCAACTAGTCTGGTGTCTATTGGCCACCTCCAGCCTCAGTGGCAGGATGCCTCTCCATACGTTACAGGGAGGAACAGCCAGCCAGAGGGCATGCCTCACCTCTTGCCTGAGGGCTTCCCTGGGGCATCTGGGGGGCCACTGTTGGAAACAGGATGCCGGACTAAATGGGTGGGCCTGATCCAGCTGCCCTTGCCAAGTAAAAGTCTCCACCCTTTCCAACTCAGGTGCCAAATTGTGCTTTCAGAAGGTTCTGGGTATGTTTCCCTGCCAATGCAGTCCACATTGTAGGGAAGAGAGTCCAACAGTGTGCAGAGTAGGCCAAGCAGGGTAGCATCCCCTTTCCCAGTGACTTTAAGAGGGAGATGCAGCAGCTGATGCCTGCAGCACAGCCCTTTCTCTGTCCATGCTCCAAGAAACCACTGTGGGGAACACCTCTCCCATCCAACCCGATCACCCACCACTTTTTCCTTTGGGTTTCCCAACAACCCTCAGATTGAATCCAAGGCTGGCCCACCAGGCAGGTTGCCTGGCAAGGCTTGCACATGGACCTTCATTCCACGAGAGAAGCCCAGAGAAAGCAGCAAGATCAGAGCAGCAGGCTGGATGGGTCACGATGTTGCCAGCAGCCTTGAGTTTTCTGGACAAAGTGTCCACAATGAACCCAGCAGGAGCCTTCTCACACAGGGGCTTTACCCCAAATCTCCTCTGGAAGGGAGGGAGAGTTCTCAGCAGCCAGATTCCCACCGAGGTCACTTTGACGTCTTTGGAAGCACACACACACACACACACACCCAAAATTGGGATTTTCCTTCCAGATTTCACTTCATCCCGATTTATGTGCAAGTTTTAAAAATCCTGTTTTACCCCAAGTTTCTGGAGATAAATCGCAGCAGGCACTGACAAGTCTTCACATTAACATGATAAGAGCAAGTCATGCCTATGAAATGCAAATATTCTAGAAAGCTGCCCAGAGGCAAAGAGTGGATTTCTCTCTCTGCTGCTCTTTGAAAGTTTTGGGAGGGGGGGAGATCCTGGAAGGAGAGGGAATCTGCAGTCTGCAGAGGGCTCTCCTTGCAGAAAATGAGCATTTCCTTGCTATCATAGAACCTCCTCAGTGAGACTTCAAGCTATAAAAGGGAGGAAGACCATTCAGAAAATGGAAGTCCTGCCTCAATGAAGAGAACAGTAAGGAACATCAACTCTGCCAAAAGAAATGCAAGGAGAAAATAAGGGGATGCAAAGTGAGAGTTGGAGGAGCATACAGCTAGAAGGGGGTTGCAAAAGCAGAGGCGATGCTGCAGAAAGGCTGACACATGCTGGGGACTTGTGTGTGTTGGGGTGGGGGCAGAAAGCCAAGGCTGACTAATTAAGCAGGGGTGTGCGCGCTCACCTCAACAGAGCCAGAATACAGAGGGTATTTTCATAACAGTACTAAACCCTTGGGGGAAAGGGAGGTGTGGCATTCTGCCACCTCTAGAAAGCCATTGGTCATAAGCAAAGCATGGAAGTGAGCAGCTCAGAGCGGGGGGGGGGGGGGCTGCTGCCCTAACGCTGCGAGTCTCTGGCCTGATAGCGCGAGAGCTAGAAGCCCTGTTAAATCAAATCAAATCTCTTTATTTTGGTCAGCGACCAGCATGAGATTAAAACAAATGTTGAAGAGAAGACAATCAAACTTCTACTACAAACAATAAAACCAAATAAATTTTTAAAAGGCTTCCTGAACATAGATCAAGGTACTGTGAGTACTACTAAAAATACATAACTAAGAATAAAAGGAGACAGCAATATTTCATACTTATGAGACTATTACACACACACAATTTGAATATTTTCTAAATTATATATGTATTATTTTAAGTGTTAAGCTGGTCTAAGGACTGTAATAAATTTACTACTTCATATTACACACAAATCAAAATTCAAAGAGTTGCCTTCCCGACTCCTGAATCTGAGAGGGATTCAACAATTCAGGAGCTTGGGAAAATTTAGTTGTTAGATTTACTGATGATATACAAGTGATCCCAATAGCTGCGTGCCCATCTGCAGTTAGCCACACTGTAGCTACAAAAGATGCTCTGGCCTTAAATCCATCACCTCTTTCCCCGTTGTTAAGCTCTTACGCAAACGGAGGGCTGCGCTACAAAATTTAGCTACCTGTCTGGTGGTATTGGAATCACTTCCAACAGCCTACCAATCATCCGAGGAGAATCAAGACCTGGGCATTTAGCCATCAAAGGGTAAATGAGATCCCCACGCAGGTCTCTAGAGAAGAAACGTTCCAACAGCACATGGGTGACTGTTTCCACTTGACCCTCCTCACATGGGCAGAGCGCCCATAGGGAGTCCCTCTACATCTGCCCTCTGAGGGCTGAAGGCATTGCATCTCGCCAGGGTAAAAACTCTTCTAAGTAGGGGCACCACCAAGAGAGTGAGGCAGGATGCTGGGGCCAAACGATACCCGATTCCTGGCTCTGAAAGTCAGGTGCCCTGGCTAGATCCCTTTGTCTCTCTTCGCTGTTTGATGGTGAGCTTCCAAGCTGTCTCCAGACTTGGTGTAAGCAAGGCAGACTGAGCGAGGAGGCCCAAGGCGGTCATCTTTGAGTTCAGAGCACACTGCCAGGTCGACTGATAGGAATCCTCTAATACGAAGAAGCGGCTCAGCCCAGCGGCTGAGGAAAAAACCCCAGCCAGTCAAACAGCGCCATTTGCGGGATTTATGGCGGGTTCTCTGCAAGGTTTTGTTTGAAGTTGCCTGAAAAGCCCAATGCAAGAAGTGGATTGTTTTTTACTCCAGCTATAAATTGGGCTACACTCTAACGCGCTGTAAAAAAAATAGGGAATCGTGCGTAAAGTGCTCTCCGACACTTTGCAGGGGCTGCAGGGTGATTTGGGCGATGTGTGAAGTGAATCCACGTCTCCATTCCGACGGAAATGCGAACTTAAAGCCGGTGCGTAAACCGTCCAGTTGGACCTTGTGCGGGAGTCTAGGGCACACGAGTCTATGCTTGGTGAGGCAGTTGCCATGGAGACCAGGCAGGAGCCCCTCACACCGGCCAGACCCCGCCCCCTGCCTGGCTGGAGGCGGGGCGGAGGCGCTCGCGCGGGGGGGGGGGACAGGCCGAGGTCCGTCCGGTTCGTGGGGCGCGCTTGCTGGTCTGCGCGAGAAGCCCGCCGCCCTCCTGCCAGCCCCAGCAGCCGCGCCGCAGGAGGCCGGGGCCCCGTTGGGCTGCGGCCGGGCGGGGCTCTCCCTCCAAGGAGCGGGGAGGCCCCAGCTGCGCCCCGGACCGCAGGAAGAGGGGCCGGCCGAGGCCCCACCGCAGGCAGGGCGGCCAGGCTCCAGCCCGGGGCGCTCCTGCAGCAGGCGAGGCCGGGCGCCGCCTTCTTCCCCGCAAGCAGCCCGGCGGCGCGGAGGAGGGCAGAGCGAGGCGGCGGCGGGGGCAGCGCCAGGCCACGGGGCGGCGGCGGTGCCCGGTCGGGCCCAGGCAGGAAGGCGCCCGCCTGGAGGGCTGGTGGTGGGCGCCGGAGAGCGGCAGGCGCCGCGGCGGCAGTTCCTCAGCTCCGCCTCGGGTGGGGCAGGTACAAATAACGCCGCCCCCCGTCGGCGGCAGCGGCAGCCTCACCCTCCTCGCGGCAGGCCTGGATCCCTGCTGGGCCACCACCCGGGAGGACGGGCCCCGCTCGCCCGCCGCCTCCCCTGGCAGCCCCCGCGGGCTTCTCCCTCGCTCCGTCTGCAGGGCTCGTAGTGGGCGAGTGGCGTTTCTGGCCGCCGGGAGAGGGAGGCGGCCTGGCGAGGGGGGAGTCACGCCCACCCCGGGGCGAAAGGGTGGCGGCGGGGGGGGGGGGGACGGACCCCTGGGCCGCTCGGGCCCACTTCCCGCTGATTAATATTTCCAGACAGAACTTTCATGTCACCTGACCCTATTAGCTTTAACTAATATGGAGAACCTATGGATTTATGGGCAAAGCAGGTAATTCTAGTTATAGCATGCAAGTTCTTTTTATTTATAATCACACGTTGCTGCTTATAATGCATTCCAGCTTTAATCCAAATGTTTATGAGAACCTTTAAACCTCACCATAATATAAGACCCATATATACAGCTGTACCTTTACAAACCTTAATTAAGACATCCTGAAGATTCAGGATGATCCAGTTTTTCAGGGGGGAATTGATGTGTTTAGAAAACCAAAGAAACTCCATGTTTGCCCAGAATAGTCATTCTAACTTAAAGTAACCTGGCCCAGCTCAAGGACATCACTGCCTCTCATGTTTGGCCTCATTATCTCTCTCCAGCTAAAATGTATCTATGAAATTTGCTAAGACAGCTAAGCTTCCCAGGCTAGAAAACAGGATAACCAAATAAGGAGTAATCACCTGATGAACAATGAATCATTCACATGTGTACTAGATACTTGGACCACCATTTTATTGCCACCTATACTGTGTCTAGGGTGTCAGCATCATTAGAGTGTCTGTATAAATGTAAGATGCACCTGTGACCAAACTGTAATCCAGTGTTTCCCAACCACCTGTCCGTGGACCAGTGCTGGTCCGCAAAGTGTTGGGTACCGGTCCGTGAGCCATCATTAATAAAAATCACCCCCACCCAAAAAATTAGCTGCCTGGAAATGAGCTCCGGAAAGCTGCCCATAATTGTTTTAGGGGGGCTGCCTGGGTGTGGGGTTGGGGGCAAGAGGGGCGACCCCCTTACTAACTGCTGGTCCAGGAAACTCTGCACGAGTAATGTACCGGTCCATGACTCCAAAAACGTTGAGAAACGGTTTGAGAGTGTGAGCCTATTGATTACCTATTGCTGACTGCAGTAGCAATAAACCTCTATTAATAACTCCCAATCCTTGTGTCTGACTGATTGGTTAAGCAGACCCAGGAACGAGCCCCATTTCACATCAGGGCAAAGGTTCCAACCTGGCCCCAGTTTTTCAAAACTACGTTGGATGCCTGCCCGAGTTCCACTAGGTCGTCGGGAAGGTGCCCTGTTTGTTAGGCCACTTCCCAAACCATGAGCTTTCTTCGGGGACAGGCAGGCAGGTTCAGCCCTGTCCAGTCTCAGCTTTATGGGGTGGGTGGTGCCGCTGCAAAGCACCGCCCCTCCCCTTTCCTAGGCTGGGGGATCCCATTCCCCACCAGGGTGCTTGAAGCAGACACAGCCTTCGTGTGTAGAAGAGGAGGGCGGAGGCCCCCCTGCTCCCGATTAACTGGCTACAGGCTGGAGCTGAGCATGATTATTATTTTTAAAATTTATATCCCTCTCTTCCACCAAGGAGCCCAGAGCGGTGTACTACATACTTGAGTTTCTCTTTCACAACAAGCCTGTGAAGTAGGTTAGGCTGAGAGAGGAGTGACTGGCCCAGAGTCACCCAGCTAGTATCATGAGGCTGAATAGGGATTTGAACTCGGGTCTCCCCGGTCCTAGTCCAGCACTAACCACTACACCATGCTGGCTCTCCTCCCCCTTGCCCGACAGAAAGGTTTCTAATGCTCCCATTAGTTCCATTGGGAGTTCTCATGAATAACTTTTGTCTGGATATGTCAGTGACTGAAGTACCTGTCTCATTACTGTGAAACATAATTTGTGCACACAGAGAAAGCCTGTGGTGCACCTGAGCTGAAGGTTTGACACAGAAGGGCTTCACTTGTTTAAAAAAAGACAACTGTCCCAGGTGTTCAGGGCATCCCGAGATGGATCTAAGTGAATGTTCATTGAAATGGATCCCCAGCACCTCATGACACTGAAGTTGCACTCAGTAGACAAAGCATCGCTGACTCCAGCAGGAAAAGCAGACCAGGGGTGGTTCGGGTTAGACCAGAAATACTGAAGCAGCAGCTCTAAAGACTTAATTCAAGGGGAGATCCAAGATGCGGATGAGAAGCAAAATGGGGTCAAAAGAATTCCAGAGCTCGTCTCCTTTGTGGTCCTAGGGTTGTCTGGACCAGGTAACATACACCCCTTTCCCCTGGAGGCATGGCCAGTGGAATTAACCTGGACCTCCGCCCCTACACCTGGCAGGGTCATTCTATCTTGCTGGGGCCTCGAGAGCCATCTGCACCTCTCATTCCTTTGCATCTGAGAGGGCTGAGGTGCCACTCCATGCACCAAAGAGAAGCAGGGCAGTCCGAGGCTTGGGACCGCCCCAGATGCTCAGGTGCACTCATTTCTGCCAATGCTTAGGGGAGGCACGGCTCTATGCACAGCATGCATCACATCCTCAGCCAGCCCCGGACAGGGACACGCCCCTAGTCCAGACATGAGCCAGGGCCCAACCCATTACGTAGCAGGAAACCTATCCTCGCCCGGGGTGTGCATAAGCAACAAAGATGCTGTTTGCTCCAGAAGTGTACCAGGTGCAATAAGAGGCTCCCCTCCAGATTACAGGACTGACAACTATTCCCTCTGCCCAGAACTCTTGCAGTGCGTATGGAGGAGGGCATGGGAGAGCAGTAGGCAAACCCCACCCAGCAGCCACAGCGACGCCTTCTCCCATGGGAGCTCCACTCTCCATTCGCTGACAGCAGCCACAGCCAGTAGATGGAGGGAGGCTCTCTAGCACAGCCTCGGCCAGGAGGAGGAAAGGAGGAGAAGCGAAAGGTTGCCTGACAGAAAGCCATTCTGCCAGCCACCCTTCCAGAGCACATGGAATAAGGAAGCCGAGTGGCACTGCAGGGGACTCTCTGGGTGGGAGTGCCCTTTAGAGATTGGAGAAGAGGGTTCCAGGCCTCCCAGAGGAGAGTCATCAGGCAGTGCCATCCCTGCTGTAGAAGAGGAAGGGCAAGACTCTACCAGAGGTCACGAGAGACAGCCGCTCACCCTGCCCAGCGGAAGGGGAAATGCCCCCCCCTCCCCACTGCAAGGCAGCTCTCGGAAGCATCTCTCCCTTGGCATGAGGCAGTCTTGCTGGGGCTGGCTCCTTCTGGGCAATGGTTGCTGCAGCCAGTCAAGTGTTAAGTCACAAGAATCAACATTAAGTCACATTAAGATTTGCCTTTATTTTATTTTTTTAAGGGGTGGGAAATAATCATACTGCACAGCAGAAATCTGCATAGAACCAAGACAAAACTCAGGCCAAACAACAGCTGAAAAGTGCTGCAGGTGCCCACTTGCATGTCTGAGAACCCGAGAACCCTGGGTCACTGCACAATGTCAGGAGCTGCCGGGACTTTTTTCAAGTGCCCTACAAAAAACCACCCGAATCTGTGTCACGCACATGGCCTAAGCAAGGAAGCGGCCACCACTGGAGGTTTTCTTTCTTTCTTTCCTTTTTTTTGGGTGTGTGTGGGGTGGGGGGGAGAGGCCATTCCATAAAAAGCAATGAGCTGAAAGGCACATTTGTCTCCCTTGTATAGAACACAAGCACAGGTCAAGGTATCTGGTAGCCCTTTGCTTTCTGCACCTAGAATATGGAGGAGGAGGTGGTGCAAAAATTTAAAAAGAAAATCCAAATACTGCTGTGCAAATTTAAACACCTTTCCTTATGCTGCAAACATTTACTTCACTTCCAGGTTCTCAAGGGATTTGGAGCATCCTGGCAATTAAGGAATAAAACAGAGGGAGTGAAAGCCTCGGAGGTGACAGGAGGGAGGGGCAGGGAGCCAGAAGAGCTTTTCTGAACTTCCAGGCACCTGCCCATATTCTCCATTTGTCATCCTGAGGGCTGGAAACTTGTTTTAAACAATGAAAGTTGAGGTTCTCAAGATGCTAAGTCTTCATGCCACAGACCAAATTCCATAGTCATGCAGAATACAAAGAATTCACTACCCACGCCTGAGATTAAAGCTTCAGTTCAATCTAGTGGGATGACATTCAGAGATTCTCACTACTATCCTATTGTTCAACATGCTAAAGGTTCATCTAAAAATGTCCGTGTGTAAAATGCCACAAGAAACCAAACCCATCAGGTACCTGCCCACAGCTTAACCCCTTAGACAGAAAGAGGAGTCCCCACAACAAGAGACGCTGACCTAAAGGGCCTTCCAAAGGCCTCTCGAGGCACTCTGGGTGCTAGAGCAAACTTGGCCCAGGTCACGCTACAGAAGGGGGCCGGTGGCAGTGCCGAGGTGCCAGGAATCCCAGCTCCCAAGCAGTGAGCATCTGACCCTGTGTCTGAGCCCACAAGCCCCATGCAAAGCAGCCACTGCTCACCGGCCGCCATCCCTGGCAAGCGGGCACTTCCTGGAAAGCAAACACAGTCCTTTGCTACTCACAGCCAAGTGTTCCAAGGCAGGTTCTGGGAGGGCACCCTTGGGGAAAGGGCCTCTTGGCACGGAAGCCTTTCAGACCCACGCCCCATTTCCTCCGCAGAGCACTTCACCGACAGCACAGCAGGACCGGAAGGATCCGGAGCCAGTAAAGCTGCTTCAATGGCAACTTGGGCAGCAGGCAGCTCCACCTGCACCCACCCCCCACCCCCAGCCACTGCCCAAGTGATGACAGCATCTCTCTCTCCTCACGAGGGTAAATATGCCATTTCCTAGGGGCAACATTGGTATCAGCTATCCCATGGAGACATGGATGCCTAAAAAAGGTATAAAAAGTAGAAACATTTTCCCTTTCAGAACAATTACATGCTATTAAATTCCTTTAACATTTAAAAAATGGAGACAAAATATTGAGGAGGACCTTGCAACTTTCTCTGTGTGCAGACCAGTGAAAATGGCAGTCAAGGTGAGGGGGGGATGACAGGCAGCCCCCCCCCCCCCCGGCTGATCTGCCGACAGGAACACACCTGCCAAAACCTAGGTCAGCACTGCAGGCAGACCCAGCTGCTCACAAGCCCAACAGCTCTGCATCTCTGAATGGCAAAGAAGGTGGTGTAAACACACAACTCTAAGAAGTTGTTTAATGCAAGAGATTAAAAATACCCTCAGAGCACTAGAAAGCCTCAGACAAGGGTTCCTCTCTCAATGCTCCACACAAGCAGAAAGAGATGCGCAAGACATGCTTTCCTTAAACCTATTTCAAAGACATGCTATGGTTTCATTTAAACAAGAGTATACTAAAAAGATCCAGTTGTGTTTTTTCACATTTTCCACAAGCCTCTCCTAATGAAACCACAATAAATGTTTGACTGTTAATTGACAAAACGTCGGAATGAACTGCATAGATAAGAGAATGTAGAAATGGCTGTAAACATCTGTTAAAGATTTGTCACCATTCACCCTGATTTCCAACAGCACAAGCTCTTGCCCCTGTTCCTAACCCTCAGGACTGAGCACCCATCAGGCTCAACCTTGCTCCACTCCAAGGCCCACCTCCAGTTCAGGCCAGAGGACACTAATACTAGCAGACATTTTAAAACACAAAGAATGTAACTTTGGGTTGGTAGGATATTTGCACAGAGAGGGTTCGGTTTCGAAAGGCAAGTGGCTGTGGCATGTTTTTAAACTGGATCTTCAGTCTTAGAGTGTAGCTAAAACTGGAGGTTACTTTTGCAAAAACAAGTTATCAGGAGAGGAAAGACATCCCTAGAGACGCAGATCAAGCCTACACTCCTTCCTTCCCTTTGGACACCGAAGTAAGCAGAGGCAGGCAAAGGGGAGAGGCCCATCCTTCCTGGAGCAACTCATGCCTGGGAAAGAACTCGCAACAAGCTAGTGCCACTTGTTTCCAACAACATCCTTGCATCAGAGCCCCCAGGAAGGTACAGCAGCAGTCAATGGGAGCATCCCGCTGATGTAGGCCCACAGGTGGGCTGTCACTGATATTATGTAGCACCAAGTAGGTTGTTCTTTAATTGCCTGCCATGCTTAGAGCCCAAACAATCTAGACAGCACTGGGCAGAGTGCAGAGCAAGACCGGTTCTTTCAAGATCGCTTGGACCACAAGAGAGCACAGCCAGACCCCAGAGCCCACACTAACGTCCACGGCTGGACAGGGTAGGCGTCCTTGTAGCCTGCTCCAGCTTGACCAATTTATAAATGGTTCAACATCCAGAGCAACAGGAATGGTCTGAACAAGGGACTTCCTCTCAGTGCCAAGCTCTTCAGCATCCCACACTGGCACACATCACATCCTGGAACCTCGCTCCTGCAAGATCTGAGTGGGGAGAGACAACAGAGGAGAGATGAGACCTTGGAGAGATCCCCAGCACAGCCCTGCACATGCTCGCTCGCACTCACTCACTCACTCACTCACGTGGTCCTGGACTTGCTTGAAAGCACGGCCTCAATACAGGCAGGGGCACAGATTCTGTTACTCCGAGACGTCTCTTCAAGAAAAGTCGTGAGGAAAAAGCCCCTGGCGCAGGACTGCAGCTAACCCGATTCAGTTGCTACCAAGCCCAAGACATTTGCAAGGAGGCAGATATGACCCAACTGCTTCGCAAAGCCACTTGCACATCCCGGCAAAGCTGGCTAGGCTGGCAAACCTAACACGAGGCCCCAGAGCCACAAAGCCCAGCACACACACTGGCTGCAAGGAAGACACAGTGCTTTGCAGAACCTTAGTCAATGCCTCTTGCACTCTGCACGAAGAGATGGACGTGTTCTGCCCAGCTCACTCAAGCATGGGAAGGAGCAAGCAAGGCCCCCAGTGCAAAGTTGGGGCTGGATGGTGGCTGCTGCTGCTGCTAGGAGTCAAGCTCAGCATTTTGACTGCTTGACAAAAGAGTGACTCCCTTTCACTCCCCTTTGAAGTCACACAAGTGTGTTTGGGCTGTGTGTGTACCAACATTCAGGTCAGTGGGTGATGTGAAAGTGGGTTATCCTCCTTGGGAATAGGTTTCATGACCCCCTTTTAAATATAGGAACATCCCACTTGCAGACCTCTGGTGATGAAGAGGTCTTGGCCCGTGTGAACCAGATTTTTCATTTTCTAGCTAGAGCTATTGGCTTAATCATGTTGATGGAGGAGATGGACAGATATCCCCCGTTCATGTTTCTCTAGTAATCAAGGAGTGAGTCTGCATGTAAAGCATGCCAAACCTGAGCATCACAACCAAGGGGAAGTGGCTTCTGAGGAAGTACCTTCTAGGGTACACTTCCTGAGAAAACTCAAACACCTCATTTGGAGGCGTAACTAGCAAACAAAAAGGTCTTCAGCTGCCTGGCTAGCATGGGAGAAGTGTAGCCATTTCATGGTCCACTTTGAAGGAGAGATGCAAACAGCCTGTTTTTAGATTTATTTGTAAAATTCTGACGCTCGTCCTAGATTCTTCTAGTAACTCAGTGCTTTGATCTGCATGTGTGCCAAACTGCTAGATCCTAGTTCGTGGAGGAAAAAGCCCCCACTCTCCACCCCCGTGAGGCCTCCCAGTCAAGTCACTGCTCTTCCACTGAATAGCCTCTCTTGCATCTCCTCCATCTGCAAACTTGTTTTCATTTCCATCCCAGGAAAGCCAAGTCCATGAACGACATGTCCATGACCTGCCATTAGCGTTCGTGGGGAAGAGGTAACAAGACCATTTCTGGCCTCACAGAAGACACAGGAAGCCATATGTAGAGCCTAGAGAAGCTTCTTTATGCAAAACGCAGGCTGACATGGAAGGCTGTTAGATGTTCCTTGCCCTCCACAGTTGTGAGCCAGACACCAGGCAGTGTCTTTCAACCATCAATGTGCCATTTGCTTCCTCAGGGACACCCGCCGCCCCCCCCCCCCACCACTCTCATTTGAAGATCCGAAGTGCGACCCAGAGACCTTTCTCAGCATGACTGAAGCATCAGCCAAGGACTGAACCAGTCCAGCGCAGTGAGGCACACGTCTCCTGGCCCTGCTCTTCTGCGCCGTGGGGGTGAAGCAGGCCTGGTACTCCTGCCAGTGTAGGTGTCTTCTCACGGCAAGAATGAGGCCACCACCATAAGACAACCCTAACCAGCTCAGCATTTGGGAGCCCCCGCCCCCCGCCCAGCAAGAACAGCAACCGGGGCGGGGGTCAGCGCTGCTTTGTCTCTCCTGGTGGTCTGAGCAAGTGGCTGTGCTCCTTCCTACACAGAATGCCCTCCCCTCCACCGCCTCCGCCAACTACTTCCCAGAGATCTTCCCTACTATATGCTACACCACTGTAGTAGAGAGAGGGCTAGCCTTGGAACAGGGAGGCCTGGGATTTTAACCGCCCCCCCACATAAAACACTGCCACTGCTTGGCCGGGATGCTGCTGGAAGCCCCCACGTGGGGCTGGCCACTGTCACCCAGCCACCCTGTAGGCCAGTCCTCCTCTCTCGGCTAAACGGCACCCAGAGCTCCTTCCTTAGCGGAGAGGCACAGAGAGGGGGCAGGCAGAGCCGAGGGAAACGGAGGCAATGGCCACTTTGTGGCACCAGCGCTCTCCGGGCAACCAACCCCTCCTTCCACAAACTGCAAGGCTCCTGGAAGAAGCCCCCTCACCTGTCCCTCGTAGTCCCCTCACCTGCACCTGCACCATCTGCCAGCGGAGCACTGGCGTCCCACTTCCTCTCGCTCCTAAAACTTTCGCCCCATCAGCCCCTACAAACATGAGGCTGCTCCCTCCCCAAGTGCCAAAAGCCACCGTGCTTCTTGAGTACCCAGAATGTTGGGGGGCAATATGCTAAATCATTGTAAACCGCTTAGAGAGCTTCCAGCTATAGAGCGGTATATAAATGTAAGTGCTATTGCTATTGAGTACAAGAACCAGTTTGGAAACCCTTCCCTGTTCCAAGTCCAGGAACTCACAGAGCAGGAAAGGCTGCTTGGGGTGCTTTGGGGCAGCGGCTCAACAGACACAGCCCACCTGTGGCCTCCGCCAGCAACTGCTGGTCTCCTCAGGCTGAAAATGGCATTTCGTGGTATCTGGCCTCCGAAGGGCCATTCCTATTCATTCCAAAAGACGTAGCGAGCCACAAAACAAGACGATGCCAGAAGGCGAGTGACAATGGCCGTGAAGAGGCTCCCTCCCCCTTTCCCGTGAAAGCTGCCCCAAGAACCAGTTCTCCTTGGAGGAGAGCTGATGGCATCCGCTCTGCTGAAGGCCAACAGCAGAAGAGTCCACACACAACGGGACAACAACTAGGCACTCTTGGGACACATCTATCAAGGTGGCAGTTTAGCCTAGCAAGAGGGAAGGAGGCGGCTACAAACACAACACAAAATGCACCACCAGGAGAGGCCATAGGGAAGCAGGCGGGCGAATTCCTAGTGCTCACCATATGGCATTCACACTTAATCTGAGTCATTCATATCGCAATCCGTCTCTTCGTCTTCACTCTGAGTTTCATGCAGCAAGTGTAAAGAGAGGGAAGGGAAAAGAAGAGAATGCAAGTTGAGTAAAGCCAAAGCCAGCTCAAATGCTTCTGCCAGAGGCCCTGGAGCAGCCAGCGAGCCACTTGGGGGTGCCTGGCCTAGCCTGCACAGGGAGGGGCCATGGGGTCCTAGGAGCCGAAGGGCCCCCTCCTGACCTGGCTTGGCAGGGAAGGGCTACAAGCGTCAGCCAGAAGCACCACATCGACACCAGCCTCTTAACAGTGGGTAGCCATCCCTGGAAGGGCCAGCGGGGTGGGGTGGGGGGCACACATCCGTGGAGAGGAGTCTCAGGGGAGGGAGTCTCAGACCGAGACATCAAGCAGCTAAGCCAGCCAGCTTAGCAGCAGCACTGTCAAAACAGCCCTTCAAAGTTGCCCAAGCAGGTGGTTTGTCGCCAACGGAAGGTGCGGCAAGAACTCAGCAGAGGACAGTCCCTGCTGGCAGGTCAGGACCCCCCCACACGTTTCAGGGGCCTTGCAGGAAGACAGACCAGCCTCCTTCTGGCAAGAAGCTTTTTCATCCTGGAAGAGGATCTGCCATTCCACTGGCCTTTATAGGACTTGCTATAATTTGGGGTCTAGAAGATGCAATGCAAGCACATTTGTCCATCTTCCTGGTGACAACTTTGAAACACTGGCAATCTAACATCCTCCCAAATACACACAATTGGGTTTCCCCAAGAGAAAGAATGTTTGTTACATGTGGGATGAGAAAACCATTATTTTGCCCTCTGGAATGCCTCTGCCAAAAGTGCTGCCTCTGCACTCTCGTTCTCCAGCCTTCATTTGCCCAGCTCCCACTAACTGACTATTTCTTGATAATCAAGTTAACCTTTAATACTGGGTTGAAGCCGGAGTAATTTTACGCTGACTCTGAATAAATGTTTTCTGTTTCCATAATTGCAAATATTTAAAAACTAGGCATGTTCATTGATGTAGTTGCAGTCAAAAACAAAAAAGGAATTAGGAACGTATAGATACACACACACACAATCACACACACACACACACCCTTTACCCTGCAGCCTACTGACTGCCTTTGTGCACCCATCCTTCCCAGAGCTTCTCCTCCCCCTGCTAAGTCTCCACACAGCTGAAAACCCACCACTTTCCCTGCATGCCAGGCATTAAATCTGCTCCTCTCCAGGTGGGGCTAAAGGATCATCCTGCTTGCCAGCTCCTGTGGGTTAGGGTTAGGGCCGAGGCTCTCCTGAACATCCACTGTGCAGCTGGCCCTGCTCGATATGCCCTCCCTAGGCCCATCTCTCTGACAGTCGCCCCTTCTGCACAATGGCCACTAGCCTTGGCACTTCTCCTCAGAGTGCAGAGCCCACGCGCTCCAGAAGCGCCACCTCCTCTCCCACCAGACCTTGCCTTCCAGTGGTCCCCTCTTCAATGCAACTGGCGTGCTATGCTTAAAAAAAAAAGTTAAGAATTCAAGCATCTCTGCAAGAATCTTCATCAAGATCTTGATGGTTAGATCCTTCTGGGCATCGTGAAGTCTGTCAGGATACAGTGCAGACTTTGAATGCATCTTTTAAAAGTATGCCCATCTGCTTCCTGAAGCCTCTCTACCTAGCCAGAGATAAAGGGAAAGCAGGGCCTCAAATGACACCAAGATCATATCCTGGCATTTGTGCTGCCTGGCACACCATTTCCCAGCTTCTTTCAGACAGCAGCAGATTTTGAGAAGGTGTCCAAATGTCACCACCAGCTTCTCGGGGTGGGGGGATGGCATGCAATCCATGCCCAACGCTTGACTCCTTGACTGTTGAGCACCAGCCACGGTGTCGGGAAGTCCGTTAAGGGAGTTGTCCATACAACGGAGGCTGCACTGCTGAGCCATTCAAAGGATAAAAGTCTGAATACCCAAGAACACCCTCCTCACAAACTGCTTCCTGCTCTCCTGCACAAGGAGGAAGTGGTGGTGGACGGACACAACTGACTGCTGTGGGGAGGCCACTCCCTGCTCAGACACTGCTGCCATTCAAAGATGCCAGCCAGAATCTAGGGAAGGAGACGTTGGCATTCACTTCCAAAAACTACTAAGTCCCAACAGAAAGCAGCCCAGAGACCTGTGAAGGGCACAGAAGGATCCCAGGTTGAGGAACTCGGGGCAAACTGCTTGCTTAGGAGGAGCTGTCAAGCCACCCTCAGCTTGGCAGAGGAGTGCCAGGGCTGTGACTGGGACCATTTCCCTTCAGCCAGAGAAGATGGGGAGGCTGACCGGCTCCTCCAAGCATCTTCGGGAGGAGCTGCTCACTCACCTTGGCTTTCTCGCTGGGTTCGCTGGCCGTGCCATACGGGGTGTTGTGCAGCTCCTTGGAGACGACACACAGAAACTCAGCCTGGTCTTCATTCCCGTAGTTATAGGAAGATCCAATGCTGACTAACTGTAAGGGGAAAGATGGACTCAGGGCAGCTGTTCTCATTAGGCTGGAGGGTCCCAGTCCAACTCAAACAGGCCTCAACAGCAAATATCTGGGGTCTTCCTTTCCAGAGCTGCTCCCACAGAGAAGGAGAAAAGCAGCCGGCTTTCCTCTGCTAAGGAGGCGTTGCCATGAGAATGGAGTGTTTGATGGACAAGGAAGTCCAGCTCTGAAACCCGCAGGGACTCTGTCCATCTCTCTCTGCAATGCTGGAAGGGAGGAAGCCTGGAGGACTGTAGCAATCCACAAGAGACTGACAAAACACAGGCCCTGGGAGTGAGAGCTGTGGGAAATCCACACCTTCCTGTTAACAGAGCACTCGTCCCTGGGGCAGATTAATTCTGGTATTTGCTTAGCCTCAGACCCAGAGATCTGGGTCAACTCCCTTTTCTAATCAAGGGCTACCATGTCTCCCTCACTGCTCCCAGGAGCAGCCAACACACCCTCCCTAGCCAGCTGGATGCCTGTCCAAACACCTCCCCCCCCCACCCCGCTTGCCTCCTGGCTGGCTACCCCAGGACCTTAGAAGAAAGGTCCCAAAGAGAGCGTCTGGACTGACACGCATCGCTCAGCAGTGGCATGCACAGTCAGGTGCTTCTTTGTGGTGTCTTTGGGCAGGGCTCCCCCCACCACCACCCCCTTCAATATGGAACATGTAGGCCTGCACAATGGGATGAGAGTAATTCACGGGCAGGGGGTGCGCCACTGCAACACACACCAGTGCATTTTCCGTGTCTGTGCACACAGACCTTCTTGCCTAGAGTCAACATTCCACGGCATTTAGAGGCTTACACAGAGTGGGAGGAAATCCTCAGAACTGGCAACTGGACAGCACTCTTGCAGAAGAGTGCGGTGCTCATTGGTGAGAACTCTGTGGGGAGCAGCAGTGGAGTCTGCAGGGATATTTTGGCACAGGGAGGAGAAATGGGTGCACTTGATCAGGGCCTGAGCTCTAGAGGAGCCTGGATGACTCTCTTGATTTTTCTCACTGTTTATCATTTAACACAGGGGTTCCCAACCTGTGATACTCCTGAACTACAGCTCCCATCATCCTCAGCTATAATTTATCGTGGCTGGGGATGATGGGAGTTGTAGTTCAGCAATATCTGGAGTACCACAGGTTGGGAAACCCTAATCTAACACAACAGATTTACATCATCCAACACAATATAACTTTTGCCTGACATGACTTTTTGAATGGCACAAACGCTCTTTTAGAGCCACGCTTTTTCTTTTTTTAAAGAACTGCCTGTTTTGTGCCTTGCTACACATAAAAAGCCCCGTTGTCTTCAGGTACACTAGAGGATGCTCTATGGGAAAGGGCCTTTTCCAACATCAGGCACTGAAGCCCAGTCCCAACACTGAATCACGGCACAAGATATTGTTAAGTTTAATTAAGGAAGGCAAGCTAATTAGAAGTTCCCAACTGCACAAGCAGCTAACTGCGCTCGTAGTGCAGGGCTTGACCAATCCCAGTTGCCAGGGAGTCACAGCACCGAGAAATCTAACCATGTCACCCAGACGAGGACACTGAGAAAGGCAGAGCTATTTAGTACGATTATGTGTCCCAAGCAGCAGCCCCGCCTCTGTTCTAAGTAGGTTACTTGTCAAAGGGACACAGAGAAGCTTGTTTACCCTTCCCTGCCCCACAGTGTTCATCACAAAGTCCAAGAATGTTGTCAACAGCTAAATATTTTAATGCATCGGGACAATACTGAGACCAGGAGCAAACAGACCACATTGCCAGATGACAGTGCTGCAGTTTGCCCCCCAGTCTCTCAGTTGGGCACAAACAGAAGATGGAACCAGTGGACCTTCGCCTTGGAAGGGTTGCCTCAACTCCAAGGAGGAGATTGGCCCAGGAGGCAACGTGGGAGGAAAAGCAAGTCCAGCCCCCCACTCACCCCACTTTGCAAAGAAATGCCCCAAAGCAGCTGGGAGATGGTGGGTTGCAGCAGTTGAAGTCACGGGGCCTGAGTTTGGACTCGGGCCCTGCTTCAAGCGCCATCTCAGACCAATTCACGGGACGGCCCACAGGCAACAGAACACTGACTTTCCTGACAGGGCACTAGATGTGCAGCTCCCACCACACCCGCCCCCCAAAGGCTGCTGAATCCTTCCAGCGATTTCGGGAGCATCTGACAGCTGAGCTGTCCACGTTCCCCTGACCGTTTTCTTACCTGCTCAAACTTCCAGCCATCAGACATGGTGGAGACCATCTGAGTCAGCTCCTCCTCCTGGCACTGCAGCACCCTGTAGACGTGCTTGACGGGCACCTTTAGTGAGAAACACAGAGAAGGAGCAGCAGGCAGCAAACTGCTGGCAACCAGTTCCCCCACGACATGTGCCTTCCCTCAGCCCCGCTAGGGCACAAGGAGGCCCCTTTTCTCAGCCACTGACACCTGCCCTGCCACCAGCACTCTCTAGCATTGTCTCTGTGCTCCAGAGAACACAGCCTCCCCCCCCTCCCCTTGGCTCCCATGCCAAAACAAGCTCTCACAGGCCCATCAATGTCCCTCTCGTGTAAAGACCAGGCTCCATAAACTGTCCTGACTGGGGCCCGCCCGCCCTGCAGAAGCAGCTTCCCATGTGCAGCCAAACAGAGCCACAAATGCCCAACACATTCAGGACAAAACACTAACACCAAAAGCAAAGCACGATAAGGCAGTGGCCCCTACCTGGGAGATTTTGCTCTCTCTTTCCCTAATTCTGTCCTTTACCAGTTTTATTAAGGATGTGATGTTGTAGAATTCAGCTTCTTCGAGCACACCTGACAGAAGGTGAAAACAGGGTTAGTGGGTGGGTGGGGCCTCAGAAGTGCAGCCCTTTACGAGAAGGGCTGTGTCACCCAGAGGGCATGGTGGGCCAAAGCCAGCACTAGCTCTTCCTTGGCAGGAAGGGGTGATTTCCCACCACTCTCACTTCCGGGGGACTCCACTCCAGGGGACAGACTTCTGCTCTCACTCTGAAAGGCTTCCATGGTTGGAACCAGAACAGCTGGCCAGCAAGGCCCAAAGCAAGGGAAAGAGCGAAGCCAGAGCAAAGAGCTCCTGGGGTCCTGAGAGAGAGACTGGAGCTGCCAGCAAGTGGCTTGACAGTGGTGCCAGGGCCTTGCTTCTTGGTCTTGGGTCCAGGTAGGCCAGCTGTAGGGCCATCCCAAGCTGCAGAGCGATGCCAAGAACTCATCAAGCTGGCACAGACTGCCGCACAATGGCTCTGGGTCTGAAGGGGCAGCAGAAGCCAACCCTCCATAGCCACCTGAGCTGCATCTGCATCTTCACACAGTTATGGCCCCCGACTACATACACAATTTGACTTCTTGTTTGCTCTTAAGTTGGGTACAAGGACAGTTTCCCTAGACAGGAAAGGCAGAAGAGAGGAAAATGTACCTTCCTCAGCAAGGTCTTTATTGAGAACCAGTTTTCCATGTCGGAGATAATTCAGCACAGGCCCAAAGTAGGTCGGATCTCTGTCTATCAAGTAGGCACCTGTTTCATCCTGGTAAATAAAACGGTGAGATCTTATTTATTAGATTTTTGTCCTGCTTTTCAATCCGAGTTGCCACAGCAAGTTACAATAACTTCTACCACCATCTTTGGTGGCCAGTGACTGGCAGCAGATGGGCACCAATCTTGGAGAGGAGTCCAAGCATCACGGTCTCATCCAGGTCGACGGAGGGGCCTGGCTCTGCTGCAGCCAGGTGGATCCAGTTCTTAGGAGGAGCAGAAAGATCAAAACTGGTGCAGCCAGGTCAGTGGAGTCACAGTGTAATCTCCATCTGGGAACAGACCCCTCTCTTTATTCTGGCACCATCAGGTGCACAGGATTCGATGGACATATTGTTCAACCCTCAGTCAATGGGTAGTTGGCAACTTGCTACTATCTATGGAGTGAGCAACCACCCACAGCACCAGGAGCAGTGGCTCCACAAGAACTTGACAGCCCTGCTGGATCAGGCCCCAAAAGGCCCATCCAGTCCAGCATCCTGTTTCACACAGTGGCCCACCAGATGCCTCTGCCATGCACTCGCTACTGCTCCCCTCTAACTGGTATTGAGAGGCATCGTGCCTCTGAGGCTGGAGGTGGCCCACAGCCACCAGACTAGTAGCCTTTGATAGATCTCCATGAATTTGCCTAGGCCCCTTTTGTGGCCATCAGCCCATGGAAGAGAATTTCATAGATTAATTATGCACTGTATGAAGAAGTACTTCCTTTTGCTGGTCCTGAAATTCCAGGGCTTCAGTTTTGTGGGATGGCCACTGGTTCCAGTGTTGAAAGAGAAGGAGAAAAATGTCTCTCTGCCCACCCTCTCCACTCCATGCATAGTTTTATACACCTCGATCATGTCTCCCCTTAGTGGCCTCTTCTCCAAGGTAAAGAGCCCCAGATGCTGTAGCCTAGCCTCATAAGGAAGGTGCTCCAGGCCCCTGATCATCTTGGTTGCCCTATTCTGCACCTTCTCCAGTTCTACAATGTCCTTCTTAAGATATGGTGACCAGAACTGAACACAGTACTCCAAATGTAGCCGCACCATAGATTTGTATAAGCACATTATAACACTAGCATTTTTATTTTCAACCCCCTTCCTAGTTATCCCTAGCATGGAATTGGCCTTTTTCACAGCTGCTGTGCACTGAGTCGACACTTTCAGAGAGCATGATGTGCGCATGCACACACCTTAAAGAACACCGGTCCCGGTACAGATCCATGGACTCCACTTCATACTTCCCTCCACTGTGAAAACTGTCCATTTATTCCTACCCTCTGTTTCCTATCCTACAACCAGTTACTGATCCACACATGAACCTGTCCCCTTATCCCATGACTACTAAGGTTACTCAAGAGGAGAGCTGGTCTTGTGGTAGCAAGCATGACTTGTCCCCTTAGCTAAGCAGGGTCAGCCCTGGTTGCATATGAATGGGAGACTAGAAGTGTGAGCACTGGAAGATAAATCCCCTCAGGGGATGGAGCCACTCTGGGAAGAGCAGAAGGTTCCAAGTTCCCTCCCTGGCTTCTCCAAGACAGGAGAGAGATTCCCGCCTGCAACCTTGGAGAAGCCGCTGCCAGTCGGTGTAAACAATACAGAGCTAGATAGACCAATGGTCTGACTCAGTATATGACAGCTTCTTATGTTCCTATCCTTTGGTGGGAAACTTTGTCAAAAGCTTTTTTGGAAGTCCAAGTATACTATGTTGACCTGATCAACTTTATCTACATCCTGTTGACACTCTCAAAGAACTCCAAAAGTTTAGTTAGGCAAGATTTGCCCTTGCAGAAGCTGGTTCTTTTGCCACAAGGCGTGTTCTTCTATATGTGTAATAACGTTGTCCTTAAGTATGCTTTCCATCAATTTACCTGGCACCAAAGTTAAGCTGACTGGCCTGTAATTTACCGGATCCCTTTTTGAAAATTGGAGTCACACTGGCTACTTTCCAGTCCTCTGGTACAGAACCTGATTGTAGGGACAAGTTATATATTTTTGCTAGGAGACTGGCAATTTCACATTTGAGTTCCTTCAGAACTCTTGGGTGGGTGCCATCTGGACCTGGCGATCTGTTTATTTTTAGTTTTTCAAGACAGTTTATCTCCTCTCTTGGCATCTCAAATTGGCCCAGTTCTTCATTCTCCAAGCCTGAGAAACACAGTTCCAGAGCAGGTATATAATCAGTATCCTCAGTTGTGAAGACAGATGCAAAGAACTCATTCAGCCTTTCTGTAATCTCCTTAATAATCCCTTTCATGTCCTCACCATCTAAGGATCCAACAGCCTCCCTGGCAGGTTTTGCGCTTCTCATATATTTAAAAAGGTTTTTGTTATACCCCTTGACACTTCTAGCTATATGCTCTTCAAACTCTTTTTTTGCATCCCTTGCTGTCTCCCTGCATTTCTTTTTATCAGGTCAGAGATTTACTCAAATATTTACCTACTGTATTTACCCAAATAGAAGACTCTTAATTTAAGGTAAAGGTAAAATGTGCTGTTGAGTCGGTGTCAACTCCTGGCGACCACAGAGCCCTGTGGTTGTCTTTGGTAGAATACAGGAGGGGTTGACCATTGCCTCCTCCCGCACAGTAAGAGATGATGCCTTTCAGCACCTTCCTATATTGCTGCTGCCCGATATAGGTGTTTCCCATAGTCTGGGAAACATACCAGCAGGGATTTGAACCAGCAACCTCTGGCTTGGTAGTCAAGCCATTTCCCCACTGCACCATTAGGTTTAAGACAGCCCTCTTAAAAGTTATACCTGCATTTACTCAAAAGGAGCAGGACTCTGAATTTAAGATGAGCTTCTGATTTCTAATAGCAAAACACTTGGAAAAACACTAATCTTGGATTCAGGTAAATACAGTAATGGGGAAACAAAGTTCTAACTCAGCCCATTTCCAGCCTCTAGCCAACTTCCCTAAAGGTTTACCCCACTCTGCTTAGTTAGCTCAGTTAGAATTCACCCCCCCTGCCCCCGCAAAGGCACACACAGAACAATACTACATTCTTGCTTAACATCAAGAAATGTTAAGACTCATGTTTTGGGTGGTATATAAACATTTTAAATAAATAAATACATACATACATACCAAAGTATAGTTCTTACAGAAAACAGGCAGGCAGTTTATAGCTCACTTCTCAAGTTGAATCTACAAGGATCCTCCTAATTTCATATGATGCTGATAGGCAGATCATTAAAATGCACCATCAAATCAACAGACTGCACCATAAAAACCCATGGAGCCAGCATGGTGCAAAAACCCCTAAATCCGAGGTACAAGTCCTCCTGAAGTCTCATCATCGTAGGCAAGCAAGCCACAAAAATCTACTAGCTAATCACAACTCACATCTGTGCCCCAAGGCTGAATTGCCAAAGTCATGGGTTCACTGCCTCTATGAACCCCACTATGATGCCACAGTGTAAATTTCAGGCACAAATTCTTGCAATTCTTACATGGCCATCCCCCAAACCCACAGCTCCTCCACAGTTAACATCCGTCCAGGGAGAGCACAAGAATCACCCTGGACACAGCTTCTCGGGATACAAAACTGCAGATATGACACAGGGATAGATTATTTTCCACAGGCCAGTGTCCCAAATCCACCACGAATAATTCACACCCATGGTGATGAAGCAATTCCCAACAACATGAATCAAACCTGCTGCGATGGTGAAAAACCTGGACTGCAGGCACAGTTCCTCAGCCTTCCTCTTCCTTTTGCAAACAGAACTCTGAAATCCTCTGATGAGACATACAGTTTTTCACCTCTCTGGTTGTTCACTCCCACAGGAGGAGGGATCCAGCGCCTTGCAGCCATGCAGAGGTGCAAACTCATTCCTGTTGCATGCATCCCAACAGATCCACATAATTACTACCAGCAGACTCCAAACCCTCCCTATAATCCCACCATACATCCAGCAGGATTATCTTTTCAGGATGAGCCACATGGATCCCATGTATGCTCTGGTATTTCAGTGACACCACACTATATTGCAGTGAGAAGTTTGTATCACAATGCAGTGGTCACGTGTGGCACAGGTGACTACGGCACTGTAATGCAAACTTCTCACTATCCAGGCACTACAATCCCTGATATGATCCAGCAGGTCAGGTCACTGTTGTATTTTGAAGACATTGGGGGACCGAGATCCTACAATATTTATTTAAAAATGTAATACCCACTCTTTGACTGGCCTCTTCAAAACCATTATGGTTGTCCTCCTGTGATTTTTGCACATCAGCTTCCCTACTTTACACTGCATTGCCCCAAATCTAGCTGTGGGTGCCACAGCAGGGCCATGAATCACCTGACCTATGGTT
Organism: Hemicordylus capensis; assembly: GCF_027244095.1. Classification (NCBI taxonomy): domain Eukaryota; kingdom Metazoa; phylum Chordata; class Lepidosauria; order Squamata; family Cordylidae; genus Hemicordylus; species Hemicordylus capensis. The sequence goes on from NC_069669.1 coordinate 76,271, forward strand.
TTTAAGCAGTCATGCAGGGCCAATTTTGATTGGATAATCAATCTGGAGGGGTGGTCTCCACATAAAAATCATGAGGACCCACAAGAACCGATGTACATCCACAGGGTGCAACCAAGGGTGCAAAGCACAAGCCAGAAGGCGGCGGCCACAGCTCCCAAATTAGTAGTCCAGGGATCAAGTTTGGCAGAGGTGCCTACAATGTGTCAACACCAACACTGGAGAGCCCTAGCAACAGCCCTGGCTCTGTCCTGAATGAGCCCCAGGACACCACTGTGAGCTGGAAAAAGACCAGGCAAGCTCAGGCTTGTTCTCTAAAGTAAGACCCAGTGGAGCAGGTTATCAGAAACAAAGGGCAGGCAGAAGCAGCTCACCTGAGCCACTACGAGCAGCCCCAGGTGGAAACCGAGGCCCTTGTAAATGGGAAGCCATTTGGCTCAGGCAGCAGATGCAAGATTAACAAAGGATTGTGTTCAACTAGGATGAAAACAGGACATTCCGAACTTGCTGCATGACAATCAACAGGCAGCACACCCAAGAAGGCATGTCAGACAAAAAGTAGTCCAAGGTCATGAAGAATGACAAGCTCTTGGACTCAGAATTGTTTCTGCTAACAGTGCTCGACACAGAAGTATGACTACACATAGCACTAAAACATCCAGAATGGTTTCCTAACTAATGTCTTTCCCACAGACTCCTCCAGAAATGGGCACAGTAAGTGGAGGAACACTGAAAGGTCTCCAGACATTTGGAGTGAATTTCTGAATTTAGTGGTATGGCTCCCACTTAACCCTGACAACGTTCAAATGGTAACTGAGCAACACAAATGTTTCCACTCTTCTGGTGAGGTGCAAAGGCGGCTCACAGAAGGGAACGAAAAGAGGCGTTAACTAGGGGAGGGGATTAGGAGAGAAATAGGGGGCATGTTTGAGAAGGGACGTGAAGAGAAATATGCAGAGATGTGGGTTTCTAGAAAAATTTCCTGTGCAACTCCACCATCCCCTTTGCAAAAAATAAAAAATTGCACTGTTTCCTCTCACAAAATTTCACTATGCAAATCTTCTTGGCACCTTCAGTAGGTTTGGCATGCTTTTTGGGACTTATTTCTTAGAGGTTTCCTTATCTCTGAAGCGTTGCCTCAGAGGAGGAGCGGGCTTGTTCTCCGTTGTGGCTCCTGAGAGCAGGACTAGTGGCAGTGCAGCCCAGGGCAAAACTGATTGACGCTTGACACTCGGAAACATTCTCTAACTGCAGGAGCTGCTGGCCGCTGGAACGGTCTCCCTCATGTTGTGGCTGCTCCCCTCCTCCTCCTCCTCCTCCGGGGTTTCCAGGCCGAGGCCGAATGGCCACTGCTGCCTGGGAGGCCGCGGCAGTTTCCCGCGCGGAGCAGAGCCGCGGACCAGAGAACTGTTTCAGGAGGTTTATTCGGTGGCCCGTGTGAGGCACACAGTGTGAGGCGCACGGCTGCCCCCCCGCCCCTCCCGGCTCTGCCATCCTCCCGCCGCCCTCTAAGCTGCCCAGGCCTCAGCAAGAGAGCTGCTCTCGCCGACTAGTCGGCTGGTGGGGCGATTCCTCCCCACCCCTCGTTGGCCGCCGGAAACAACAGGCGAGCGGGGGGGGGGGCGCAAGCACAGGAGCGGGTCGCCCCCGCTGCGCCGGAGGGAGGGAGGGGCTGCGGCTGCCTCCGCGCGGCCCGGCCTCCGCCCCCAGCCCGGGGAGGGCCAGCCCGGGCCCGTCTCATCACCCCGCGGCTCCGGCTGCTGACCTTGTCCGAGTCGAGGTCGGGGTCGGCCTGGCAGAGGCGGAAGAGGAAGCTTTTGGGGTCCCTGCAGAGCGTCTGGCGGGTGGTGAGGAAGCAGGTGCCGCCCACGTTCAGGCGGACCCATTTCCCCGGGACGCCGACGCCGCCCGGAGCAGCCCCTCCGCTGCCGCACGACGACGAGGACGACGAGCACGAGCTGCCGCTGCTGCAGCGGCGCCAGGGCTGCCCGCCTGGGCCCAGCCCTCCTCCCGCCGGCGCCTCGCAGGAGTGAAGCTGCTGCTCTACCGCCGCCATCGTCGGTGCCCGCCGGAAGGTCCGTTCCCAAAACGCGTCCCTCCACGAAGCCAGAGAAGAGGGCGGCGCATGCGCTGCCTCTGCCATAAAGAACGGAAGAGGCGGCGGCTAGAGCGACACCCTGACTTCCGGTCGCGTTGGAGGCCATCCTCCTACGCGTGTCGCATAGACTTGGCACGGCCTAGAATTACCCCGCGTGGCCGCCGGTGTACTTGGTGAACTGAGCTAGATGGGCTAGTAGTCTCCCGTCTGACTCGGTAGAGCGCCGCTTCCCGGGCCCTGAGGTGGGGCTCTGCCCTGGCAAGGGAAGCGGTGCGATTCTGATGGAAAAACTGCCCCCTCCACCCCATGTGGTGGCGGCGCTGCCCTCTTTTCAGCCTCCTGCTCCCCACCGTGCCTCTCTCAGCACGAAGAAAGGAGAAGGTGCAGTGCTGCCCCACACTGCAGGGCGGAGGACACTTGGCCTGCGCCCCGCTTGAACCAGACAGCGGAGGACAACCACCTTGCCCGGCTGCGATAAGCCCTTCCCTTCCTTGCCCACCCCGAGGATGAAAAAGCCCAGCATCTTCACCTTCACAGGAAGGACAGTTTCAAACCGTGGAAAGAACCAGCTGCTATTTGCTGCTACCTCTTGTTCTTGAGGAAGAAAATAAATCTCAAGGCCCTAAACAGGTTCATTCCCCTCTACAGGTATTACTATCCCAATCTATCCTGATCTCGCTCCAGGTACATTGGAAAGCGAAGATATGAAATTCATCACAGACTCTTTAAAGAAAGGAAATGTTAATTATAGATGGGGCTTTCCTTTCCGCTTGCTGATTGTTATAAGGGCAAGACAAGTTGCTAGAGACTTGAGAACTCCCCACCATCAGGAACAAGAAGGATACATCAGAACCAATAGGATGGAAGCCATCTGCTCTAAGCAAAGCTAATTCGCTGCATCTGTCAAGGTGCTATAGCTAGAGCTCCATTGCTGAACTCTGCAACATATGAAGATCTAAGTGCAGTATAAATAAATAACTGGGAGCAGGGGCACAACCTGGAGTATTCCTCCAAAATGTTCAAATTTCCTTTTACTACTAATACTGATATTCATATACCGCTCTTCAACAACATTCTCAAAGCAGTTTACATAGAAAAATAAAAAATACATAAATAAAGATGGCTCCCTGTCCCTAAAGGGCTCACAATCTAAAAAGAAACATAAGGCAAACACCAGGAACAGCCACGGAGGGATGCTGTGCTGGGGCTGGATAGGGCCAGTTTAAACATGCATTTGTGGTGTTCTTGTGCTCTGATAATTCTGCTGGGAAGTAGGATTTTTCAGGGGGAAATATGTTAAATTGTGCAGAGTGAAGGACTCTCTCCCTCCATCCTGAATCCCACCCCCAGTGTTTTCTCTTTTACACACACAGGCAACCTGCGACAAGGCTTTCACTTTGGAAGTGAAGGTGCAGCTCTTTTCCCAAAAGGAGAGATTCAACTCTTCCGACTTAAAGGGGCTATTCTGGGGACACTGCTTCAGGCTTGAGGGTGTGCTCAAAACCCCAACCTGTTAAATGAAGACCAATCTGTTCGGTCTTAGCACTGAGGTGACAGGGAAACTAAGAAGTGGATCTGAATGGGGCAAGGGAGCCCACAACTCACTGCCTGCCCCACCTCCCAAAGGCTCAGTCAGGCTTCTCAAAGGTCAGTGCTACACACTCCCCCCACACCCCCACGAGATGAGATTATTAGAACGGAGAAAGCAAGATCTTTGCTATCTTACGAGAAATGTTGACCATGACAGTTTAATTGGAAAAGGACAAGAGAACGATATGAAACATTTGATAGATATGACTCAAGTACCTTACATATTTTCCCTCCTTTGTATCAACATTTTTACATAAACACAACAATTAGTCCGATTAGTGGAGGGGCTTAAATATATTTAAATCATGTAAAATATTTTCAAAGTTGCTAAAAGGTCCGACACTCGGCCAATGAACAAGACAGGAATATTTGTACACCTCATTATACAAAGAGACAACAAATCAAGTCATCAGTTGCACGGCAGCGGAGCTTCCCTTGCTCAGCCTCCCCTCCCAAGAACACCAGCCCAGCCCCTGCAATGCTCTGTCCACGCCACACCCTGGAAAGAAAGCAGCTGGCTCTCCTCTTGCAAAAAGGGGCAAAGAGTCTCTTCACTACATCAAGACAGTTCTGTACTAACTACTTAACCTCTTAGTTAGCAGCAGCAGCTAAAAGCATGCTGGTAACTGTAATGCTCCTTATTCAAACATGTACATGTGTCAAATTAAAATTCCATGTTTAAAATTCCATGAGCACACTGGACCGCCAAGGCTGCAACCATGGCAAGTGCCGTGTTCAGCAGGCCCCTTTTTTATGGCCTGTGCTGGAGTGTGTGTCTGCAAGGTGCGGAGTTCAAGTCAGAGTACCATCCGTGGAGAACCCCGCCGCCGGGATGCGGCCTGGAGTGTCTCTTCACAAGGGCATGCCTGTGGGGACTGCAAGTGCTGAGACCAGCTAAGCTGGGAGGAGATGGCAACGGGAGCAACAGTGGCCTCTCGCCTGGAGACATTCCAAAGCTTCCCGACGAAGCACAGTTGCATAACTGGAGAATCACAGTAAGAATCCAACCCCCACATGATCCATGTGTGCATGGATTAAGCTGGCCTCACTTGACCAACAGACCGTGAAGCCACTAGTTTGCAGCAAAAACCAAGCGGAAGTGCACAAAATTAAGAGACGGTTGTCACTCACGGCAGCAGAGTGTGTGTGGAAGCCTCAACAGAAACACAAAAGCAAGCAAAGCAACCCTGAATTCCACTGGTTGGGCTTTTCCTCAGCAAGGAAGCTCGTCAGGGCTCTCGCCTTCCCCTGGAGACGGGTGTGAGCTGAGCAAGGAAGAGTCCTCTGGCTGGTCGCGTGTGGCGCTCTAGCAGCAAGGAGGGAGGCGGGATGCTGAGGGGCAGTGTCGTTACTTCGTCGCGTTCTGGTGGTATCTGTGTCGCCAAACCTCGTGGATCTTCTTGCACCATTTATGAGCATTCCCACTCGGGTCCATCAGGTAGTAGGTCCTGTTGGGCTACAAGTCAACAAGGCTTTGGTGCTCAGATATTCCCGCCAGCAGTACGTGGTCCCCTGCTCACCAGTGCTTGGCATGGGCCCTGACAGACCCCATGCACACCTGCATCCCAGCTGGTTAGCCAAATGGGAGCCGCCTTCTTGTGAGAAGGCAGGACGTGGAGCATTTTGCCCATTAGGAGGACTCCAGCGCAGACAGAGTGAAACTCCTGGGGACTCTTACAATACCTACGTAGTGGCATGAGCCACTTCTGCCTGCAGAAGGCATGGCCACCAGTCTTTGCCCACAGGATTAGCCAAGGCAGAGCTGCTATTGCCAAGGCACCACCACCACCTTCCATTCTGAGAAGCTCCCAAGGCCTTGGGACTCCCATTGCCTTGAAGCTATTGCTCGCAGCAGCACCTTGTCTTCTGACCAGATCAGCACTGGCAAGGGCTGGCCACCAGCGTTCTCCCAACACAAGAACAGGCCCCACGAAGGCCAGGTCTTCAAAATCACCGCTGCATTTATGTCTAGCGATTAAACCAGGACACTCCCCCCACCCCACCGTTAACTGCATTTAAGTTAGTTTCAAGGGTCACTTACTGTGTGAACAAAAAAAGTCTTGAAGTTCTTAGCTTCTGGCCGCAGCTCCAATGACCACGGAATCTCCCCTTTCAGAACTTTGTTGACGGGGTCTACGTAGTACAGGTGAGGCCCTTCAGTAAGGAGCAGCTGACGCCGGCGAGCAAAAAGTCCCTGCAGAGAAGCACCGCACCCTGAGGGCACTCCAGGCAAGAGCCCTCCGCCCCCCAGTTCATGATGAGCAAGCAGTGTTTCCTCCCATGACACCACTGGGGACCCGACAGGCACAGAACACAAAGGGCCGAGGAGCAGCTACAGCCTCTTCAGTTCTGTGCTTCTACTACATTCACAATGAACAGGTCCTACAAGAGAGAAGCCAAACCCTCTCCATCCTCTCCTCAGGAGGGAAGTGGTGGTCATGGTTCACCCGTTGGCCAACTCCCTTGTGGGTCTCCTCACATGGGAAGAGTCAAAGCCACATTTCTGCACTTGCTTTGGGCGGGCGGGGGGGGGACGACACACCACAGATGTTGGGCATCAGACCTTTCAGAACTGAATCCTGACAGCGGCCTGCGCATGCTGCAGCTGGGAAAGGCCCCTAGCGTCCTCTTCAGAGGCAACCAGAAACTGTGCCCACAATACAACTGGGGTGCACTCCAGACACCCAAGGACTGGCTAGCCTGGTCTTTACTTACAGTAAAGTCTCTTGCAGCACCAAACTACTAGCAAGCAAACTACTGCCACAGCCAATGTCTGCCCAAGAGGATGGTGACAACATACGACCCAAGGAACACAAGAAGTGGGACTGGAAGCTCAAGCCATGTAAGTGGTCCTTCAGGCTGCAAAGCACAAGGGCTCTTGAGATCTCTGCCCCTCAGCCACAGAAGGCAGGATCGTGCTAGTGGTGCCGCCAGAAAGAGACAGTCACGCATCCAAGACAGGGCTGCACCACTTTGGCCTTACTGCAGATGCTGGACTACAACTCCCGTCATTCTTGAAAACTGGCGATTGAGACTGGGGATGAAGGGCATTGTAGTCCAAAAACAGCTGGAGGGCCAAAGTGGCACAGTCCTGATTTAAGACAATATGACTCCTAGTCAAGGCCACAAGAGACCCACATTCAAGAGTGGTTTGTGAGGCTGGACCTGGAAACTAGTGGTCCTCTGGCCCCGTCAGCGAGATGGAGATCTGGGCCCGCCAATGGGAAGCCCACAGGATCCCTGCCATGGCAGGGCCTTCCATATAGCATCTGGTTCCTTTCACTCCCCCTTTTTAACAGGATTCCCTAGTTTTATCTACATATCTAAGTGAGAGAGAATATCCTCTGGTGGTTTCTCCAAAGGAGCCTCTCTCATTTAATTTTTTAATAACTTTGTTTTTATCTATCTTCTTCTCTTCTATATATTTATTTCAATAAGATGGTCCATGCGTGGATGAAGGGAAATGCGTTGTGGAAATCTCGCGAGAGCCGTAGAACTCTTGCAAGGAACTCTCGCGGAGAGGCAGCAGGAGAAGCAAACTGGCCCAGAAGGTTGCAGGGCGGGTGGCGAGGGGGCGGCGGCGGGAGGTGGAGCCGCACCATGCCCGGTGGGGAAGGAAAGCGCTGCTGGGCTGGCTGGCGGAGAAGGAAAGGTGAGAGCAGGCAGGTGGCAGAGCTGCACCATCGAGAGGAGCCCGGCTGGGCAGGTGGCAGCGAAGGAAAGCACTCCCGGCGGGCAGGGAGGGAAAGGTGAGAGAAGGGGAAGGAAAGCGCAGCAACCAACTAGTGGCGCAGGGGCTATGCGCCGGGTCTGCTAGTTTTATATTATTTCATGGCCACTAGTGCTGTATGCATGCTACAGACAAGGAGAGATGAAGAGGGCTACAGTTTGCACAAATCAGGAAGTTTAGCACAGCTGTGAGCACAGGAAAAAGCCACTTACCTTTCTTTTGTCTACTGGCCCCATTTTCAATATTAAATTATTTTCTACGAACTGGTGCCTGAAAGGAAAGCACCACCTCACGTTATTTCCATCAAAGCCTAATCGTCTACAAGCCCTCTCCAATCTACCCAACAGTGATCTGCCCAGTAAAAGTGCAGCCTTCTGGAGATGGAGAGGCAGCAGAAAGAGGGCAGGGAGAAGAAGAGAGGCTCCCAGCCGAAGAGCAACCATGGCATCTGCTCAGCACCCTCAGAGAAGCTCGCTGTGCCCGTTCTAGCAAACCAAGCAGGCAGAAATTCCAGTGAGCCAGAAAAGCACTACCTACTAGTACTTTTGAGGAGGAGGAGCAGGAGGATTGTTGTTCAGCGGAAGAGCATCTGCTGAGCAAGCAGAAGGCCCCACGTTCAGTCCGTGTCAACATCTCCAGGGAGGGCCTCTTCCAATCTCTGGAGACAACACTGAACTAGACAGACCAATAGTCCGGCTGAGTAGGAAGGCAACTTCCCTATGTAACTCATAGCATCACCCATTCTGGGTCAGACCCTGGGCTGGGTTTCTGAAGTTCAGTCAACTTAACTTGCCCCAGTTCATCTTCCCCAAAGCTCCAAGTTCCCTGTTCTCCTTCTTGGCAGCCGGAGGGCTTTTGTAAAAGTGTGTCTGTGTCAGGTGACAGCACCAACCCACTTCATGGTCACTCTGCAGCAAAGCGATGCTAGCAGTTGTGAGTGCTTGGGGGGAATGTCCTCCTCCTTGCCATGCTATGGGGTGTGAAGTGTGACTCTGTATCCTACCATCACTCTGAGATGGGGCAGAAGATAGGTTGGGCTCTTTTTTGAGAGGGCCAAGTCTGCTACCCCTCCGGAAGAATCCAGAGACTCAAAGTGGGCAAGGCAATAAAGCAGCACCCCCTTGTGGGCTTCCAGTCTATTGACTCCTCCTCCGACTCCGACTCCTCCGCCAGATCCCTGGCTTAAAACAGAGAGTGCAGTTTAGCTCCCTCCTCTCTTGGCATGTGGAGTGGTGGCCTCTGGCGGGCTGAAGAGCCTTTCTGCCATTCCTGACAGGATAAGCTTCCTGAGCCAGGAGGAAGGCCTCCACGTGTCAGCTCCTTTCAGCTGTATCGGCCATCAATGCTGTGGTACCATCACATCCCCGTCAGCAAAGTGCTGCATGGGGGAGCCCTTCTTGGTGTGATCTGAGCCAAGCTGGGTCAAGTGACAGCTTTCTGTTTATTTAGGAAGCAGCTACCGCTATGCCTCCTACCAACACCATGGCCCCCGCTTGGAGGCTCAAGCAGACAGAATGCTGAAGCCAGTCTGTGGGCCCAACTGCTTACCACGGATTTCCACCAGCCTGCTTTGCCAACAGTAACCTTTTTTCATCTTCAGAGAACTGGAGGTCTAGCTCAAAGGAATTGTTGTCGAGGTCATGAATATATTGCTCTATGTTGTTGCCCAAGGTCAGTGGGGGACACGTCTCTGGGGAGGACAGCGACTGAGAAGAGGCCGAGCCGGAAACTTGCATACAGCCAAACTGGCTCAGGAGATTGTCATACTGAGAGAGAGGGAGAGAGAGAGAGAGGGAGGTGTGTGCACATACACACACCCCTTATTTAATCTCTACTGAGAAGCTTCACTTGGCATTCTGCCTTTTTATTCTCTACTTGGAAACTAGGAAAAAGACCATGGCATTTTCCATGGCCACTCAGAAAGAACAGACTCCAGAGCTGAAAGAGACCTCTGAGATCTCCCAGTCCAGCCCCCAGCTCAGTGCAGGGAGCAGGAGCATCCGTGGAGCACAGATGGCCGCCCAGCCGCCCTTGGCGAGCCTCCAGGGAAGAAGAGCACCCACCCCTGCACAAGGCAGACTGCTCCAGAACTCAGGATTCCATTCAGCAGCCCCCCCCCCGCCCCATTAACCAGACAGGTGAGAAACAGGCCTCCTCCTCCTCCCCCCACCCACACCTGGGAGCCAAGGAGTTGGGGGCTGTGCCAGAGCTCCCTGCGAGGGATGCCAAGGGGCTGGCTGCAGAGCCCTGGCTGGAGGATCAGACCAGCCAAGAGAGCCGGAGAAAAGTGCCTGGTGCCTGGACACTGGGGGCTAGGCCTGCTGCCCTTCAACAGACTGTGGACTTCTCCAGAGTGGAAGATTCCCGGCTGCACCCAAGCCAGCACTTACATTTCCATAGCAATCCTCATCATCTTCCGACATGGCAGGCAGATAGGCGGTGAGCTTGGGGGGCGTCTGATGGTGCAGATCCTCCCAGGCGATGGAATCAAAAAAGGAATGAGCCTTCAGGGGTTCATAGCCTCCTATTTCTTCACAGCCTAACCGCTTGGTTGCATCTAGAACCTGAACAAGTTAGAGACACATGAGCCGTGTTCTCTGCTACTCTGCAAAGAGGCATCCAGAGTGGCGACTGCTGCTTAGCAGGGGGAGAGCAACAGCCGTTACGCAGCCCCAGGACAGCATCCCTCCAGCGGCTGTTGCTGAGGCATCTCTTGCGTTTCCTTTTGGGCTGGGCGCTTCTCTGGACAAGAGATATCATTTCAGTCCTTTTGCTAGGTAAACTGCTTTGAAGACATTTGTGTAAACAGTAATACGTATTCTAAATAAATAAATCTCCCCCACCATCCTGAGACACGTTCAAACCAGGGAAGAGTGAGATTTGCCAGCTCCAGCTCACAACCAGTTTTCCAGACTGATTAATGTCTGGAAAAACCAAGCAGCGGGCTCAGCTCCAAGGTAGCCCAGCCACTTTCAACAGCCACCCTGACTGACAGGTAGGCAGCTGAACTGGGCTGGAGGTCTCACCCCTGGGCAGCTGCAGTGGATCGAAGGGCTGCCCAGGAGGGAACGTTGGCTCCTGGCTGCTCCCATCACCACCTCAGCACTTTACCTGGCAACCTGAAGGACCAAGCCCAGGATCGGGGCGGGGGGGCAGGGGGGCCTGGAGGACTTCGTACACTGTAGAAGTTGTCTGGCTGGAGACATCTAGGATGAGTTTATTACGTCTGACAAACAAAAAGCATTTACCAAAAGCTTTTCTACAAGATCTTTTGCCTTGGGAAAGAACTTCTCCGGAAAGTCATACTCCAGTTTGATGATCTTTTGAAATATAAGGTATTCATTTCTGCAAAGAGAAAAGAGGTCTCGTCACATCTCTGCCAAACATTTGCCACGGAGAGTCTGCCCTGAGACGAAGCCCGTCAGTCAGGAGCCGGACTCCCTGCTTTGCTTCGGGCAGGAGGGGGCCCCAAGCAGCAGCCGCAGCAGGCCATCCGCCAAGCACAGTCTCCACGCCACTGGCCTAGCCAGGGCTAAAGCTGGACTCCGGGGGCGGGGGGGGGGGGACTGGTGGAAACCCCAGAGATCTACCTAGACCCAGAAAGCTCAGTGGAAGCCGCTGAGGGTGGAGACATGCTCCAGAGTCTCTTACCCAGCTCTGAAGGGTGGCAGACCTGCTACAAGCTGGTAGACGATGCAGCCAAGGGCCCACAGGTCAGAACTGGAGGCAGGCAGGAGAGAAAGCAGAAGCAGATTAGTGTTGCACACGTTCTCCACAGGCATGTCCCGTCTCAGCTACCGTGGACACCAACCAGCAAGGAACACATCGCATGCAGAGAACCTTCCAGTCCAGCAAACTCCTACACAGCATATCGGGCACCCCTGGGAATAGGCAAGGGTGAGCTGAGAAGCTGCTGCTGCCTGCTTCCCGAGGCAGATCTCCCAACCCTCCTGCTGTGGAAGCCATGCAGAGGGGGCTTCAGCCTTCCCCAAAAGCCTCTCCCAGGAGATCAAGGACTGAACAGCACTATTAGAGTATTTTAGGAAAGGAGTAGGTGTGCAATTGTAATGTTCCTTTTTAAAAAAGATACAGAATGGTTTGCAAAGGGCTTTCCAAACCTCCTTGCCTTTCCTTATACACAACTAACCTAGCAACACACACGGAAATATTCCAAAGTAGTGTTTGGAGTTTTTCATTAGAAAAAAATGGAAGGTGGAGGGAGAAGGCACATGAAAGAAACTTATAAAATTATGCAGCATGTGGAGAAAGTGGGCAGAGAACAGGTTATCTCCTCTTCTGGGACTGGAACTCTGGATCATCCAGGAAAACTGACCGGCACAAGAAAGCATTTCTTCACACAATATTAATTCATGGGATCCACTGGCAGGATGTAGTGAGGCCACAAGCTTAGGCAGTTTTAAAAAGGGATCAAACACATTCATGGTGGAGTCTCTCCAACCTGCAGTCTGCCCTGGAGACCAGAGTTCCCTCTAACAAGGATTGCTGTTGACTACAATTCCCAGCATCCCCAGCTGCAACAGCCTTTGCTTGGGAATTATGGGAGTTGTAGTCCACAACATCTGGGAATCCCTGTTAGAGGGAACACTGCTCGAGACCCACAGCAGGGCAGGGCTGTTCCTTTATGCTGTGCTTGTGGCCTTTCAGAAGCAGCTGGCTAGCCATGTGGAAAAACAGGGCCGACTAGGGGCCGTGCCTATGTCCAAGAGAGACGCCAGCACTTGTGGTCTCTTGCCCGAGCACACTTTGCATCTTGCTGGGATGTGATATTTGAGAACTGAAATGCAAAAGCTAATGAGCTCTCGGGTTCTGAAAAGCGAAGGAGGCAGCCAGTACAAAGCAAGTCACACAAGTGGACCCAACTGTGGCTAACACATTCCAACGAAAGCTTACGCAAAAGACACAGAAAAGAGCTTCAAGAGCAACACAGCTACCATAGTGGGAAACCGTTTCATTTTCTCACATGGGCACAAAGAATGACACACAAATGGCTCACCTTTTGCAGGCAGACTTCTCCGTTAAGAGCTCTGGTGACACGTACTGGGCTGTCCCAACAAAGGAGTTTGCCCGTGCTGAAGGGAGAAGCCAGGATATAAGTAACCCCTTCGGATTATCAGAAGTAATGACAAGAGCCTTGTGAAGACTTGCATGGAAACAAGGCACTGGTCCGAGGCACTTCAGGTGCCATCCATTTTTATTAGCTGATGTATTTGCCAAACATCAGAGAAATTACACCGTGCCTGCTGTGTGCACAGCCGCCCCCCTTTCCCCCACCCCATCGGGGCTGCCTAGGAGCAAACCCCAGTTTCCGGTGCTCTGTTTTAGCAGACACCACAGGCTAGAGCAGGCCTGAACAACATAAGACGGATCCGGCCCACAGGGAATTATCTGCTGGCCCACAGGAAGGAATGCCCTGCAGCAGTAAGTTGTAAGGCTTACTCCTAAGTAAGCATGTCTAGGATTGCAACCTGAAACAGTCATTTAGGAGAGAAGGAAGACATATTTGTTTGGGACCAGCAAGCATTCCAGGGGCCCCCTGAGTGAGCAGGGACAGGGCCTCTTTTCTGACCACTATCCTTGGTTAAAACCGTGGGTTCCCTGACAAGAGGAGAAGATGCACAAGTAACAAATCATTGCTTTCATTAATATCAGCTCACTCGGTGGTGACCCAGGACTGGGCTTTCTCTGTGGCTACCCCAGGGCTTTGGAATATACCCCCTACTGAAATAAAAGCATCTCCTTCTGTTTGTTTTCAGGAAACCCTCAAGACTCTCTTGTGCTCTAAAGCTTTTAATTAGAATTTTAATTTTAATAATTTTAATACTTTGTTTTAATATATGTTGTATACTATTGGTTTTATTGTTGCATGTATTTTAATCTGTGTTGATTTTTAAATATTTTAAATTTGGTACACCATCTAGAGATGTACATATCAGGTGGTATAAACATGTGATAGTAAATAGATATGTTTATAAAATTTAATGTAATAATGTGCTGAAAATTGACCTTCCCCCACAAAGACCATGTCGTGGTTGGTTCTGGCCCATTGGGGCATTTGAATGGGGTGCCCCTGGCCTAGAGGGAAGCATGACCTTCCACACTATAAGGCTTCATCCCCAAGAGGAGCGCAACAGTTTGACTTTTTGCAACTCTGCAAAGGTTTAGAAGACAAATCCTGCCGAGAGGAGGCTTCTGTTGCCCCGTACTTCAAGTCAGTAGTGGTCACTGGAGATTCACGCTCCCCTGCCCCACCTCAAGGGCTACTGTTGCCATTTACAGAAGGGAATATGAAATTGCACACACCTTGTTTGCTATCTGCAGATAATACTTTTGCTGTGCCAAAGTCTGTAATCTGAATGTGCATGTCTCCACTGAGCAAGATGTTCTCTGGCTTAAGGTCCCTGCAAAAGACACAGCCAACGTAAGCCAGGCAAGTACAAGGCAGAGCGGGATTCGTTTGTCTGCCAAGAAGGCCAGTGCTGTGGCAACAGCAGGAACTGCCCCAGTGCCACCAAGCAGCAAAGGTCCACATCCAATCCTGCCAGAAAGGCTGGACTCCCACTCCTGTAACACCCTCACAAGCCCAATGGAGAATGTGAGGAGGAGAAGAGAGCTTGCTGCAGGATTGCTTCCGAGAGGGAAGTCCAGAGTCTCCCAGCTCACTAGAACAGAGGAGCGCAAGCAAACGCCTCTGGTAGCCAAGGCCAAGAGCTGGGGAATCTTCCTAAGTTCTGAGCCACGGGAAACACACTCAGTCACTCACTCAGGTCAACAGATGGTGACAGCAGCAGAAACACAAATGAGGAAACAGCATAAATCAAATGTGTTGCACTACCTGTGAATTATTCCCTTCCCATGCAAGTACTCCAATGCAGACACCATTTCAGCCGTATAAAACCTAGTACAGGTCTCATCAAAGGAGCCAATCTTGCGGATGTATTTGAGCAGCTCTCCATTTTTGGCGTAGCTCAGGCCAAAATCTGAATGCCAAGTTAAGAATCATCAGCACAGAGACTCTCTAGAAACCGTACACAGAAATGTGACACACAGACACATTCTGCCTGCTTGCACCCTACTCAGGAGTTCTGGGAGCAGTTTCAAAATGACTTGGAACACATCTCCAGGCGAGGTCATCGAAACCACATGGCTCTGGTTCTGCCCACCTTTCTTGTGCCATGCAAAGATTTCCACTCAAAGGATACAGAGCTTCTCATCATCCTGAAACGTGAAGTAGAGCTTGACAAAGAAAGGGTGATCTAGGCGGGACATGACATCTCTCTCTCGGGTCACGTAGGGCACCTTGTTTTCTTTAATGATGTGACGCTTCTCCAGGATTTTAACTTTTAAAGACAAAGTTACAGTGTACAAAGTTACAGTGTACTTGGAGAACACACACACAGAGAAGCTGCAAACCCATCTGCTTAGCTTCAGAACTGCCCAGAGGTCAGCAGCATGCAACAACAGATCTTGAAGGTAAGCCCGCCTTGGGCTCCATTCAGAAACCCCACACCGAAAAGGAGGAAGTGCAACTCACTGGCATATTCTCTGGAGGTTGTTAATTCTCTGGCCAAAACTACCTGTTTCAGAGAAAGAAAATTTCTTGTTAAACAGGGAGCATCAGGCAGCTGCTGAAATTTCACACAAGACTCTCTCGAGCAGAACTGTGCAAATCCCCTCCCAGTCCTGAATTATTTCGCTCTGGCAAGGAAATGCAGGAAATGCTATTTTAAACCAAGATCAGTAGGGTTGGCAAAGGACAGCTGCCAAGCTTGGCTGAGGAGGCCAGTAACTCTAGAATTATTATTTTTTATTATTAACATTTTATATCCCGCTCTTCCTCCAAGGAGCCCAGAGCAGTGTACTACATACTTAAGTTCCTCCTCACAACAACCCTGTTGTTGTAGGTTAGGCTGAAAGAGAAGTGACTGCCCCAGAGTCACCCAGCAAGTCTCATGGCTGAATGAGGATTTGAACTTAGGTCTCCCCGGTCCTAGTCCAGCACTCTAACCACTACACCACGCTGGCCAGGAGGAGGAGTAATGCCTTCTGAACTAGCCTGAGCCCTTGCCCAAGGGCCACTGCCAGGTCGATTAATTAGCCAGCCAGTCTCACACATAGTAGACTGCTCTCCAAAGAGAAAATGCCGGGCAGAAACCATCCTTCCATTAGCAAAGCACTGTCTGCATTACTGCAAGGGTGGGGAAGGAAAAGCCTGCAAGGAATTCTGAAGGCCAGAAATCTTAGGGAAGTGAGACTCTTAGCCTTGATCTAGTGGGCAGAGGCCTCTGGGGAAGCAAATTGGGGTCACTGTGGGGAAACCCCAAGGCCTGCCAAAGGAATGTGTTCGGAACAGCAGGAGTGGGGGGGGGCGTCCAGGAAAACAGGCAGGAGGGCAATTTCTACCAGAAAAACTTAGTCTCTGACTGCAGCTGTCACCAGAGGCCTAGCATCACAACACAACAAGCAGGACTCCTTTGGGAAGGCATGAGGGAGCGGGTGGGCGTCCCAAATACCCAGTGGCCCCCAACCCTGGCACTACAGATACTCACTGTGGAGAAAGACCCTTCCCCGAGAATCTTCCCAAACTTAAAGTCCTCGGGGCGTTTCTTTCGGGGCTGGGGAGGCTGCTGCAGGCTCTTCGCATTCGCCCTCGGCTCAGCTGTGGTGCTTTCCATGGTCAGTCCCTGTCTGCTGCCACAGGGGACAGAAACAGGTGGCGGGCTGGAGTCCACCTGGCTTCTCACCATGGAGGGAGATGGGCAGGAACACAAGACCACACTGGGCTGGATGGGAACAGCATCATACTGCAGGGAAGAGAGAGTGCTATTTGCCGTATCTCAGCCTGGCTGTGGGAAGAGAGAGAGAGCCTTCTTACATGCCCCGGACATGGTGGAAGGGTGCCAGACAAGAGTGTGTTGCCCCCACCTGCACCCCACATATCAGGATGCTAGAGGCACCCAAGACCCAAACTGAAAGCCCCAGCTGGAGTTCCTCTGGACACGCCTGTGAGAGAAGAGACATCCAACAGGGGTCCCTGTATTTCATGAGCCGGGGACAGGGCTCTCAACATGGCTTCACGTCCCATTTCACATCTGCAAGAACATATCAGCATCTTGAGAAGCTCTCCTTCTCCTCCCGTACAGTCAGCCAGATCCTGAGTGGCAATGCCCAACTGCAGTCTCTGAAGCAAGAGTTTGCATGGCATTCAGTCCACTAGTAAGGAGCCTGTGGGGCCCCAGGAACCTCTTGGGCTCTGGCAGGCAGTTGCAGTCCAGAGTGGACCATGGGAAGCATCTGGCCTATTTGAAGGCCAGCTGCTGAGTCTTCCGCTGTGCCCAACCAACTGTATAGTGACGTGCCCTAGCAGGCTGGCCCCACCCCAGCAGAAACCCTTGCAGGGAGGTCGGCCTTGGCCCTCAACTGAAAGACCGGGAGGGCGGTAGGCAATTGCACTGCTCCACTGGTAAACTGGAATGGGGTGCACCCCAGCCAAGAGCAGGGCACCTACGCAGAGGGGGACATGACTACCATGGTGATCTACAAGTCTGCAGACATCTGCTGCACACACATGGCCCACAGAGTGAGAACAGCGGGAGAGTCAAGCAGCACCCGAGGGCAAGACTTCCTATCATTTCTCTATTTTATATACTGCTTTTAATGTTTTATATACTGCTTTTCAACAAAAGTTCTCAAAGTAGTTTGCACAAAAAATAAGAAGAAATGGTTCCCTGTCCCCAAAGGGCTCACACTCTAAAAAGAAATACAGTGTAGACACCACCAGCAGCCACTGGAGGAATGTTGGGCTGTGGTTGGATAGGACCAGTTGTTCTCCCCCTGCTTAATATAAAGAGAATCACTACTTTGCAAGGAGGCCTGGTTGCCCAGTTAGCTGGGGACCATTCCCTCCTTAAGCAATTGAATTCTTGCACTCACACAGATAAAGCCTCCCAGATTTGTGTGTACAATGAAGTAAAATGTATTCAACAATATTTGCAAAGCCGATAAAATGTTCCTTAAATCCATCAGGAGAGAGAAGCCTGCTAAGGAGAACTATTTCTCTCAAAAATGAGAGAGATGGAGGGAGGCAGGGAAGGAGGAAGTACCAAAATGCCCAGATGGGAGTCGTTGACTACAACTCCCATAATCCCCAGCAAAGGCCATTGCAGCTGGGGATTCTGGGAGTTGTAGTCAGCCACATCTGGGAATCCCTCTTACAGGGAACACTGTTAGAGACGTTAAATTTCTAGAAATGCTAAGACCACAGGCAAAGACTTTCTGGAGAAAAAGGGCAGTCTCTAGTCTCACAGATCACTGTTAAGCACTATCAGTACACCTCACTGTTGATTTCAACTGTATAATCAACGCTGCCATAGTAACTGTTTGCAAAGTTAGCCACACAAATCCCAAGTGTCTTCTAAAAAATCAGTAACATCGCCTTGAAAAATACCACCATTTCAAGTTTGTTTCTCTAACCAGAATTGGTTTCTGAAAGATCACTAGCTTCTGCTCCCAAACATTTAGTTTGATCTCCACAAGATTCGGATTTGCATGGATTGAAGGTAGCTTCTCTCTTGATTTGGTGTGTCTTTCCAAACACAGACTAGTTTCTTTTACGTGCTGCAGAAGATGAAGAATTCTGAAGCAGGCAAGAGGATCTGAGTTGTACACACCTCTTACAGTATACAGATGTTATGCTGCACACCCATAAGAGTGTGCAGCGATTCACAAGTTATGCTGAACATCAGTAAAGAGATACACCTTCTACCTGCACCATGTATTTGAGGGGCCTGTACCCAGATTCACTTTTATAAGGAACACATTCACACAAAAACCATGCATGTGTGTACAGACATCTGTACACTCGAATAACCTAATGTCTGAGTAGAACTATTATTGTTCAGTACAGTAGATGGTCTTAAATCATTCTCAAACAACATTTTGAGAGGATTTACAGGCAGCAGGAACAGCACTTTAAATTCTTGCCTGAAAAAGCACTTCACTCCTTGAAAAGACCGTGTGAAAACAAACTGGGGCGTTTATTCTGTCAGAGGGCTATCCATGGCTACTAGCCTGCCCAGAGGCACCAGGTGGGCCAGTGTTTCGGGGAGAGGCTGCGGGAGGAGGAGGAGGAGCAGGGCCTCCTCCGCGGGCCTGACCCAGCAGGGCTGCTCTTACGGCCTCCAGTCCTCGCGGCCACCACCGAGGCCCCGGGAGAGCGAGCAAGGCGAGGCCCCGGCGGCGCCCCCGGCCGGGCGGTCCAAAGCGCCCCTCTCTCCCCCCCCAAAGGGCGGGGTGGCCGACGACACCTGGGCGGGAAAGGCGCCCGCCCGCCCCCGCCCCCTCCCCGGGCCAGGCGCCACGCTGAAGGGCGGCTGCCTACCTGCGCCCCAGCAGGCTGGGGGAGAGGCCGGGCAGCCTGGCGCGGGAAGGGACCTGGCGGGCCCCACACCCGCTGGCGCCCCGCGAAGCGCCTCCTCCTCGCCGCCAGGGCCGGCCCCCCCTCACGAGCCTCTCGGTGGGGGGCGCCCGGGCCGGGGGGGGAGAGGCGTCCCGCCCCGCTCCTTCCGGGAAGGCCGAGCGCCGGCTGGGCCGGGCCGGGCCGCCCTTGGCCTCTGCTCCCTCCCGCTCCGCTCCCTCCTTACCAGGGGGCTGCCGGTGCTGGCCATGGGCGGGCCTCCCCCTCCTGCTGCCGCCGCCGCCGCCGCCGCCGCCGCCGCCGCTCCCCGGGCGGGCCTGCCTGCGCCTGCCTGGCTCGCTCCGGCCCGGGCCTGACCCAATGGGACGCCCGCGTCCTCCGCCAGTGACGTCTGCCACAACAATGCCCTCTTCCGCCGGGGGTGGAACTTCCGCCAACCTCGCCACCACGCCACTGGCTCCCCAGCTGGCCGTTCAGCCCACCTCTCGTTTTCTGTGCCGCTCTCGCGAGAGTGCTTTGCGCGTGCGCAAAAGGGGCGAGAGGGAAGCATAGAAGTAGAGCAGACTAGAGCTGCCGCTGGGTATGGGATTTCCTGTTTCTGCCCGAGCCATTGTTCTGTTCTGCGCCGAGGCAGACGGGAGAAGAAGACCCAGTCCTAAGCCCCGCAGAACAACGCAGCATCAGGAAACAGGGCAGCAGAGAGAGGCGCTCGCTCGGGGGATTCAGGCGCTTTAGAAATGGCCCCGCCCATGCCGTGCGTGTCAGCCTGCCCCGTGACGCGTACGACGGACCGGCTGCTGGGGACCAGGCCAAACCCCTCGCCCGCCTATGGTCTCTGCAAGCGGCCGCCAGCGCTCTGCTGCCCCCACCCCCGGATAGGCCCCTGGCGACGCTGAGAGGCGGAAGGGGAGTCGCAGCTGGGGGCGGGGGAGTCAGCGGGTCGTGAGCGCTTCTTGGCTGTTTTCTGCTGACAGCCGGAAGAGAGCGATGCTCCAGGGAAGATGCAAAGAGAACCCGGAAGCAAGAGACCGGCTGTGAGTCTCTCTCGCACAAGTCTATGGGAGAAGTAGCATAGAGCTGCTAAGGGCCAGAGTGACGCACGCACGCCCTACTGATAGGATGCCGCCACCGGCCTTCGTTGAGCTTGTCAGGAATGTTATCCACCCCACAGTCTCCTTGGCCACATGAGGGGGTCGGCCTTGCCATTTCCTGTCTCTGTGGGTCGGAGCCAAATCCTGCGACTACGCAGCTGCTCCCGCATTACTCTCGTCGTGCCCAGCACGCTCCCCCCACGCCTGATTCCGCCCAGCATTGTCGCTTCCCATGATGCCCCGCGCGAACCTCCCAGGAGGCTTCCGGTTCTCGCCCGCGCCATAGAGTTGGGCGGGGCTGATCATAGACGCGGCCCTCCTGACGTGGGCGAGCTCTTCCCCCGTCCGCGTCTAGGGGGCGCCCGTCGCCGGCGATCTGCGAGGGCCGAGCTGGGACGCCCTTCCGGGTGCTGCTGCCGACCGAGGCGGGCTCAGCCGGGGGCGATCTCGTGCGCGCCTACCCGACCGGGCTGTCGTGAGAGCCGCTGCTCGGGTGATGGCGGGTGTGACCCCCACCCCGCGAGGGAGGGCGCGCCGCTCAGTGGCTCTCTTGCCGCCCTGCCGCCGCCGCCTCCTCCAAGGAGCGCAGCAGCAGCAGCAGCACCAGCCCTGTGAGGTGGGCCAGGCTGGGGGAGGGTGCCTAGCCGAGCACCAGCTGGCAGCGGGCCCGGCTCCCTCTCTGGCTGGCCCCGTGTGGCCTTGGAGTCTTCTTCCGTTGCATCTGGGCTCCTCCAGTGCTGCATAGAAGCGCAGCCCGCAGCCACTCCCGGCGCTGCTGTGTCCGGCCGGGGCCTCTCCTGGGCGCTTTCCAGATGACACACGGCCACAGTGCCACGGCTGCCCCTTGAGTGTGCCTCGTACTCCCTGCCTGTGTTTCGACACCGCAGGCCCTACACTGATAGCAAGCCGCTGTTCACGTTGCCAATGCCTACTTTTGGATTTTACCCTTGCATTTTGCATGTGCTTTGCAAAACCACCACCACTACTACTGTATTTTCCCGTTGTGGGCGGGTTGCACACGCTATTTACATTTTCAAAATGCATTTTACTGCTGAACAGAGTGTCATCCGGAAAGTGCCCAGGCCTAGTGTCTCAGCCCCTAGCCCTCAGGCCTAGTGTCTCAGCCCCTAGCCCTCAGGCCTTGTGGGGTGGGGGGCCTTGGAAGGGTCTGTACTCCCAGCTTCTGCCATAGCACACAGGTGTCAGCTGCGGCTGGTACACAGCGTACAGCAGTCCTCAGACCTGCTTGGTTTCCTGGTGCCTGGGCTTAGTGCCCTGGGTATCTGCCGCATCAGATATCCTGGGCTGTACTTTCCAAAGAGCTTAGATCTCTGTGCCTGATTTGAAAGTGTATCTGTTGGAAATGCTGAGAAGAACTGGCCTGAGTTTCCGCTCACAGGAGCAAAGCGAAGATTGGAACTGACTCACATCTGCAGCTGTGTCACGTGGGAGGAAGGGAAGGCTCTGCCTGAACAAGCCAGCAAGAAGCACAGCATGCTTGCTGCTTAAAAGGGCTGCTGCCGGGGGTGGGGGGGCTGGGCAAGGGCAGGAGAGGGGATTTGACAGAGGTGGCGTTCAGAGATGCACCTGGGTAATTTTGGAGACTGGACCTCAAGGCCTTTGGTGCCACGCCACCCCCACACTGCATGTTAAGTATCACCCCCCTACACACACACACACACAGCCGGTGACACACGCAGTATTTTTAACGCATGCATTCTTGAGGGCACAAACAGCAACTGAACTCACAAGAATGTAAGAATATAAAACAGGTATATTTATGCAAATATGCAGTAGCAGAAACATTTCAACAAACATATTCTCATCCCACATAGTTCTTTCTCTCCCCTTTCTGTCTCTAAAGCAGAGGTCATGCTCAGGTGCCCAGCACATGGCATGGTGACCACACCACCTGGGACAAACTAAATTGCGCCCCCCAGGGGTGTGTGGAGACCCGAGACTTCAGCCCAGAAGTCCAATGCCTCTGGTGGCATCGGCTGGGCTGTGGAGGCAGAGGTTGGCAAGGACTGAGCCTGACTCCATTTCCTCCCCTGAATTTGGGACACGTTACGGAGCAGCATTCAGGAAATCCCACAGAAGAAGGGAGCGTAGCAGCCGGAGGCTGCCTTCTGAGGTTTTTCCACTCCCCTCGATCAGCCCTTGAAAAGGGGATGCGGTCAGGGCTGGCATGAAGCTCCTCCCCACTTTCAGCACTGATGCTGATCTGCTGATTCACATTGACGTTGCTGAGGTCTACCATGATGTCTCCACTTCCTTCCCTCCTTGCTTGCTGTTGTGCTGAAGAGATGAGCAGCCTTGTGCAGAGCTGATCTTGTGGCAGCAAGCATGGATGGCCCCCTGTGCTAAGCAGAGGCCACCTTGGTTTGCATCTGAATAGAAGACTACATGTGTGAGCACTGCAAAATATTCCCCTCAGGAGATAGCACTGCCTGCTTGCAGGCAGAAGGTGCCCAGTCCCCTCCCTGGCAGCAGCATCTCCAAGACAGGGCTGAGAGAGAGACTCCGGCCTGCAACCTGGGAGAAGCCGCTGCCAGTCTGTGAAGACAATACTGAGCTAGATGGACCCAGGGTCTGACTTGGTAGAAGGCTGCATCCTCTGTTCTAGCCCCAAGGCTCAATCCCGCTTCTGCTGCTGCTAAACAGGGGGCCAGTTGGAGAAACAAGGCAGGTGAGGCGGGGGGGGGGGCTGCTAAGTCGCCATCCAGGCCAGTTTGCCTGCTTCCCTGCCCGCCCGGCTCTGGCAAGCAGCTTCAAGAGGAGGCGGCCATCCAAGGCAGTGGAGAGAGTGGTGAGCCCCAGTCCGTGCTTCAGGCCGCGGAGGGCGTGTAGCTGCCAGGCTGAATCTTCCTCTTTGGTCTGATCCAGGCGCTTCTGAACTGCAGAGGAAGGTCTGGGAGGGAGGCGGGCCTGGCCAGATCCTGCGGTGGTGCTGTGTGTGAGCCTCACCACGTGACCTGGACCAGCTTGCAGTGCGTCCCCAGCAGCAGCGGCAGCTTTTCCATGCAGCTGCCAGTTCTGGAGGAGGAAGGTGCACAGCTCCTCTGGTGAACCAAGACGGCGCTCCTCCGGCCTGGTGTGTGGTGGGAGGTGGGCAGATCCACACAAACACCAAGCCCCTTTTCCAAGGAGGAGAGCAAGCACTTTGCCCTCCGCCTCCGCCCCCTGACGAGCAGGCAGGAGATCCCTACAGCTTTCTGAGGGCTGATTCAGCGGCCACTCTGCTGTCCAGCAAGGAAGCTGACCAAGCCTTGTTGGTCAAATACAAGTCAGAGAGGCCCAGAAAATGGGCAGAAGCGGGGGAGGCCAGAGGAAGGGCGGCAAGGGCTGCTCTGTGGTGGACCCAGGGACGGACGGGGTGCATGCCGGACAAGGGAGGGCCGGGCCAAAGGCTGGAGGAGAAGGGCTCTCCAGGGAGCCAGAGGGATGATGGGGCGGGGGGGGGCAAGGGCAGCCAGGACTGAGTGCCGGGGTGGGGGTGGAGGAAAGGTCCTGGGAAGCAGGAGGGTGGGGAGAGGGGCAAGGCTGGAACGGCAGGGAGCAGAGTCTCCAGGGTCTGCCGTGGAGAAGTGGCTTCATTGGGCAACTTGTCTCATTTCTGGCTTCCACACGGCTCCTCTGCCTCGACAAGGGCACGCACAGCAGTATGCCATATGGAGAAACCAGCCAACATGTCACATAAGGGTTGTTCTCTCAGGCTGGCCTCTTGAGGAGCAGAGGACAAGAGCTCCCAGCCCAGGTCGCCTCCTTTCTTGGCTGGAGGGGAGAGAAGCCAGCCAGGGCAGCGTGCCGGCCAGGGGACCAGGCCCAGCTCAGTCCCTCTCTCCCCCCTTCCTTGGTGGTTCTCGGGGGTCCCCTTCCCAAGGCAGGGGGGAGAGTCCTTCTCAGCCACCCCAGAGCAGTCACAGCCCTGGGCGGGCGGGCAGGCAGCCAGGCAGGCAGGAAGTGCCCAGCGGCCCCCTCTGTCTCTCTGTCCGTAATGCCACCACTGCCCTGGCGCTCTTTGGGCTGGGGTCACCCTGAGGCATGTGGATGGGCGGGGGGAGGGCCAGAAGGTGCTGCTGCCCTTGGGGGTGGGGGTGGGGGTGGGGGTGGGGGGGGCTGAGCTGCTTGCAGCCCTGCTTCCCCCCCCCCCCCCCGTTCAGGGACAGGTGGTGGTGGCAGCTCCGTGGCTGCTGCTGCTGAGTCCCAAGAAGGTGCAATAGTCGCTGCTGGGGAAAGGGAAGCTGCTGGTTCCGCAGGGCTCCTGTTCTGGGACCAGGAAGGCCCAGCCTGGCCAAGGAGCAGCAGGAGCAGGAGCAGGAGCAGGAGGAGCATCCGGAGGAGAAAGCTCTCCCAGCGCGGGGAGAGACCTTCTCCTGCGAGAGGCAAGCAAGGCCCCCCCGGCTTCATGCTGGGAGCAGCGGTGCGGCATTCGCGGCTCCTGCTCGAGGGCCACTCCCTGGCTCAGACCACCCTCATGCCACCAGTGGGGAGCACCAGGCTGGGGGCGTGGGACCCCCCCTTGGGCCTGCTGCTTGAAGAAGGAGAGCTGGGAAACGGGCTCCTCGGGGGGGCTCCCACCATTGCCCAAGCTGGAGCTGGCGTTGCTGCCCCTTTGCAGTCCAGGGGCCCCCTCGAGACCAATCCAGTGCTGCAGCAAGAGGAGAGAAAGCAGCCTCAGGCTCACGCTGGCACACCCGCACGCTCCGCCTGACCCACACCTCCCGCCACCCAGTGCTGCTCCCGGCTTGTCCACTTTGGCTGGTCTCAGGCACCAGTTTTAAAGCCTTTCCTTTCCTTTGCTCCGGAACGGGAAGGAGGAGATGGGCCAGAGGGCAGCAGATGGCCAGTGGAGACCCGGGGCGGGGCAGGCCAGCGGTTCTGAAGGGCGCATGGCTGTAGGGAGAGGTGCTGTCCAGGATGGCTACAGTCCGGTCTAGCGGGAGGGGGGGAGAAACCAGCAATGTCCAAACAGGAGTTCCTGCCCCTCCGGGAGGAAGAGCTGCCTGCCCCTGTCCCAGCCTAAGTGGCCCCCTTTCCTGCTGCAGAGGGTGATGCCAGCTGGTCTGCCTGGGAGCCACCCCACTGCTGCCTGCTCACCCCGCCCCACTGCCCTTACCTTGAAGTCCCCACGGTGTGCAGCATAAAGGGGCTGGAAGAATGTGGCAGGAGTGGGGGTCTTCCCGCAGCAGCAGCAGCCCTGGGTCCTGTGGACAGAGAAGATCAGGGCAGGCGTGCGGGGGTTAGGGGGCCACAGCCGAGCCCCACAACCTCCAAAGGGGCAAAGCCCCCAACCCCCACCGGCCTCCCAGGCAGGACGCAGGCTGTGTGTCCCTCACAGGAAACACCCAGCAGCCCGGCACTCAGAGCCCTGGCCCAGGATTCTGGAGTGGGGTGGGGGGAACAGGCCAGTGGTCTGGCGCCAAGAGAGGGCAGGCTGGGACCCTTTCCTGGCCCAGGGCAAGCCGGGAGGTCCCTTGCAGGCTGCCTTCGGAAAGACTGGATGCCAACTGGCAGGAAGGCTCCTCTGTCTGGGGTGCTCCTCCCATGGAAAGGAGGGGCCGCCCAGCCAGGCCCCCTCCCCAGGGATGGGAGCGCAACGTACCTTGCGCAGTACCGGAGTCCCAGGAGCAGAAGCAAAAGGGCTCCCCCCAGGCAGAGAGGCAGCGAGGTCAGCACAGCCCCCAGCAGCGGCCACAGATCCCCTGGGGAGGGAATGAGCCCCACCCCCTCGTCAGTGGAGCTGCTGCCTGGCCCCCCAAACAAGGCGCCTGGGGGCTGTGGCTGCAGGTGCTGCTGCCCTGGAGGCTCCGCAGGTTTGGCCCAGCTAAAGGGCGGCAAAGGCGGCAGCAGCAGCAGCAGCTTCCCAGCACCTGCCAAGTGCCTCAGGAAGGAGGTCTGGAAGCCCCAGCCCCAGGGGCTCATCGTGGGGGGGGGGGTCCAAGGGCCACCGGGTGCTCCTCCTCCTCCTCAGTAGCAGTGGAGGCATGTGTGGCCAGGAGCTTGGCGGCTCTGGCATCTCACCGGGCGGGGGAGCCGTCCAGGTGGTGGTTGGGCTCCACGGGCTCCACTCGCTTCTGTAGTGACGCTCCGAATCGGATATCTTGCAGCGAATTCTGGCCACGTAGCTCACTCTGGACTTGAACTCGGCCCCTTCTAGCTCCACCCACGTCTCTGAGTGGTCCAAGATCTTGCTCTGGGCTTGCTGTGGAGGGTTGGAGGTCAAGGAAGAAGCTCGTCAGGTGAAATGTATTTGTGGATGGCAAAGGGCAGGATGTGAAGAGCCTGCCACACACACCCCGTCCTGAAGGCAGCCCCCATCCCTTCCAGGACAAGGAGGAGCCTCTGCCATGCCCCCCCCCCCCACGGGCCTCTTCCAGGGAAGGCAAGTCGTGTCAGTTCAGGGGCTACCACCAGTGCTCCCTGGAACAGCAGAGTTCCTCAGTGTGGTTGGCTGCAGCTCTCGGTGGGCACTGTAGTCAACGACACCTGGGCATCCCACTTGTTACAGGGAACCCTGGTTGCCGCCGCCGCCGCCACCACCACCATGGGGCAGATCAGATGGGGAGTAGTAGTCACCCCTCCACTTTGCCGGCCTCAGGAGATCTCCCACTCTTGCTCAGGCTTGTTTCATGCCTTGAGGGCACTGGGCACCTCCATGCAGCGCCACAAGGCGAAGTTCCCAAAGGCCAGCGGCGGGGACCTGCCCTTCCTTTGTTGGGAACACAGGGAATTGGGGGGGGGGGTCGCCAGCACCCTCCTCGGAAGCAGCCGCCGTCGCCACTGCTGCCCCTGCCCTCGCCTACCTCCCAGGGCGCATCGGCGGCCTTGAATGCCAGCTCCCATTGCAGGACGGTCTCCAGGAGAACATCGTAGGCCTCAGGCCTCTTCCACTGAATCCGGCACTTGCTGGCACTCATGCTGCTCTCCAGGGCAAAGGGAGGGTCGCTCTGAACTGGAAGGAGGAGCAGGAGGGCTGAGGGGGGCTGCGGCTGGGACCGGCATGGCCCACACAAGCACTGCCCACCTTGGGCGCCAGCTGTCTGTGGGCCGGCTTTGGGAGCTGGCCCCTCAGGCAGCAGAGGACTGGATGGGAGGGAGGGAGGGGCCTGGGACAGAGAGGACCCCCCCCCCCCGCGGCCCCTGGGGAGAGGCAGAGGAGGCTGCTGCAGGGAGCCCCCCGAAGGGAGTGCCTCAAGGGCCCCTCCCTCAGCTGGATACACCACCAGACTCCAGCTAGTCTTGAATGGATTCATACTGGCGGGCGTGGAGGCAGGAGCGGGCAGAGAGCGCCGAGGAGCTTAGAGAGTTCACGCACAGAGATCAGGTCTCCGCAGGAGAGGAGCATGAGGTGACGGGGTGGTGGTCTCCCTAGGCTAGCTCTAGAGGGTCTCTGGACAGCAGGACTGGTTTGCCAGTAGAAGATGCCGGCCGCCAGCCAACCCCACTGGCCCCTGTAGTCTGACTTGGACTCTGATCAGGCTTGACTAGGGCGCTTTCCAGCTCATGCCCTAAAGCAGGGTCACGACGTGTCTGCTAAGTCTGCTTCCAAGCCGCCTGTGTTTCGACATTGCAGTCCCTACACTGTCAGCAAGGGGCTGTCCACATTTCCGATGCCTTCTTTGGGGTTTTATCTTTGCGTTACAGTTCTACGGCATCGTTTTTTAAAAGAAAGCAAAAAGCTGTCTTTCCCCATTGTAGGAGGTTTGAACACGCTAGAAAAGACTGCTCCCCCTGCTGGTGGCTTTGTGCAGCACCCTTTATTTACAGTCTCGGGACATCGTGCCAAGGTGAAGTCACACTATGGCTCTTGCAGCCTGTTGTGATCTGGAAAGAACCCAGGAGATTGCTGCTCTCTCACACACGGAGGACTCCTTGGGGAGCCCATGACTCAGGGATTCTCCAGAAGATGACACAAACTGCTAGGAAGGCGAATTGAACAACAGCAACACTGCCCCAGTTCTCTAGTTTGCGTGCAGTCTAAGCCCCGATGCCCTTGTGGCAACACAGACCCACCTCCTCCGTTACTGAGGAGGGAACTTCGGCAGCCCTCCAGTCCCTGAGCACGAGCAGTCAGACCCCCTCCGAATAATCCCTGGAGAGGCATGATGGCAGCCCAATTCCTGCGTCACAAGGTGGAGCCCTGTGCCAACTCCTTGGAAAGCTAGAGTGGATAACCTTATGCTGGCCTTGGGCCGAAATAAACCAATACAGTACAGGATAACCACACACACACACACACCCTTCCTCCGCCTCAGTTTGGCAGAACTGGGCTCTGCAAACTGAGGTATCTTCCAAGAACACTGAAAAACAGCCGGCCCTGTTCTGGAATGCAAATCCTGTTGGGTCCCCACTGATGCCTGGCACATGCCCCGAGCAATTTGTCATTTGAGTTCTTTAAGGTATCTTGGGTGAATGCTATCCCAGACCCCATTATTTGTTAATTTTTATTTTTTGGGGACCCCCTAGATCATCGTCTCTCCTCCTCCTCATCTGGCTCAGTTCTTCAGACCACCACCTTTCAAGAAGGCCAGTTCTCAAGGGTTAGGATCTCCTCCCATTCTCTGGCAGCTGGCAGCCACACACACACACACACACACACACACACCACCCCTTGTGCTGCGGCACTGCACTTACTATGCTTCATGGGCTCATAGTCGGAGAAGATGGTGTACAGGGGTTCTGTCCCCAAGGAGGCATCATGCAGGGAGACGTGGTATTGGTCATTCTCCATGAACTCCCCCTCCCCAGTCACGGAGCAGCTGGACACAGGGGGCATCTCCGAGGAGGCCGAGAGCTTGCAGAGGAGGCTGCTGCTTTCAGTGGAGAGGAGGCTGCAACAGCCAAGAGGAAGGGTGAGGGTTTCTCTGGCCGCGGCTTCCCCCGTGCCCAGGCTCAGCCCTGCAAGGAACTTGAGCAGGACTTATCAAGAAGAAGAGTGGGCTTCTGGACGAAGGCAGGGTCACCACTCTCAGCTCCCCCTGCACGTGGAATTCAAGGGGAGGGCTTTCCGGCAGGGGCGGGCATGATTTCCAGGCAGCCTCCAGGCCTGGCAGTAATGCTGGTGGGGTGGAGGGAAGGCCGGACATCTGGACACCCACCTGGGTGGGCCACCGTCAGGCTGCTGCTGAGCATCCTTTGTGGGACGTGATGGCTGGCGGATCAGTACCAAGAGGGGGCCTTGGGGCTGGGGGGCACAAGTTCATGGAGGGGACCAACATGGCCATGGCAAAACTCTCTTGGGCAGCAGACAAGCACTCACTGCAAGAGGACCCACTGCCACACAGCAGCAGGCCTCTGCCCGGCAAGGGGCCCGCCCCATCTCTCTCCCCCCCCCCAGTCTGCACGTGCTGGCCTTACTCGGAGAAATTGAGGTAGAAGGGTCCGTCTCCCAGGGCCTGGTTAGGGTGCCACACACAGTCCACTCGGCGCTTCTGGGAACCGTAACTGTTCCGGCATCGCGCTGTGCCAGGAGACCCTGGCAGCAGAAAAAGAGGCCCCAGGTGGGGTTCAGGCCGGGAGGCTTGGCCCCTCCAGGGCACAGCAGATGCACCTTGGGGCCAAATGGCTTGCCGGCTGCAGGAGGCGAGCCTGGCTCGCTGAGGCTGAGGCTGAGGCCGGGGTGCTGAGAGGGGCAGTTTCGGGTGGGTTTGGGTCCCTGGAGAACTGGGGTTGGTGGGCTCCCTCCGGGTTTGGCCTAGGGAGGGCCGTCTTCAGGAGGCAGCTAAAGTTTGGCCAAGGGCAGCTGAATGTCCAGCGTGTTCCAGCCGAGGAGGCAGGGCAGGGCGGCCCAAGGGATGCCGGCACACGAGAGGCCTCCTTTGCACGGCTAAGGAGCGCGTCTCCTTGCGTCTGGTGGGCCGTGCAGCGAGGCTCAGGGGTCTTGCCTGCCCCTTTCTGTTGCTCCCCCCTCCAGACACCCTTCCCCCCATACCTGCTTGCTGCCTTTCCGCCGCCAGGGAGGAAGGCAGGAGGAGTGTCTGCAGCAGCAGCAGCAGCAGCAGCAGCAGCAGCCAGGCTGCCCCACGGCTCTGCTCCATGGCCCACACACCTGAAATAAAGAGAGCCACAAGGTGGGGCGGAGGGCCCCCTCCCCCTGCTTGGCCAGCTCCTCTCCCACCCCTGGGTGCCACCCTCCACGGAGGTCAGAAGCACTTCCTGGTGGGGGGGGGAAGATGAATCCCACGGCCCATCCTCCACCATGATGTGGGGCCAGGGTGGTTCAGTGCATGGCACGCCAAGGCCCTGGAGCCCCAGAGTTCAGATGCCCCCCAGCCCCCTGCTGTGTGGCTGCTTCCCACTGACCCCCCCCCCCCCGGGGTGCAGAGAGTCTCAGATCTCCTCTGGCTGAGACCTGGGCAGATTCAGGGACCGTGTCGGGACCTCCTCCCCACCCCCATGAAGAAAGCAGACTTGGAACTCAGTTTTCGAGATGGGGCTCAGAACACTGCCGCCACCCCACAAAAGAGGGGGAAACTCTGCCACGCGAGTCCCCTGCCTGAGCACCTGGGGACTGCTCAGCAGCAGCAGAGCAGGGAGAGCGCAGGGCAGCGCATCACCGAGAAGCAACCGCGGAGGATTCATCCAGGGCCATCACGGAGGTGAGAAGACAAAGGCCAACGGGCCAGGAAGCACCACAGCCTCGGGCCCACGGCCATGTCCAGCTAGCAGGTCCAGCAGGACACTTGGGGGGAAACACCACGGCCACGCACAGTGTGGTGGTGATGGGCACTGGGGCAGATGGTGCTGCTGCCTCTCATCAGTGACAGCACAGGGGCCCCATGGACTGGCCCCCATGACCCGAGTCCACCACAGTCCCCCGTCTGAACCAACCCATCTTTCTCTGCATCCAAGCAGGAGGGAGCTACATCCTGCTTGGCTTATAGTTGATTAGCAATTCCCATTGGAAGATGCCATTTGCAGCACATGCTTCTTCTTCCAAAGCTCTGCAGCTCAGTGCTAAGGCAGAGCACCGGCGCCTGGCCTGCAGATGGTCCCCGCTTCAATCTCTGGCGGCGGCAGCGGCATCTCCAGGTAGGGCTTCGAGAGACGCCTGCCTGCAACCCCACTGGAGAGCTGCTGCCAGTCAGTGTAGACAAGACTGAGCTAGATGGACCAAGGGTCTGACTCCGTATACGGCGGCCTCCCCTGTATATATAAGCCAAACTCCCCCCACCCCCACTTCTGGGTGTCGATGAAGAGGAGGGTTGTGATGGTTTCCTGCCTCACCCCTCTACCCAAAGCAGCCCACGCTGGGGGGGGGGTCCCTCCCATGAGTGCAGGAAAGCAGCAGTACCTACCCAGTGAAGGAGGTGCAGCCACAGGGCTCGAGGGCCAGGTGAAGCCTCCTTGCCGGGTTGCTCTGGGGCAGCTGTTCACATGAAGCTTGCGCTGCTTAAAAAGTGCAGATTCTTCACCAGGCAGAGGGGAGGAGGCCTCTTCGGATCATGCTCAGCTCACTTATCAGGCCTGACTTTGTCGCTGGTTTTGATAAGCAGCAGAGACTGCCTTTAAGATTCTCAGGCCGATAGGAGTGCCTCTGCACCCCCCAGATGAACAAAGGTGGAGAGACAAGCTGAGAGCTGGTCTGGTGGCAGCAAGCGTGACTGGTCCCCTTAGCTAAGTAGGGTCCACCTTGGGTTGCATATGAATGGGAGACTTGATGTGTGAGCACTGCAAGATCCTCCCCTCAGGGGATGGAGCCGCTCTGGGAAGAGCATTTGAAGGGTCCAAGTCCCCTCCCTGGCAGCAGCATCTCCAAGACAGGGCTGAGAGAGAGATTCCTGCCTGCAACCTGGGAGAATCCGCTGCCAGTCTGTGAAGACAATCCTGAGCTAGATGGACCAAGGGTCTGACTCAGTATCTGGCAGCTTCCTAGGTTCCTACCCTGGGACCTGTGTTCTAGTGGTGAGAAAGAGAGGGCTTAATTATATAGACCTCCATCATGTCTCCCCTTAGTCACCTTTTTCCTTAACTAAAAAGCCTCAAATGTTGTAGCCTTACATTGTAAGGAAGGTCTAGATGCCTGGTCATCTTGGGTGCCGTTCGACAATATCCTTTTTGAGCGATGGGGACCATAATTGTACAGAGTCCTCTGAATGTGGCTGCCCCACAGACTCCCCCAGTCTCCTTCCCTGTGAAGCCCCGGGGGCCAGTGGTGGTGGGAGCTTTTTTGCCCCAGTGGCCCTCACTTGAGGGGGGGCCTCTTTCCTCACCAGGCAAGACAGGTCTCCCTTGGGAGGCTGGAAACAGCCTGCCCAGCAGGAGTGGGTCATGGGCCCACATCCACTCAGGAAGGGGGAAGAGGGGGACCTACCTGTGGGCCTCTCGGCAGCAGGGGAGAGGATACAGCCAGGAGGAGGGTGAGCAGCCCCGGGGAGGGACACGCAGGCAGTCCAGGGCGGTGGCGGCAGCAGCAGCAGCAGCAG
The DNA here is from genome assembly GCF_027244095.1 of Hemicordylus capensis. Lineage (NCBI taxonomy): Eukaryota > Metazoa > Chordata > Lepidosauria > Squamata > Cordylidae > Hemicordylus > Hemicordylus capensis. Next base: position 108,639 of record NC_069669.1, read on the forward strand.
GGCTGGCTTTCATTCCCGGCGGTGTGTTGCTGCCTCCTGGAGGCTCCGTGGTGGCAGCTACAGCCACAGCAGCAGCCTGTGCAGTTGTGGGCCACCAGATAACACTGTGGCACTTCGGGGGGGGGCAGCCCTCCGAGAGGAAGGGGGAGACCAGCAGTAGCTAAGGGAGTGCCAAGGACTCCTGGGCCTCTAGCTCCAGCCCCCCCCTCCAGTGGCAGCACACGTGGCCCAGCCGGGCCAAAGAGGTCCCCCCCCCGCTGACCGGGCCTGAGGGGCTACTGCCACGAGGCCCCCTCCCCTCCTCGGGGGCCCTGGAGGTGCAGACGCTCGCCTGGCCAATCATCAGGGCAGCCTGGGATTGGGGGAAAGGTTTATTGGCAACAAGAGAAACCTGGGTTGTTTGGGAGGGAACTCCAGACGTCGTGGTCCTCGAATGGGGCCTTGCAACAAACAGAAGCCCAAGACTGCAGCAAGGAGGAGAGGGAGGGGGGCGCCCAGAGAGGCGCATCCAGGTGGGGGACCAGCCGTGGCCACACAGGGCGGCAAGAGCAGAGGCCAGCACTGGCCGCTCCGAGGCTGGTGCCCGAGTCCATCTCCCCTCACGGGTGGGCAGGTGCGGGTGGGGGCCTTTCTTCAGCTATGGCCTCAGTCCCGGCGGCTGGATGCTTCCACCTTCTCAGCGAGAGGGCTTCAAGGACTTCAGGGCAGTTGATGAACACACGGCCCCTTTCAAGCTGAAGGGACCACCCCGGCCCAGGGAGCCAGGGAAGAGACGCAGCGGCAAGCAACGGGGCGGGGGGGGGAGTGCAGCCACCCTGGCCGGGGGCTCGGCTCCCGCTGTGTCAGGACACCCACTGCCTGACGTAGCTGGGCAGGAACTCCGCCGGGCCCCCTCCCCCTCCGGGGGTGGTGCTGGGCTCAGAGCCACTTTCGAGGGGCCTCCTCTCAAACTCACAGTCCACGGGGCTCCCACACTCGGAGTCGGCAAAGCCGCTGTCCACGGTGTCCAGGTCGAGGCCCTTGGCCGGGTCACCGTCAGCATCCCAGCCCGGAGAGAGCAGCAGCAGCAGCAGGCTGCCGTAGGGGGACCTTTCCTCACCCGGAGAGGAGCGGCGGAGGGGCGGCTCTCCCGAGCCCCAGGGCTCCGGGGGCAGGCCCCGGAGCTCCACCCCATCCCCAAAGTTTCTGCCCAGGAAAGCAGGGAGCTCTCCTCTGGCCCAGGACCCGCTCTGCGGCACCCCACTCGCGAGGGGCCAGCCGCCGCCCCCACCGAGGAGGCTGCCCTCCAGATCTATGCCACGGTAGGCATCCCGCTCAGCCGCTGCCTCCTCCTCCTGCTGCTGCTGCCCCAGAGCACAGCAGGGGCCGGTGCCACAGCTGCAGCCATCTTCGCCTGCCACGGTGACCGTGTCGATGGAGAGGTGGCCGCAGGACTCCTCCCCGGGCGTGGCAGCCTCCAGGGGGGGCAAAGGGCCCCCAGGCCACTGCTCCTGAGCAGGACTTGGGGAGAGGCCCTGGGGGCCACACGCTTCCGGCAGGATGGTGCCCCACTGAAAAACGTCCAGCGCTGCTCCAGAGCAGGAGGTGCCGACCCACTTCTGCAGAGAATGGCAGAGAGATCAGGGGGGCTGCCGTGGCTGGACTGACAGGCAGGGGAACTGGGGTGGGGGGTTGAGGAGGGGGAGGGAGGGGGGAGGCCTTGCTGAAGAGGAGCGCTGGGCTCCCAGCCTAGCCAGGACCACCAAGGGCCGCCCCACCCAGTGCCTTGCAGGGCAGCACCTGAGGGCTCTCAGGCCCCAGCGCCCTCGGAGGGCCACATGTCCATCAGCAGAGGAAGACCAGCCCCCCCGCACCCCCCCTGCAGCCGAGGATGCCCCCACCATACACAGGCCACTGTTTAAGGGGCCACCAAGGGCCTCTAGCTAGCTCTCCTCCTCCTCCTCCTCCTCCTCCGCTTGAGCATCATCCAGGGTGCGTCTGCCTCCGACCGGCCCACAGAGGCTCCTACCTTGAAGTCTCCATTGTAGACCAGATAGAGGGGCTGGAAGAAGGGGGCCGGGCTGGGGATGACAAGGTCCAGCTTCCACAACCTAAAGCAGGGAGCAGCAGGCGTGAGGCCGGCCCGTCCAGCCGTGCGCCTCGGCCAGCAACCACCCCTTCCTGCCCAAGGTGGGGGCTCTGCTGGGGGGGGGGGCTGTTCCGCTGATCTCGGCTTGCTTCCTGGTGCAACTGCCCCTCGCCCAGGGAGCTCTCAGCACCGCTCAGTCCCAGGAAGGGGCAGGACTAGAAGGGAGCCTGGGCGGGGGGAGGGGGTGCCTTTCCTGCCACGGGGGGGGGCACAGTGAAGCGTTGCCCAGCCAGAATTGCAGCAGCAGCCCCCCCAACCCGGCCAGCCCCCCCAGCAGCCAGAGAAGCCGGTGCTTTGGCCTCGCAATCCCCCCCCACTACACCCCTGCAGGGGCAGCTCCTGGGGGGCTTATTCAGGGCCAGTTCTAGAAATTTTGGAGACTACTACAGAATTGGGGGGGGGGGAGGACAACCAATTTCCTTTGGGCTCCAGAGTGGGGAGGTTTTCGGCCTCTGCCGGCTGCAGCTACGGTGGCAGCAATCTTGAACAAAGGGAATAGAGCAGCCGCCTCCAAGCCACTTCTCCTCCTTCCCTCCGATGCATTTGCCTCATTGCAGGGAGTCCTCCAACGAAGCTGACTGGCAGGAGATTCAGGGTGGAGAAAAGGAAGGACTCCTTCGCAGGGAGGCGCCTCACTGATCGACGGAAGGCCGTCTGCAGAACTCAGATTCCCTTCGCATGCTGAAGGTGCCAGGCTCCATTTCTAGCTGCAAGGTTCTGGGGTAGCAGCAGAGCTGGGGAGGCGCTTCGAGAGCTGCTGCCAGTCAGGGTAGGCCACACTGGGCCAGGTGGACCAAAGTCCTGACTCAGCACAAGGCAGCTTCCGCATGGAATACAGCCCCTGCTTTGCACACAGAAAGGGCCCGCTCCGGCCTCGTCCTCAGCAGCTGCCCTGCGTCTCCTCCTCTCTTAGTATGGGCGAGTATGGCCGGCCGGCTTCTGAGACTCCCCCCCCCCGTCGCCCCCTTCCTGTTGCTGTTCTTCTGCACAGGCCCCAGCCTGGCTTGAACCCGCCCCAAGGCTGTGCCTCTGGCTGCAGTGGAAGCCGGCTTAAGCAGCCGGCCCTGGGCTGACTGGCACGAGAGGCTTCACGGGAGGCGGCCGCCCCACCATCTGGACCAGCAGCAGCAGCAGCAGCAGCAGCAGCTGGGCCTACTCCCCCCCCCACGGCCCCCAGTCAGGCTCACCTCTGGTGGCGGCCCCAGTAGGCCAGGAGGACAGCAAACAGGCTGAGCAGAATGAAGGGGGCAACCAGCCACGGGGCTCCTGCTTTGCTTCTGGAAGCTGGGGAGGGAGGGAGGGAGGCCAGGCCATCAGGGGCAGCATCCAAGACCCCTGGGGGGGGGGGTGGCAGCAGCACAGGCAGACCTGTGGGAGCTTTCCTGCAGGGGGGCCGGGGAGCCAGCCAGCCCTGAGGGCTTCTGGCGGGCTGGCTGAGCACTGTCTGCGAGGGGTCCTGGGCTGGCTGCTGCTCCCGGACGCCTGCACACCCCCGGCCCCAGATCCCCTGCCAGAGGGAGGGAGGGAGGGAGGAAGGGCCGGGTGAGGGGCACGGAGCCCACCCAGCCTGGGAGAGGCTCCTCACCACCACAGACCCTGGCCAGAGTGAGCGGATGCGGGGAATCCCTGCGGACAGGCTGAGAGACCACCGTGGCTTACCCTTGGGCGGCAGGGTCCTGAGGACGGCTGGGGGGGCGCTCCACTCGCTCCAGGCCCCCTTGTAGAGGGACTGCTCCCCTGGCCCTGCCCGCACCTGCAGCTCGTACTCCGTGTCCTCCACCAGCTCCTGGGGCAGCAGCCACAAGTGGTGCGTGTCCTGCAGGAGCTGCTTCCGGTTCTGTCCCTGCAGGGAGGAGACAGCCGAGGAGGAGGCCGCTGGGAAGTGCTGCCCCCAAGTCCTGAACGTGCCCCCTCCTCGGGAGGGACTCGTGGCCTTTGGTCTCCCCCGCCCCTTGCATGGGTCTGAGAGAGGCTCTCTGCAGTGGGACCCACAGGCTGCCAATCTCCTTCCGTGGAGGTGGGGGTGGGAAGGGGTCTGCGGTGTGTGTCAAGGGGGCACAGGGAGGCAGCGACATACCCGGGGGAAAGGGCTGTGCGTGTGCATCGCCCTGGTGGAGGCGGGGAGAGGGAGGGAGACCCCCCCCCGCACTGGGACAGGAGGCCTTTTCAAGCCCTGCCCCGGCCGGCCTCTGGCAAGAGCACCCAGCGCCGGGCTCCCCCCACCTGCCCCGGCTGCCCCCTTACCTGCCAGGGGTGGCCCCTCTGCCGATAACGCAGCTCGTAATGCAGCTGGCCGTCCAGGTCGCTGGGCTTTCCGGGCTGCTGGTAGGGAGTCTTCCAGGAGATGTTGTAGCCCTCCAGGGAGGCTTCCGCCCTCAGGCTGAAAGGGGGCTGGGGCTTGACTGGGGGGGCGGCGGGGTGCAGGGGCAGAGTCAGGCCCGGCTCCCACTCCGCGCACACGCGCTCGCTCTGTGGGGCCTGCTGCTGCCCGCCTCCTTCCAGCGGCAGGAGACCTCGGGTTGCCTCTTGGGTCGCCTCCTGCTGAAGGGCCTTGCTGCCGCCCCCCACGGGCAAGCAGGTAGGGCCGCAGCAACCCCCCCACCCCCGCCAGCCCCTTGCTCGCTGCGCACTCCCCCGCCCCCCCCCCCCACCTAGGGACACACCCCAGAAGCAGCTGCCTGTCACTTCCCAGGGAGGCGAGCTCAGGAGTGTGGAGGCAGCGGGAGTCCCTCCGGGCGGGCCCGGCTACCTGGCGATGCTGCGGGGGACACTGAGGGGCGGGGCGGGGCTGAGCGCCCCCCGCCCCGCCCGGCCCCGGGTTCAGGCCTTCCTGCTTCGCCGCCGGCAGGCCAGCCTGCGCGGCTGCTACTTACTGTGTTCTCGGAAGCTGAAGCTCCACCGGCACCTCGGCGATGGCTGCGGCTGCGGCTGCTCCCGGTCGCCCGCGAGCGCCGCGGGGGCCGCCTCCACGTGGAAGGCGTTGATGCTGATGCAGCTGCTCTGCTCGGCGAAGCAGTCGTATTGCCTGCGGGTGGCGGTGGCGGTGGCGGCCCCGGCGCGGAAGGAGCAGCGGCCTCTGGCCCCGCAGTCCCTTCACAAGCAAGAAGAACACCGCGCAAGCCGGGTCTCAGCGCCGCAGCCCGTCACCAGCAGGCAGCGGCAGCAGCAGCGATGCTCGGCGCGCGCACCACGGGTCAGGCCCGCGGTGGCAGTGGCGGCGACCCCCGCCCTCCCGGGGAGTCCCTGCGCAGGGGCCAGACGCCTGCGCGCACCCCACCCCCAGTCCGACGAGGCAAGCGGGGCGGGGGCAGCGGCAGCAGCAGCAACCAGGCCCCGGGATCCTAAGCAGTGGCGGTGGTCCCGCCCCGGACCCCGAGGGCAGCAGCAGCAGTAGCAGCAGGGCCCCCGGCGCCTGTTCTAGGCACCTGGGACAGTGGCGGGCCGCAGCCTCCCAGGTGGGAAGGGAGCCCCCGCCGCACCCCCCACCCAGTCCAGCGGTGGGGCGGCAGCAGCAGCAACAGCCCTCCCTCGCTCCCTCCCCGAGACGCCCTCGAGGTCGCCGCCAACCAGCCAGCGGAGGGCAGGATCTGAGCCCAGAAGAGGCGCGCGGGGGGCGGGGGTGGGGGGTGGGCGCCCAAGCCGCGGACCCTACCAGCTTGCCGTGAGGTTGTAGCGAGTCCCGCTGCTGCTGCCGCCCAGGTCGTTTTCCTGCCGCAGGCAAGTCAGTGTCTGGAGGTAGTCGGCGAAACAGGTCAGATTCCAGCAAGCGGAGGCTGGGCGGGGGGAGGAGAAAGAGTCAGGCTGATGGAAAGGGGGTGGGGTGGGGTGGGGTGCCCCCTCAGCGCCCCCTACTCGTCCCTTCCGGGCCGGGGCTTAACCCTTCCCCCACTGGTGATTGAAATCACACCCACTCCCCCAGGCCATTTGCCCCACACCGGGGTGTGTGTCCCCCACATAGGGGCCAGTACGCTGCCAATCCCTTCCCACCAATGAGGTCCTATAGAGGTGGATGGGGGGGGGGGCTCGGAACAAGATGTGGAGGATGAGGACCCCACCCCACCCCCATGAGCCCTTTGCCAAAGGAGAGACGATGCAGCAGAGACCCCCTCACTGGAGGAACCCTAAGCCGGGGGGCTCTCTCAGCCTTAGGTCCCCAGATGGTGCTGGACTACACTTCCCACCATCTCCAGCTACAGTGGCCAAGAGCCATGGGGAGCTGTTGCCTGGGGACCCAAGGCTGACCCCACCCCTGACCCCACTTGCCATGTAAGCTTTTCAAAATGGCAAGTTAAGAAATCACACATTCCCTTTTAACAAGAATACGGAATTGCTCCCCTCCCAGCTACCAGGTGCCCCGTCATCCACTCCTCTCCAGGGAATGTCCACCGGCCGGCTACCCATGACTCCTTGCAAGCAACCAGCTGAACCCAGCAGCTGAACTGCGGCCGCCGCGGGCAGCACAAGCTTGCTGGCCTGGGGCAGCGGATCTGGGACCCTGCGCTGGGAAGAGGCTCCGCTGCTGCAGGGCAGGGGCTCCTCCCAAGCCTTCTGGGCCCCCCTCCAGGCAGCTGTGTGGAACGTGGTCCTTCCTCCGGCTTAGCAGGAGCTGGGGCTCCACTAGCCCAGGCCTCAGCTGGAGGGTGGCGGGCCGGCGGGAGGGAGGGCGCAAGCCTCCGCTAGAGCTCCCTTCCGGACTGGCCTGCTCTCTAAGCAGCCATGATCCGTGGCCTCCAGTGGGGCCCAGAAGCCGGCCAGGATCGGGGAGTTGTATGAGCCGAGAGAGAGTTTGCAGCACAGGAGCAGCCCCGCACACTGCCAGGGAAGGAGGTGGTGTGGTGACCCACTCTCAGGCCACTCCGCTGCCAGCATTTGGAGACAGACACTCCACACAGGACTCACCCTGCTGAAGCAGCAGCAGCCGCCACAGAAGAGCCGGGACCTGCATCCTCCTCCTCCTCCTCCTCCACGTTCTGACCGACTTGCTTCCCTGCAAGACAGGGCAGGGATGTAGCCTGGACTCTGCTTGTGGGGGTGCCGTGGCTGGGCCTGGCTGCCGGAGATGACTATCTGGGGAAGGGTGCTCCCTCCAGCACGGGATCGCGGAGTCCCTTTCATGAGCCAGGAAGGAGGTTTGGAACCCAAATGGTCCCAGGCTAGCGGGCTGGTCTGGAGACCCAGGATGGGCCCTCGGAGTAGTGCTTCGCTGTGTGGGAGGAGCCTTCCTTTTTTGGCCAGAGTGCTGGACAGAATGGTGCTATGCTCAGTCTCAGGATGTGTCCACTGTGCACAGTATTGTCCCCAGAGCTTGCGGGGGGAACAGGCCCTGTCATTTAGGCTGTGTGCAGTGCCAATTGGCAGGCACTTGGGACGTCACAAATCCATCTTCTTGGCCTTTATTCCTGAAGCAGTTTTGTAGTGATTTTTAAATGGATTTTAAACATTAAGCAACTGAGAAAACGTTTACATTCACAAAAAAAACATGTTGTGTTTATTTTAAAAATAAATTAACTTTTGTTTTTTAAAAGGTTGGCCAGCTGCTTGAAAACAGAGGTGAGGTGCAAGCAGCATTCAGATGACTGACAATTATATCTGTCAAGCATACTGTGTGGGCGAGAAGTCGAGCTCTCTCCAAGGGGAAAAAAACCCACAGCTGATCCTGCCTGCACTCTCCATTTCACTGGAAGCCAGGCTGGCGGGCCAATGAAAGCCACAGGAACTGGTCCCTCAGTGAAAGGAGACCTCGTGATGCTGGTGAGCAGTTTGCTTCCCCGAACGCCACAGGTGTGCAGGCTGAGCAAGGGGCTCATGCAACCAGCAGTCCTGACAGTCTCCAGGACTGACACAGACAAGGGGTGTGAATTCTTCATTTATTTATTTAACTAAACTAAATTCCTTTATTAGTACTAAACTAAATTTCTCATTTAAGCAGATTTGCTCCATGTTTGGACTACAAGGGGTTTTCCTTGGCCCACGTTCAGATGCATTACCCTCCCCCCGCCCCGGTTATTTTAGAGGCATTGAATGTTCTCCGCAAGGACATGCAGGAGATGCCACTGTCACCGGATCCCGCAGTGCCAGATCTGATGGTGCAGTGACTGGAGGGTGAGACCATCAAGTGGCCCCTTGTTTTCAGGGCAACTGCTCATTTCTGACACCTGTGAGATACAGACACGGAGCTTCTGTAAAGTAATGACTGGCAGTCAAACCAATAAACGAGACGGAAATTGACATAACAATTATACTGTTAATTCATACTGAAAATATGACTGCATACTGTAGTTGTCTCATTGCAGAAGCTGTTGCGGATGAAAGCAGGAACTCAGAGCACTTCTGACAAAATGGACGGGAGTCCACAAATGCTTCTGCCACTAGGCAGCTCTTCAGGATCTACCGCAGGACTTTTTTTTACTACAACAACTTAATGCAACAGCTGTGATCCTCCTTGAAAGTATTACTGATTACAGTTAGTAGACCCCTGCAAATTGAGCAAAGAGGCCCCTTTTACAGTGGTGATCCTCTTGATTGAGCAGGGGGAGAGCAACTGGCCCGATCCACCCCCAGCACAGCATCCCTCCAGTGGCTGTTGCTAGTATCTGCCTTGTGTTTCTTGTTGGATGGTGAGCCCTTTGGGGACAGGGAGCCATTTTATTTCTTTCTTTATATCTATGTAAACCAAGAGCACTGTATAAATAGCCATAGTACTTTAGAACAAGGGTTCTCAAACTGGGTCCTTCCCTGCCGTCATCATCCCCAACTACAATAGCCAAAGACCGTTTTCAGAAGGCTTTTTGCATCTGAAATGACAAGGTTGATGTTTTGTTGCTGCTGCTGCTAAGTTCACCTATATTTATATACAGAAAGTTCATTTACTTGGCACAGAAACGATTACTGGCACTGCAAGTATCATCATCAAGAAAATCCCACAAAGCAAGGATTTCAAGGAAAATGCCATTGCCTCTGATGATGGAGCAGACTTGGGCAAGATTTGGCAAAGTATGACTAGGTGACAGAGCTGAGCTCTTGGAAGGTTTGGGCTGAAGCCCACAAGGATGTGATGGATCATGAATCGCCCTGCAAGTTTAATGCGTTGTCTTTCAAAACAAAAGAAAAACGCCCAGACACAGACAACCGAGTTTCATAGCTCGCTCCTGAAACCGTGGGGTCAATTCAGACATTGTCATTTCAGGCACCTCTCCTCTTTCATAGCTGTGTGATTTTAAAAGGTCTTGCTTAGGGGGCTAATGATTACATTCCAGCACAATGGCAAACTGGCTCAGACATCGTTTTATGTATTTATGGAATTTATAAACTGCCTGATACAAAACATCTTCAGACAGTTTACATAGAAATTAAAACAAATTAAAACCATTAAAAGAAAACCCACCGAAACAATTAAAACAGTATAGTTTTGAAAAAAACTAAAAGCCTGAAGAAAGAGCTTTCTTAAAGGTAGCCAGAGATGGGCAAGCTCTGGAGAAGAAGGCCCGGCTCCAAACAACCGCCAGCAGACCTCCCCTGCTCATCTCAGCAGGCGGCAGGGGGGCTTCTGGTGGAGGAGGCACTCTCTTCAATCCCCTGGGCCAAAGCCTTAAGGGCTTTCTAGGTAATAGCCAGCCTGGCCCCACGTCCAGATCTGGGGGTCGCGGGCTGCTGCAGCTGGGTCCGGCTGCTGGCCGGAGAGCTTCTCCTGGGTAAGGGAATGGCCCAGCGCCGGCGGCCGTGGTGCCCCCGGGGAGGGAGGAAGGGAGCCAAGGGCTCCTCCCCTGCAATTACTAGGCGGGGGGGGGGGATAAGGCACTCCTCAGGATTCCCAGCATATGCCAGCTGCCCCCCCTCCCAACACCCAGCTGGCCCAGGCAGAGCCAGAGCCCGGCAGCCGCTCAGCCAGACCGCCCCCCCCCGCCCAGTATTACCGTTCTGGTCCTTCTGCTGCCCCTCAGGAGGCCCTTTCATCCATGCAGCAGCTCTCTCACGCTGCTGCCTGCCTGCGCCTCCCGCCAGCGCCCCGTGCTGAGTAATAACTAGACTCAACTGCTGCGCTCTTTGCGTCACTGGCCCTGGTCTTACTGTGCCGGCAGCAGCAGCAGGATGTGGCGAGGGCAGGCGGGGGCCGGGCGCGTGTCTGCCACTCGCCCCCTCCTCTGGGCAAGCGAGCGCCTCTGGTCCAGGCGGCAGAGCGGCGGGGGGGGGGGCTGCCTCCCGCCAGCACGGACACCAAGCAGATGGAGACGGCTGGCTGGGCTGCAGGCAAAGCGACAGCCAGCCCCCTTGGCAGCCCCCGGCGCCACCAATCAAGGCACCCAGAGAGAGCCCTTGCTGACAGCCCCCTCCCGCAGTGGGAACGGGGGGCACCGAGGGGCCCCCCAACAGGAAGATGCTGGCCTCCTTCAGCATGCCCCCCTGCCGTGATCCACACGGGAAGCGACAGAGCGGGGACCCCAAGTGCCAACAACGGGCTCCTTTTAATGGACGCTGGAAAGGACTTTGGCTGCCCACCAGGCAGCTGCTGGGGAACCCGGTGTGCGCCGGGGGGGGGGCCCTTCCGCCCGAAAGAAGCCCCGCCGGCCACCCCGAGGAAGCAGGGCGCGCCAGCAACAAAACGCGCTCCGCAACGCGCGACGCCTGTTGCTCCCACCACTGACGCTCCGTTCCTGGGCTGGTGGGAGGTTTGTGGCTTGTAGTGTTGGTCATCCGCCACACAAGCTGGGAGGGGCCCGAAAGCGAAGAGAGGCAGGTGGTTTCCTGGGTGGGGGCGCGCGGATGGCACCCCATGGCCCGCCCCCCGGAGAGCGAGCAGGCCACTTCGCTGGGGCCGGCTTGGGTCGCTCCTGGGCGGCAGCAGGGATGCTGGCCGCAGGGGACGCTGCTGCCCACAGGCGGCCAGAAGACGGAGAGGAGCAGCAGCCCAACCTGGGCCCCCCTGGGCATGGGGCTGAGCTCCTCCCTCAGGCCTGAGGTCCCCTGGTGGGGCTGCTGCCCCCATGTGGCCAAGAGGGGTGCTGCAGGGGCCATCAGCAAAGGAAGCCGGGCCACCGCGCCTGCCCTTTCAGCGGAGGGCCCAGGAGCGACCCAAGCCGGCCCCAGCGAAGTGGCCTGCTCGCTCTCCGGGGGGCGGGCAATGGGGTGCCATCCGCGGGCCCCCCAGCAGGCCGGGAGAGGTTACTCACTTCCCATTCCCAGCCAGGTCCCGCTGAAAGAGCAAGCTCCTGGAGAAGCTCCAGGGCAGCATCCCTCTGTGGCCTGCGGGATGGCCCAGGGGTAGGCCCAGGAAGACCCTGGTAGGGCCCCTGCCAGCCCAACAAGGCTGGGCAAGGCAGGCTGCTGCTGCTAGAGGGCCGCCACATGGCCAGCCCAAGGGCAGAGGGACACCCCGCATCTGCAGCACCCTACAGAGAGACCCACCCCCACCCCAGCACGGGGCACGGCTCCCTCTCCGCCTGGGCTCTTCCAGCACTAGCACCAAGATGCCATTTTGGAAATTCAAAATGCAGGGCTGGGATGCTCCCTTGCCCAGAATCCTGTCCCCTCCTTGACCCACACTGAAAACATCATAGTCTGTGCCCGGCAGCCAACCAAGCTCACACACCGTGTACAATCACACACATTCAGAATGTGCTCAGAGCCTAAAGCAGCCCCCTCCAGTCGGCAGCTTCTCTCTGCTTGCAGGGCTGGTCCCATTCCCCCAACTGCTGGCCATCAGCGTAGGGCAGGCTTGATGCTAAAGAGGCCAGGAGGAGAGTGGGGGGCGGGGGGCTGGGAGAGGCAGGACAGGTCGGCTTCTCTCCTCCTCCGTTCGAGCCCCGGCCTCTGGCAACCTCTGAGCCTTGCGGCAGGGGAGCAAACTCTGCTCTGAGCGGGGGGACAGCTGGCCGGCCCCCTCCCACGAGGCAGTTCAGGTGGGGAGTGAGTACACCACAGCCTGAGCCAGAAGCTGGGAGGCAACGAGAGGCATTCCTCGGCAGAAGAGCTCCTGCTGCTGGGCGCTTTCCAGATTACACACAAGCTACAACAACAGTAAAATGCTTCAGCTTGGCAGGATTGTATTGAAAAAGTAAATAAAAAGTCCAGCCATCTGTTGCCTGAAGCCACCAGCAGGGGGAGCAGTCGTTTCTATCTTGTGCAAAACCGGGAAATACAGCTGTTTTTTGTTGTTTTTTTGCGACGCACATGCAACTTTGTACCACTATAATACAAAGATAAAACCCGAAAGAAGGCATCATGTGAATGGCACCTTGCTGTCAGCACAGGGACTGGGGTGTCAAACCACAGGGAGTACGGAAGCACACTTAGCAGATCCGTGGTGACCCTGTGGTAGGGTGTCATCTGGAAAGCATCCTGGACCAACACCCTACCACCTCCCACCAACTCAGGAAGGTAGCAGAGCTGGGCTCTGTCCCCGGCGTGCCTCCCCCTTTCTCCCGGGAGGTCCCTGGTCGGCCAGCAACTGAAGTGCAGGCTGCAAATAAGCCGGCAGGGAGAGAGCGGCAGTTGCTGGCCAGCTTGAGGGAGCCGTTGTGCCCAGACCCAGATGCACCCTGGGCCAAGCAAGAGGAGACCCTCCCCACAGCCACGGCCTCTTGCTGTTTGTGTGTGCAAGACCAAAGGCCCCCCCCCGACCCCTGGAAGTCTTAATGGGCTGCTCCTTCCACATGGAGGCCCCCGGGAGCCCCTCCTGGCCCCTCCTCCCAGGGTGCACTGGGCCAGGCCTTCCAGGCAGCCGCCTCCCATGGCCCCGGGTGAGGGTCCAAGCAGTCTCTGCCTGTGGGGGTCTCTGTGGGGCTGGCCTCGAAGACACTGTGGAAGGGCTTGTAGGGGGGTGCCAGGCCTGGGCAGCTGCTACAGTCATCTGGGGGGTGGGTGCTGCTCTGAAGAGCAGAGCTGAAAGAGCGGTAGCCAGAGAAGAGAGGGGCAGCGGAGCAGGCCAGGCCTTGTTGCTGGACAGCCGCTTTGCAGGAAGGGAGCTGCCACGGGGCGTCCAGGCCTCCTCCGGGGAAGACCCCCTGGGCGGCGGCGGCAACAGCAGGGTCTGCGCAGCCGGCCCGACGCTCACTGCCTGGTGCCTGGATTGGGTCCCCTGGTGGAGGGGACGGCTGCTGCTCCCCCACCTGGCTGCAGCTGGCCATGGGCCGCAGCAAGAGGCCGTCAAAACACTTGTAGCCAGAGGGCTGGGCTGCCGGGCCGCTACTGGCCCCCTGGCAGTCTGTCCAGGGGTCCATCGCATCAGTGGCGAGGGCGCTGTCCAGAGGCAAGTGTGGGGCATGAGGCAGCGCGTCCGCAGTGGGGAGCCCCTGGTTGTGGGGGTCTTCCAGGACAGGAGCCACCATCCAGGGAGGAGCCGCCTCCGTGCGGGAGCTCCCATAGCCAGACTTGGAGAAGGGCTCTAGGCTCCCTGCTGCTGGAGAGGAGAAGCCGCCGCCGCCGCCAAGCGCTCCGGGCCTGGGCTCCAGCTGGGCTCCAGCGTCCTCTGTGGTGCTGAAGTCGCCGTCCAAAAGCTTCACGAAGAGGGCTGCCATGGCCTCTTCGTGGGGGGCAGGATCCGCCTCTGCTCCCCTCAGGCCCCCTGGCCCGCCCGCTGCCTTCCTGCTGCAGACCGCCAGAGGATGGTCAACCCGCGTGAGCTCCGGCGTGAGGCAAACGCCGGCCTTGCTCCTCCCAGGCGCCATCACCCTCGAGGGACCTCCCGGAGAGCTCCCACAGCATCTGCTTGGTGGAGAAGAAGAGGGGCTGCAGCTCCACGCCCAAGCAGCAGGCCGGCCACCCCACAGGCAGCCCCCCGTGCTGCCTCCCCCACCAATGGAAGCTCCTCAGGGCAGGGAGCTCTTCCTCTGGGGGCTCATGTTACTCCAGAGAGCGCAGGTGAAGGAGCAGCCGCTGGCCAGACATACCGTTGTTCCCAGCAGGTGTCGGGGGCGGAGGCCTCCCCTCCCCTCAGGGGCCAGATCCTCCTCACCACTGGAAGCTGAAAGAGGAAGAAAGCAGACTGAGGGCAGAAGCGGCACGGAAAGGGCCCCACTCCGCCCACGGGGAGCCCTGGAGGTCTCTTACGGGCTTTGTGCTCATCTGCTTGGCCATCGTGCTCCTGGCCGGGCTTGGAATCCGGTCCCACCATTTCGCCTTCAGCCTGTGGGGCAAGGAAGAGTCACTTCCCGGTCCCTGGCTGGCTGGACTTTCTCAGCTCCCAGGCAGGCAGGCAAGCAGCCCCCATCCCACCTGCAGCGAACTCAGGAGAAGATCTGCTGGCACTCCAGCCACGTGCAAGGGCAGAAGGCAGCCAGCCCGGAGCCAGGATTCTGCCCTCTCGAAGGATGCAGAGCTCGCTGGCTGGGGCCTGGGCAGGGAGTAGCCCCCAAGAGGCCGCCTGCTGCTTGTCCTCTCGCTCCTGGGAGCCCAGCCCTCCGATGCCACACACTCCAGCTGGCGTCTGGCAGGGGCTGGCGTCCCTCACCCAAAGCCACGCCAGTCAAACCCCGGCAGCTTTCAGGCCACCAGACCACCATCCAAACCCAAGTTCAGAGGCCAGGAGAAGGGCGCGGCCGGGCCCAAGCCAGCCACTGAGCTCCGGCAGATGCGAGTGAGGCGAGCGCCTGAGCCTGCCCGTCCTCCCAGGGAAGGTCCTCGCCACGACAGCCCTGGCCGACCGCAGCCCCCACCTGGAGAAGCAGAAGTAGCCGGCGAACATCAGGGCCATGACCAGGGCGCACAAGCAGAGAGGCATCAGCCAGAGCTGGTCTTCAGGGTCTGCAGGACGGATAAGAGAAGCGAGGCGGTGTCAGCCGAAGCCAGGGCCATCACCACCACCACCGCCCTACACGCCTCGGGGCCCTGAAACGAGGCCACTCGGACTGGAAGATGCAAAGCAGGAGCCCCCAGCAGACAAACTCCCCCCCCCCGTGGGGGAGAGGTGGCCAGGCGCAGGGCCCACTCCTTCTGTGCAGTGGGGCGGGCCAAGCGGCAGAGCCAGGGCATTTGGGGGGTGGGTGGGAGGGATTTGGCCTGAGATCCCGGGCACTGCTGGGCCGGGACGAGGCAGCTCCCTAACCCTGGGCATGACCTGGCAAGGGGGTGTTCCCTGGCAACCTGGGGCAGAACATTTCCTCCGGGGTGTGGGGCTGGAACCCCACTTCTTGGAACGCCTAGCCCCCTGGAGCGAGAGAGCAATGCAATCAACGGAGGCATTGCCCGCCCAACGGGAGCATTTCCACAGCCGCAACGCACTCCACCCCCCGTGCCGGCAGCTGCTATAAGCACAGCACGCACCAGCGCTGTGGAGCTCCATTCACAACCCAACCCTCCGCGGAGCAGCTCCGGAGCAGGGGAGGGGCCCAGGGGAGGGGCCCAGGGGGTGCCCTGCTCAGCCAGCTTTGCTGTGGGCTTCTGAGGCCCACAAGACGAGCCGGGCAGTCTGCTCCTCATCTCCCAGCTGGCTCTCGGCGACCCTTTTCTGGCACTCTGCTCCTCCACAAACGCCTCTGCACACCCCCTCCAGGCCCTCGGCCCTCCGTCTTCGTTCCCAGGGCCTCCCCGCCTTCCTGCAAGCCAGCCAGACGCGCCCTTCTGCAGCCCCCTCCCCCCATGGCTCAGGGATGCCGTCCCAAAGTGGATGGTGGGTGCAAAAACTCAGGACTTGCGTACGGAGGTAAGAGCCAGGGCCTGCGACCCTAACCCTGTGGGGCTCATGAGAGTCAATGGGGCTGAGCACCCAGGCAGCCCAGCCCCACACTCACCGGCCTGCCATTCGCAGGGGGCGCTCCACTCACTCCAGCTGCCGAATTGCTCAATGTGAAACCGCACTTTAGCCACGTAGGTGGCGCCTGACTCGAGGTTGCTGGCAAGGATGACGTATCTTGGCTCTTGCTTTTTTTTAACATTGTACTTCTTGGAAGAAAGAAAACAGGCTTCAAAGGGTGTCGCCACTCCCAAGACACCCACCGGGAGCAGCCAATTCCCTGCGGTGGCCTTGAACTTCTCTCCGGCCCACACTCTCCTCTCCCCCCACTTTCTAGCCCCCCCCCCGCCCCCCGCAACCATAAACCTTTTAAGTAAGCACTCCAGAGGCCCCAGCTTGCTGACATGGAGCCTTCCTTGCTGGGGCGCTTTCCGGATTACACGCCGCAACAGTGGTAAAACGCTTCGGCTTGGCAGGATCGTATTGAAAACACAAATAAAAGGTCCAGCCGGTTGTTGTGCAAAGCCAGGAGCAGGGAGAGCCGTCTTTTCTAGCTGGCACAAACCTCCTACCATGGGAAAATGCAGCTATTTTTCTGCAGAGGACTTGCAGCGTTGCAGGACCCAAACGCATAAGGATAACATCTGAAGTCAGGCATCAGAAATGTGGAGAACCCCTTGCTGGGCTCGATGGACCAGGGCTCTGACCCAGCAGAAGGCAGCTTCCCGTGTTCCCAAGAGCTCAAGGAAGCGGAAGGAAGCTCAGAAGGACTGGAAGGGAGATCTGGGCTGGAGCCTCCCCAGCCCTCGGCATGGCTAACAGAAGCAGAAAGGACAACCCCACCCCCCAGTGGACGTCTGCAGCACGTATTCCGTCCTGGACACCCAATCTGCAGGATCCCTGTTCTAAAGTGAGGCCGAGTGTCCAGGTAGAGCAAGTGGGGCTGGCAGCAGCGACCCCTCCACTTGGGGGGCTGAAGAGGGAGCCCCCCTGGAGACACAGCCTGTCACCAGCTGCAGGCCCTCTGTGCCGGGGCTCTTCCAGGCCAACAGAGAGGGGGACCTCCCCCCCCGCCCCCCTCAAGCAGCCCACCTGCTGATCCTTGCCCTTGGCCCAATAGGCGACTTCGTATTCTAGGGCATGCGCTCGATGGTACTTGTCAAAGTAACTCTCCTGTGTGTAGTTCCATGACCAGGAAAGGACGAAGGTGCGCTCCTTCTTGTTCACAGTCAGGTTGATGAGGGGCCGGAGCTTGACTGCAGGTGGGGAGAAGCAAGAGGAGAGCCCTGAGAAGGCGGCCATGTGGGGCAAGGCCAGCAGAGCAGCTGCTGGGCAAGCAAGCCCGTCACGGCCCTTTGCCGACGGCTCAGCAGCTCCTGCCCCCTCTCCCAGGAGGGACGCCGGAACATGCTTTCCTGGTGCACCACCAGGCGGTGTGAGTGGATTCCCCCCTCCCCCCCCCGCCGTGCAGAGAGAGATCCTCCTGCAGGGACCCCTCCCAGGCGCCCCCCCCCCCCCGTCCGCAGCCAAAGCGGCAGCCCATAAGTCACTGCTCTTGCGGGAGGCCTCTCAAGAGCTGGGGGGGGGGGGCAGGCTCACCCATCTGATCCGCGGGTCGGCTCGTCTCATAGGTCCTTGTCCCGTTGGCCTCGAGGACGATATGGTATGTGGCGTACTCGAAGTGCTCTTCTGGCATGACGCAGAGGCACTCGGGGGCACCGTCTGGGCTGCTTCCGCTCTTAGGAGTGCAGTTCGACTTCCTGGGAAGACCAGAGATCTCTGGAGAAAGGAGCCCTCCATGCGCTCACACACCTGCCTCTTGCTCAGCGTCTTGGGAGCAGGGACAACCACCTTTGCTGGGACTCAATGGGTCTGGGAAGGCAGCAAGCTTTGGAGCTGCACAGAAGTCTCCTTCAGGGAAGAAGAAGAACTCTGTGCACTCCCAAAGCTCCCTAATCAGCACAACTGGCCCCATGGGAGATACAACCCTAACCATTCTGGAGCCGACTGGCACGAGAAGCACTCAGAGAGATTCCGCGTTCTGGCGGCTCGCTCCTTCCAGGGGAAACCTCCACATTCCTTGGGGGTCTACCTGCCAGGAGAGGTAGGGCTGGGCCTGCAGCACGGCCTCCGAGGCTCCCTGCAGTTCTGCTTCACAGCCAGCCAGGAGATTCCAAGGCTAGTCACCCGCCCCCCCCCCCCCCCCACTGTCCCGGGTGTGTGTGTGTGTGTGTGAGATTTCCTGCCTTAGCCCTGCTTCTGACACCAGACGAGGCAGAGCTGGGTGCAGACACACACACTCAAAGAGCACACGGAGCCTCACTCACGGGGCACTTACTGAGGAAGCGGGCCAAGGTCTGGGTCGTACTTCTCGTAAGAGAGCAAGAACTCCTCGGCGCAGTTTGTGGTGCTCTCCACCTTCCAGTGACAAACCAGCTGATTGTCAAAGTCCAAGTGGCAGTCTGGCGAGACACCTTCCGAAGCTGCAACCGGGAGGGGGAAACCAGCACTCTGTGGCTCAGGCAGGCCAAACAGCACCCCGCCCTGCCCCCCGGGACCCCTATTCCAGACGGGCTAAATGCCCTGCCATGAGACGAGATCCCTCAGGTCAGGGCTGGACTCCCAGTCCTCCTCCTCTCTCCCCTTCTCCGGATGCAAGCCGCCCTCTCCCCTGATCTGACGGAGCCAAGAGGCGCCTTTCTACTGTGGTGGTTCTCTTGACTGAGCAGCGGGGAGAGCGACTGACCCTCTCCAGCCCCAGCACAGCATCAACCTTCCAGTGGCTGCAGCTGGGGTCTCTCTTAGGTTTCCTTTTAGACTGTGAGCCCTTTGGGGACAGGGTGTCTCCGTGTCTCGTGGTGGCCGCGGTGCAGATCCTCTGCAGATGCCCAGCAGTGGGGCTGGTGCCCTAGACTGAGTGGGTGCTCCTCAGTGTCTCACAGCACAACACGATCATCAGGCAGCAGAGAATGCTCCAAGCACAAGCAAGGACGTGGGGAACCCCAAGCAAGTTGCTTTGCAGCTCCAAAATGTGGGATGCACTCTTAGAGGGCTCTGGGCCACTGGCCGGCAGCTGGACTTGGGGGCCAGCAGCCCCAGCAAGATTCAGGCATCTTTCAAGCAGCAACAGCCGCGGCCGCTTCAAGGATTTTGCAAAACGAAGACGGAGAGGAGGCCACGAGCCAAAAGATACGTGAGAGCAAAAATCTATGTCAAACTTAGCAGCATTGTACGTTACTGCAGGACTATTATTCATGTAGACCGCCTGAAGATGCCTCCTATCAGACAGCTTATGAATCTAACAAACATACAGATTTGAAAACAGATCTGAGATGGTTTGCCTTTTCCTGCTTGTCAGCAGCCTCTTTGCACGCCCCGTCCAAGGCACGCACAGTCTGCTCTGCACGCCACGTCCAAGGCGCTCCCTCCCCTTGGCACCCTGCGCTGGAGGGGCCTCTGCTCTCCGGCGCCCTTCTGGAGTGAGCTCAGGCGCTGCCCAAGAGCATGGCCCCGCAGACCGACACTTGTTTGCACAGACAGCGTCATGCCTGAGTCCAACTAGGGTAGCCTTTCCTTCCCCACCCCTGGGGTGGCAGGGGTGATGACGGGTGCTCTGATTCAGAGAGCTCACACTTCCGAATTCCCTGGCCTGGAAAAGGGATCTGCAGGAAGTGAAATCCTGACTCATCCCTCACGTGCACATTTTCTTCCTGGTGCCTTGGGTTAGCCAATGTGTGTGTGTGCACTTAACAACTTGCAAATACTCTCCTCGTCTTCTGCTTATTGCGAAAACTGCAAGGGCGGTTATTTTTCTCTTGCCACCCAAACCATTTCTGTGATTCTGCAAAGCACCTTTTAAGAAAGCACCTGAGAAGACCTTTGCTTTGTTTCCTCCCCAGCTTGTCGGAACAGCCGGCAGGAAGGCGTCTGCCTTCCCACTTGGAAACAGCGGAGCTGATGCTCACCAGCCTTCTCCTCTCTGCATACAACTCCCAGGCACAGGAGATTCTGCTATTTCAGACATCTCTTCTGGAGCTGCACACAACACAAACTTTATTTCAAGTTGCCATAAAAAGAGAAGTGAGACACTGAACTTCCCTTTTTGGTTCAAAAGAAAGAAAAGATGATAAGAAATGCAGAAACCCAGTTCTGTGAAGCCAGGAGGGCAGAGGGGATCACTGCTCTCCGGAGCCCAGGTGCCAGAGGGGGCCTCCTCGGGTTTGCTCCCATTTTTCTCTTCCCGAAGGCAGATTAAGCCAACACACAAACACCTCTAGCCCAACTCAGCTACCTAGACCAGATCGGCAGATCTCCTTCGAGAGACATAGAAACTTCCTGTAGCAAAGCTTGGGAACGCGACCTCTCTGAGGGGTGTCCACCCCATCTAGGGAAGGACCCAGACAAAACACATTCTACTACTATGAATATTTATATATTCAATTCGACCAAAGTTCTTACAGCAGCTTACACAGAAAAATAAATACACAAATAAGTTGGCGCCCTGTCCTCAAAGTGCTCACCATCTAAAAAGAAACACAAGGCAGATACCAGCAACAGACACTGGAGGAATGCTGTGCTGGGGATGGATAGGGCCAGTTGCTCTCCCTCTGCTAAATACAAGAGAATCACCACTTTAAAAGAAGCCTCTTTGCTCAGTTAGCAGGGGAAAATCCCCCCCTGCCCTGCCTCCACAGCTTGCTTTACCCTACCCAAAGGAGTCCCTACTCCAAGGATCCCCACAACCGTAAGATGAGACCCCCAACCACACAAGGACTGGCCCTCCTTTGCTGGTGAATGGCAGCAGAGTCCTGGCAAAGTGAGAAACGGGGCTATTCCTCTGGGGTGCTTGTCAGCCTGCCCTCTTATAGCAAGAGCATCTCAAGGCAGCAACACACCCTAACATCCACCATGCTGCCCCCGGAGCAGCCCTCCTGACGACGGGGCAGGCCTGCACAACATACTGTGAGGTCCGGGGGTGTGTGTGTGCTTTTTCGCTGGCCCCAGGGGTGGCCCAAATGGCGGGCCAGTGGGGGGCTTGGGGGTCGGCACCCTAGACGCCCAGGTGCCCGGCCAGCGGCCTGCTCCTCCCCTCCCCTGTGCCCGGCCCCCGTGGCTGACCTCCCGGGCCCGGCTGCTTGGACTGCGACATGACACCCGCACACACGTACCGTGGCGGCCGAGGAGGCAGCAGGGGAAGAAGAGGCTCCACCACAGGCCAGCCGCCGCCGCCATCCTCTCTCTCTCTTTCTCTCTCTCTCTCAGCCCGGCGCTGCAGGAGGACGTCGGCCCAGAGGGGTCCTGCCGGGAGGCCACAGCGCTCAGCCTTGCAGCAGCCACACGCCTCGGGGGCGGCGGGTCCGGCCCGCCCCCTGACCCCTCCTGCCCCCCCGCCCCCCTGCCCCCCCCCGCCCTTGGCCCAGCTCCGGGCGCGCCGGTCCGAGGAGAGACAGGCGGCTCCCCGGTGCGCGGTGCGAGGATTCCCAGAGGGGCGTCCGGCTTCTCGCCCGGCTCGCGGCGGGGCCTTCGGGAGCGGCCTGGAGAGAGCAGCTGCCCCGAGAGCCCAGCCACGCCGGGCAGAAATGGCCCTCGGGCCAGGGCAGCCCCCGCCGCCGAGGAGCGCGCAAGGCCGGCAGCCGGCGGGACGGGGCCAGCCCCGGGCGGCGCCTGAGGGAGCCGGTCGCCTCTGCCCCCCGCAGCCGGGGGCTCCGGGGCGGCTCCTCCTGCGCGGCCTGGGGCGGCTCCGGACTTACTTGCGCGGCAGCGGCAGCAGCAGCAGCTCTGCCCCCGCCAGCCCGGCTCGCTCGCTCGCTGCCCTGCCGGGGCTGCAGCAGCTTCTCCCAGCAATGGCGTCACGGCCGGGCCTGGGGAGGAGCGGCGGGGTTCCCGGAAGGGGGGGGGGGAGGGAGGGGGGGGAGGCGGCACCGGAGGGCGGTCCGCGCCGGCGGTGCCAGGGACTGTCTGGCCCCGAGGAGGGGGGCGGGGCGCGGGGGGCGCTCTCCCAGGTCCCCCCCCCCCCCTCCTCCTCCTCCTCCTCCTGCAAGTCGCGCTTCCCTAGAAAGCGGAGTCAGGATTCAGGGCGCCCACGAGCCATTCGCAGCTCCAGGAGGCGGGACGGGAGCGCGGCGGGGGGTCCGGCCAGCTGGAGGACGACGCCGCCGCCGACCCCCGCCCTGGACGCAGCTGCAGCCGGCCGCGGAGGGCCGGGAAGAAGCGTGAGCAGCCGCCGCCGCCCTCCGGGAGCCCCGAAGCTGCAGGGCGGGAGCCCGAATCCAGCCGCTGCTGAGCTGTGGCTCCAGCCATCGCCGCCGCCGGGGGGGGGGGGAGGCGGGTGCAGCGGGCGGCTCTCTCCGGAGGGCTCCTCCCCCTCCCGGCCGCGGGGGCGGGGCTGGCGCCGTGGGCCCCTCCCTCCCTCCTTCCTCCCCCCTCCCTCCCGCCCCCTCCCGCGCCATGGCCGCCTCCGCCATGAGCAACGCGCACCGGCACTTCCTGCAGGCGCTGCTGGCCCGCGGCGTGGTCGAGCGGGCGGAGGCCATCCGGCTGCACCGCCGCTCCTGCGAGCTCCACCGGGGTCAGTCTCGGCCGCCGCCCGGCAGTTGGTGCCCCCGCGTGGCCGCCGGGCCTTTCCCCGCCGCCGCGCCCCGCCCCGCCGCTGCCCTCCCTGCCGAGGGGGCGCCGCCGGCTGAGTCCGCCCCCCCCCCCGGGGGTGCAGTGGTGGAGCTGGGGGGCAGGGGAAGGGGAGGGGAGGGGAGGGGGCGGCACAGAACTAGGGCAGAGTGCGGGGGGGGGGGCGGCGGCGGCGAGCTATGCCCCACATTCTAGATCTCTGAAACAGAGATAGGGGGCCGGGCGCGGGGGGGCGCTTGCCGACCCATGTCCCCCACCCCCTTCTTCTGCACACCACCCTAAGCCCCCTTACAGGCACTGATGTGGGGAGGGGGCAAAGGCTCCTCGCCTGAGCTCGCAGGGTGTGTGTGTGTGGGGGGGGGCAGGCCACAGAAGAGCCCAGAAGGTGGGGGGGGAGTGAGGGAGGCCAGCCTGGCCAGGGACTCTCCCCTCCGGTGGCAGCAGAGAGCACCCACATACCCCCCCCTGCCCCATTTGCTTTGGGGCAGTTCATGAGCTGGGCAGCCCCCCACCCCACCCCTCCTCTTGCCAGCTGGCCCACTTGCCCCGACCAGGAGATCTGTGTGAATCAGCAACAACAGGTCTTGCAAATATGAACTCAGGGAATGCTGGTGCAACACCCCCCCCCCCTTCTTGTGGGTCCCCCGGCCCATCGGGAATTTTGTCCAGCCTCGGCACTTGGGGCAGACACACACAGCTGGTGCGGCTGGGTCCCTCCAAGCCCAAGTGTTGGCGCAGTGAGTGCCCCCACTCCCCCCCCCCACCCAGGGCAGGGCTAGCAGGAGCTGGAGCTCTTGCCTGCAGGCGAGGAGACCAGAGGGAACCATTCCACCTGGGGGGCAGGAGGAGGCCGAGGGGCTTCCTCTCCTCCACCCCCTTGAGGAGAAGTGGGACTGCCTGCTGGGGGGCTTCAGCAACCAGGCAGGCAGGGGCCTGGCTGGGTGCTGCTGCTGCTGCTGCTTGGTGGCCTCCTCCGGCTTCCAGGTGGCCTCCTCCTCCCCAGAGTGGGCTTCTGGAATACCCGGGGGGGGCAGTGCTGTAGTGGAGCAGGCGCTGGTAGCAGCCTGGGGAAAGGGGGCCCACCTGCCCGGCCCGGCCCGGTGCCCGGCATCCTTCTGCTGCTCGTCCTCGCTCACGGGCTGGCTGCTCCCGGGCAGAAAGGGCTGTGGGGCAGACAAGGTGATGGATCTTCCTGTTGTGCTCCCCCCCCCCAGTCCATTACATGCATGACAGACTGGACGACTTCATCCAGGTGGTGAATGCCCAGCTGCGGCCCCTCTCCATGGAGGTCCGGAAGGGCCTGGCGGAGGAGGACGGGAGGACCTACCATGCCCTGGTGAGCAGGGATGTGCTCGGGTGCGGGTGGGATGCTCTCCATGCACACTTACAGGAACACCGGTCCACCCTCAGAGCTGCAGCTTGCAAAACGCAGTGAGCTTCTGCGGCTCTGCCCCACACATTCCTCGGCCCTTGAGCGGGGAGAGCTGGTCTTGTGGCAGCAAGCATGGATCCCCCCCCCCGCCAAGATCTCCCCCACTTCAGGGGATGGGGCCACTCTGGGAGGAGCAGCTGCCTGCAGAGGGCCCCGGGCTCCCTCCCTCCCTCCCTCCCTCCCTCCCTCCCTGGCAGCATCTTCCTCCGCGGGCAGCAGGGGCTCCTCTGCAGAGGCCAAGGCCCGGCCGAGCCGCCCAGGGCCCTGGAGGAGCCCAGTGTGGGCGCAGCTGGGTGGGGCTGCTTGCTTGGCGCCTCCTCTGGAGCTGCAGCTCAAAGGGCGCCTGCCCCCCCCTCCGCCCCCCGCAGGTGAACCTGGCAGAAACAGAGGTGACCAAGATGGCCAGCGACTACTCTGAGAACGAGCTCGAACTCTTCAAGAAGACGGCAAGTGTGGCCAGCCGCCCACCTGGGGGCCGAGCCAAGTGGGGCCCACACAGCGGGAAGGAAGGAGGGGGGGGCGGCCCCCTGGGCCCCTGCCTGTTCTAGGAGCGCAGGTAGTTGGGACTGGAACGGGAGCACTGGAGGAGGAGGGGAGAGGATCGGCTGCCCTCGAGCGGCGCTCCCCGGCAGGCAGCCCCACCCTGGCCACAGGCCTCCCGCCTTGAGGGAGACGCTTCCGGGGTCCGGCTTCCGTTCCACCCCTGCCTGGACCGGGGACCGGGGGGCTGGGGGGGGCCTGGCGTGCAGAGCGCCTGGAAGGGCCGGCCCAGCGCCGCCTGCGCCTCTTGGCACGAGCGGGAAGGCGCCTCTCCTGCTGGCGGCTCAGGCCCGGGTGTCGCTCCGCAGATGGACCTGATCATGCTGTCCGAGAGCGGCTTGGCCTCCTCCACCGAGATCTTGAACTCGGCTGACCAGCTGAAGCCAAAGAAAATGAAGAAGCGGGAGGCGGAGCAGGTGCTGCAGAACTTGGTGCAGGACCAGTGGCTTTCCGAGGTGAGGGCGGGGCTCTGGCCCAAGGGGGGGGCAGCCCCTCGGCATGGGGGCGTCTGCCAGGCCGACTCTTCCTCCCCTAGAAAGAGGGGGAGTACGCCCTGCACCCGCGCTGCATCCTGGAGCTGGAGCAGTACATCCTCCGCCACTACCCGGGGACGGCCCGCAAGTGCCACATCTGCCACAGCCTCTCCGTGCAGGTAGGTAGGAGGCACCGCGGCCGGGGCAGGTGGGGGGGGGGAGCCGGGGCCTGCCTTGCTCCTCAGGGCAGACGCTGGTGTGGCCCAGGTTGGGCCAGGAGTGCACCTCTCGGTTTAAAAGCAGCCCCCAGGGGACCCTGGTTTTGTCTGGAGAAATGGCCGGGTGGGGGGAGCGGGGCCACCCCACCCCACCCCACCCCCTGCTGCCCTGGTCCAATGCGTCGCTTCTGCCTCCCGGCAGCTGGGCAAAGGGAGCCCAGCCTGGGATTGGAATTTGGCCTGCCGGCTTCCCTGCGCTGGTCCGTCCCGACATGCACCGGGTCGCCTCTGCCACCTCTGGCTATCCTGGGGGCCAGGTGGAAGCCAAGCAGGCGGGTCACGGCCTGGCCAGACAGAGCCGTCTGAGGCAGGCCACAACCAAGCCAGTGAGCAGCGGGGGCTGCGGGTGAGGCCAACAGGCCGGCCGGGGTCAAGCCAGCCTGGGCTGGACACCCGAGGCTGGCTGCTGGCGCCGCCTGGCTTCCCGATCACCCCTCGGTGTGGATTCCTCCAGCCTCACGGCCAAGGGCTGGACGATGCCCTGGGAGCTGGCTTCTGCCCCCGCCTCAGCGCCGCCAGAGGGCACGTGCTGGGAGCAGAGATGCTGGGGGCTTTGCGGGGAGACGCCTGTGTGGGGTCGGCCGGCCGGCCGGCCTTCCGCCCACCGGGACCGTTTGCCTTTCAGAGTCAAGTGTGCGAGACCTGTGGGATTGGGATGCACTTGCCTTGCTCGGCCAAATACTTCCAGGCACAAACAGCACCTCGTTGTCCTCAGTGCAAGCAGTTCTGGCCCCACAGGATTCCAGGTGAAGCCCCTCAGGAGCCCCCCCGCCCCCCGCCAGCCAGCTCCTGTTGGGTGGAGGGCGGGGCGCTCGGCTTCCCTTGCATTGCCCAGAAAGGCGGCTCTTTGGCCTTGGGCCAAACCCGGCATCTCCAGGGAGAAATGCAAATCCTGTTCGGTGTTCGGTTCATACAGAATTGAACGCAGAGCCCTCTCCCAGGCAGTGCCTGTCGTTCGTTTAAGACCTGCGCCACATTGCTCAGGGCAGGCGACCGACGCATTAACTCCCCCGACTAAGATGTTGTCCAGTGGGATGAAACCCCCCCCGCCTCCTCCTCCTCCCCTCGAGCTCAACTGGGCCGGGATGCAAATGGAGAGGGGCCCTCGCTTGCTGGCGTTCCCTGCAGCCCCCCCGAACACCAGTTTGGGCTGCTTTGGGGGAATTGAGGGGTGGGAAGAGGGGCTGCACCCTGCGGCTGTGGGGTCACCCGCCTTGCATTCCCCCCAGCCCGCCCCCAGCAGCCAGCGAGCAGCCCCAGGGAGAGCAGACGGACCTCCTCGGTGGGAACGAGGCAGCGGTAGGAGGCCAGCCGTGCCAGGAGACGTCGGCATCCTGCCGGGACCACGGCCTGGCCCAGAGCCGGCCCCTGCCCTCCTGGGCCTCCTTTGTAATAAAGGTCTGGCAGTTTTCCTCTCAAGCGTCCTGCCTCATTTCTAGTTAGAGCGTCTTTCTCAAGTGCCCATAACGGCCCTCCTGACCATGCTGGGGTGGCTCGCTCGGGGACTAACGCCCCCCGCCCCCCCGACAACAGCACACACCCCACGGCTGGCCTGTTAGGGGGGTTTGGGGATCAGGCACGCTAGCTGCAAACCAAGAGTTATGAAATCAAGAGGTAGTTTATTTTATCCAAGGGGCAAACCAGGGTGACTGGGTCTGAAAGGGGCAGAGAGAGGAGCCACAAGAAAGAAGCCAAATCGCCTGGGCTGGCAGCTCCCGACAGGCCACAGCAGGAGCAGCAAAGGAGAGCTGCGCCCCCAGGAGTCTGCAAGGTCTACCAGGCAGGCAGCTGACCTGCCCCCCTGCCCGGCAATCAGACTTCTCTGGGAGGCAGCCGGCACTCCTGGGGCAGGGCCCAGCGCCTCACCGAAAAGCGGTCTCTGCTCTGCAGGGCCTCCAGGGTTGGGCTGGCAACTTCTGCTGAACGCGCAAAGTGCAGGGAGTTGCCGCCGGTCAAGGGAGGGGTGCGGGGATCTGGTTCCAGGACTTGGAGTGCAGCCCTGCCTCTTCCTCAGGCTGACATCTCTCCTGCCTTGCAGCCAGTGCCTTTGCCTCTCCCCCAGGAGCCTGCAAGGGGCATGTCTGGGCAGTGCAAAGGGCCTGTGCTTGTTCGCAAGACAAGAAGGGATTGCGTCTTCCTGCCTTGTACGGAGGGAGGCAGCAGAGGAGAGGCTGCTGCTGCTGCTGCTGCCGGCCCCCACCCCCTTGATTTGAATTCGGGGGCTTGTGCCGACAGTTTGCCCCTTGCTGCAGTGCAGTGTTGCGGGGAGTGCGGAGGGGGGCGACAGCCTCCCCCTCCTCCTGCGGGGCAGCTGTGGCTGGAGGGCCGGTCCTCCGCGAAGAACGCCCGCCTTCTCCCCCGGCCCGGGGGTGGCGGAGTGGAAGCACCGCCCGCGGCTCCAGCGACGCTACGACCACCAGAAGCTGACGGAGAAGCTGGTGTCCAGGGCGCGCACGTAGTGCCAGTAGCGGGCGGGGATGAAGAGGACCTGGCCAGGGCGCAAGACGCAGGCTTGGGACGCCGCTGCCTCGAACTTGGGGAACTTGGCCAAGTCGGGGGCTTCCGGATCCACCTGGAAAGGCAGTGCAGGATTGGGGGGGGGGGTTACTGCCCAGCCCGGGGGGGGGGCTGCCTGAAGGGCCACTGCGAGGGGCGCTGCAGGGGCCGCCCACCTGGCTGGTGTTGTGCAGGAGGTGCCCCTCGTGGGAATACAGCTTTGCCGACTCCTGGGGAGAATACAGGCGGATGTATTTCCGTCCCATGACCTGGGTGGGGAAGAAGAAGACGCGAAACTGAGAAGGCGGAAGGAAGGTTGTCGCGCAGCGGCCGAGGCCACGCTCCCTCCTCCCCTAGCCAAGCGTACTCTCGGCCGTGGGGATCTTTCTCTGCCGGTGAGGAAGGCCGAGGTTGGATCTGCTCCCTGCCCTTCCAGCAGGGGAAGCCGAAGCAGCAGCACAGCCCACAGGCCAGCCCTGGCAGCCTAACCCCCCCGGGGCTCCTCTGGGAAAGAGGAAGCCCAAAACACTTGGAAGGTATCCTGAGAAACCTCCCATCACCTCCTTGGGATTTTGCCAGCCACCCCGTGGCGGCCGAGACTCTCTGGGGGCGCAGAGCCTTCCCTGGATAACACTGGGAGGGGAGTCCTCCTTGTGCCTAGGGACGTAGGCAGCTGCCTGCTGCTGAGTCAGGCCCTCTGCCCATCGAAGAGCTCTGTGTCTCCCCTGACTGGCAGCGGCTCCCCAAGATTTCGGCAGGACGTTCGTCCCCAGGCCTCCTGGAGATGCGGCCGGGGAGGGACCTCCTTTCTGCCTGCAAAGCGGGGGCTCTTCCTCTGAGCTGCTGGTAGAGCCACCGCTGAGTCCCGGCCCAGCCTCCCCCCTCGCCGGGCTTCCCAGCCAGCCTGTTCTGAAGGGCAGAGACCTGGACCAGGAAGTTCTGCTGGGGGTCCTGATGAAGAGGCGAGACGGTCCCTGCCGGGCCAAGCCAGGCGTTGATGGCGATCTCGTCCTCGTCTCCTTGGCCCAGGCAGCAGTAGTCGGGGATGCCAATGTCCTGCTTCAGTTCCGGGATCTGGCCGCCAAGAATCAAGGCAAAAGCGGGGCTGCTTATCAGCGGAAAGGACCACAGACTAGACGGCTCTTGGCCAAGCGCCAGGCCTGCTTCCCTGCAGCAGGCATCCACAGGACCTTGGCTTGCCTGCAGCAAGGCGCGTGACTCACATTCCTCTTGAAGTGGCATTTCCCTGCCTGGCTTGGGGCTGACACCCTATTTGGAGTCCGGGGATTGTCTCCCTCTAGTCAGCTGGCCGTGATCCAGGCAGGCAGGCAGGAGGCCCCTCCCAGCTCTTGGCTCCCCTGCCCATGAGCTGTGGGGAGCAGGAACCCAGCCACCGGCCGATTAGGGTTAGGGTTAGGGTCCCAGAAGGCCCCAGCCCTGGCAGCGGAGGAGGACCCAGGCCCCCAGCTGCGAGCCCGGCCTCTTCCTGCAGCCCCACCCCACCCCGTCTGGGCCCTGCCGCCTGTTGAGAGCCCTGCCTCCCAGAAGAAGGAGGAGGAGGAGGGGCTGGGCGGAATGTCCTCGACTCGCCCAACAGGCTCGGTGGACGTGGAATTTGTCTCGCCTTGCAGAAGGTGATCACGGCCCGGGAAGGGCCATCCCCACACTCACCTGGTCAAAAAGTGGGTGCTGAGCAAGGTAGCCGGTGTGGTTCTGGAATCGGAAGGGGGGGGGGCAAGGAAGGAATGCCAAGGGTTACAGACAGAACTCCAAGGACACGGAAAGTCACTCCAGGACCACAGCAAAGGGTCTGGAGAGCAGCCCAGCCACCCTCACTCAGCACCAGCCAGGCCATCCTGCCTGCAAGGCACCCCAGGCCCTGATGACGCCTTGCCTCAGGCAGCCATGACTTCCCTCCCTTCCATTCTGCCCAGAGAAGCATTCTGTATAACTTCAAAGCTTGCACATTCCTGCATTAAAAAGATGTCCCCGCATTTGCTCCCCTTTCCCCGAGCCAGACGGCTTCCCCCCCCCCCCACTCAAAGCCCACAAGAAGCCCAGACCTCGTCCTCGATGTACTGGCAGATGAAATCCTCAACAGTCATGAGGGTTTGGGTCCAGTCCTCGTCTGTGTAGCGGGAGCCCAGCTCCACCGGCACCGTGCGACTGCCCGCCACCTGGCGGATGTAATCCACGCTGCAAGAAAGCAAAAGGCATCAATGGGGGGGGGGAGGGAGAGGACTTCCCCCATGTCCAAAGGGTCTGATCCGGCAGCAGTGAAGGAGCCCCCGGAGGAAAGAGGCTGGCACAGTTAGCTCCTCTCCCTCCAACCTTCCAGCCTCTCCGCTTGCTTGCTTGCTTGCTATGGGACTTCTCAGATATGCAGCGGGAAAGAGAGGCAGACTTCCCCCTGGAATTTGAGGAAGCCGGCTGGGACACCCCACAGCGGCTCGAAGGGGGCTCCAGGGAAGGGCCGGTCCCAGGGACTGCCCCTCGGCGGGGGGGGGGGGCGCTCGCCAATGCTGCTGGCACAGTCTCAGTTGAGGACTGAGGGCTCAGGGGGCCCTCTGGGAAAGTGAGCTGGTGGCCCCAACCCCTGCGCCAGCCAGGAGCCGCCTCCTCCTCCTCATGCAGGCACCTCACACGGAGACCCATCGATCGGCCTAGCCCTGCACTGCCCATCGTGCCTGGCAGCAGGCCTCCTCCTCCTCCTCCGTAGGAGACACACACACCGCCCCCCATTACAGAGAGGTATTCAGAGCCAGGCTGGCACCCCCAGGACTCCATGCAGGGGGCAGAGGTCCCCTGTGCTCTGGTCGGCTGCGCTGCCTGTGCCTTGGGGGCCCCAGGCTTGGACTGGGCTAGGGGTGCCGTCTCTCACTCCTTGCTCGGGGGGGGGGTCCTAACCCTTCCCGTGTGGAAAAGGAGCTTGCAACTGCCCCCCCCGGGCTCCCAGGAATCCTACCCGCTGCCAGGAATCCTCCCGCTCCAAGACCTGCCACCCACAGATGGCCAAGCAACGCTTCTCCCGCCTGGCTGCAGAGAGCCCACTCTGGCAACCGTACCAGGGGTGTGTGTGTGTGTGTGTGTGTGTGTACGGCTGGCTGCGACTGTCGCCTCCGGGGTTGGTGCCCAGCAAGGCCCAAGTTGGGGTCGGCTCGCAGGCCGGCATCTGCAAGGCAGCCCCCTCCCTCTTGCTCTCCCTGCGTGGGGCAAGCAGCAGCACGGCCAGGCCCAGCACTCACCTCCACTTCTTCATGCACGGCCAGTGGTCAGCCACCCCCTCCAAAACCACGGGCTTCTGAGGGAGCAGGTAATGGTCTTGGAAGTGCTCCAGGGACGGGCAGCGGAGACACGAGACAGCCGCGTCCGCCGAGATGGCAGGGGCCGGCGGGAAGCCCGTCCGGGTTTTCTGCGACAGAGGAGAGCAGCCCATCTCTCAGCCAGAGCTCTGCAGGATGCGGCCCGAAGGTCACCCAGCCACCCCGCCCCCCGCCCCTTGCAGGCTGGGGAGAGGGGGCTGGAAGGCACCCAGCGAGCGCCGAGCGAGCCCAGGGCCAGGCCTGAGACAGCACCCGCCTTCCCAGGCAGGGCGGAGAGCCAGGGGCCCCAGTACCTTCGGAAGGGGCTCCTCTCCGCCTCGCCCCACCGGCGGCCTTGGGGGGCAGGGGGGCAGGTGCTGCTGAAGGACGTCGACGGCCCTGACCAAGACGTTGTCCAGGATGGGGGCTCCCATCAGCAGCCCCAGGTCACAGGCGCGCACGGCCTCCGCGCAAGCCCCGCCCTGCCGGCACAGGCAGAGCGCCTGGAAGAGGCAGCCGTAGGCGTAGAGGCGCCGCCAGCCCCGGTCCACGTCTCGCCACGCGCCGGTGTTCAGCTTCTCCCAGGCGTAGTCGCAGAGGATCTGGCTGGTCTGCAGGCAGGCGTCTCGGGCAGCCTTGGGGAAGGAGGGGACCCCCGGCAGGCCCCCCCCGCTGTAGAGCAGCCCGGCGGCCCGCTGGGCCAGCTGCCCCACGCTGCGCTCCACCCGCGGCCCAAAGTCCAGCCGAAGGTCCTCCTTGGTGCTGGGGAGGAGCGCCCGGAGGGCAGCCCAGCAGGCCTGGGCAGAGCCGGCTGGGGCAAGCGGCGGGCCGGGGCTGGCCGTGGGGGCCCCCGCTGGGGCGGGCTGGCTCATTCCTCCGCGGGCCTGAGGAGAAACAGACCATCCCACACACAGGAGTCACTGAAGGCATGCAGGAGCCCAGACCCTGTTGCCAGAAGCCAAGACCCACCCCCCACCCGTCGCCCCAGTCCAACTCCTCAAGCAAGCCCCCCCTCCCCACCACTGCCCGGGGATAACAGGCAGCCTTATCCTGAGCAGGCCGGCTTGAAAGTTCAGTCCACCCCGTCCACGTGTTTAGGACAAGAAGAGGAGCATTGATGCGAAATATGACGCCACCCTGCCTCTTGCAGAAACCAAGGCGCCTCCTCCCCCCCCCCCCCAAAGCCACTCTGCTTCTTCTGTGCTGCCCTCCTGAGAGACAGAGAGATTTCCTGGTGCTCAGCTCTCTGGGGCGGAGAGGCTGAAGAGCCAGCGAGGAGCCCCATCTCAGAGCCCCCACCCGCCCCCCGCCCCCGGGCTGGGTAGGGCCAGGCTCCCAGGTCTGCAAAGGAAACTCATGATCTGGGGCAGCAGAGATAGACTGCTTTTGCACAGGGAAGCTCTCTCGCGATCTTGTGTAAATGCGGGGGGCGGGGGGTGTCTCTGCCCCCTCCTACCACGTGTGCAGGGAGAGTGACTGCTACCTCCCGCCTCCCAGAATAACCTCCCACCACCCTCAGGCGCGTAAGGCAAAGAAGGAGACTGGCGTGTCTCTGGTCTTTGCCTCCCGAGAAAAGAAACGCTTTTGTCAGGGGGGTTAATCGAGGGCCTCCCAAATGCTCCCCGCCGGGGATTCGAACCTGCGGCTCTTCGCTCGAGACGCTCCGCCGCCGAGTCCAGAGAGCGAGCCTCCTGGCTGACACGCGCATGCGCAAAAAACCGCCAGCCCCCCGCCCCAGCCTTTGTAGAAATAAAGTACTAGAGTGGCCGTTCAGTTACCTGAACACGGTTCTGTCTCTGGACGCCATGTTGTTTAGTTTTCCGGGACGGAAGTGAGCGCTGCTGTCCGGAGAGCATAAAGGGGCGGGGCCACGCCTAGAGCGGAGCCGTGATTGGGCGGCGGACGCCCCGTCGTCATCGTCCCCTCCCCGCATCTTCCTGCTCTCGGGCTCTTGCTTCGTGTGAACGCGTCCTGGTGTTAAATGGTTCAAAGTGGCCCCGCCGCTGCCCGCGCAGCCCAGACGCAAGTGCTCCGGAGTGGCCGGCCTGCGGTGGGTGCCGCTGGGGAGGAGAGCGGGCGAGGCTGGCTTGGATGCCCGCTGGGAGGCCCCAGGTGGTCCCCGGCTGCTGCTGCCGCTGCCGCTCCCCCCCCCGCCCCCAGAAGAAGCCGAAGACTCCCTTGCAAGCGCCGCCGGGGGCGCCTCGGCCTCCGAAGCAGCGATGGCCACGCAGAGGCTCTCCGACTGCAACCACCCCGTCTAAGGAAGCAAACTGCCGGATACCGAGTCAGACCCTGGGTCCATCTGGCTCAGTATCGTCTTCACAGACTGGCAGCGGCTTCTCCAAGGTTGCAGGCAGGAGCCTCTCTCCGCCCTGTCTTGGAGATGCTGCCAGGGAGGGAACTTGGGACCTTCTTCTGCTCTTCCCAGAGCGGCTCCATCCTCTAATAAGGGGAATCTCTTCCAGGCTCACACATCAGTCTCCCTTTCATAAGCAACCAGGGCAGACCCTGCTTAGCTATGGGGACAAGTCATGCTTGCTGCCGCAAGACCAGCTGATCCTGCATAGAGGGATGAGGATCAATCCAGGAGGGGCTTATGATCCCCTTCCCCAGCCACAATAAATGGAGGTTTTCCAGTAAATTGCAGCTGGGGGGGGTGATGGGAACTGTAGTCCAAGGACAGCCGGAGAGCCCCTCAGGAGCAGGAGTGGCTGGTTGGAAAGAGGCCCAGCTGCCTCTTTGCTCCTCTCTCTGGCCATTTGTCAGGTGGAACTGTGTGGCCCTGTAGCTCTACCTGGCGAATGGCCAGCCTGCAGGCAGCACCCAGGATGGGAGAGCTCTGGGAAGAAGGAGAGGCAGCCCTGCCTTTTTTGCACCCCCCCACCCCACCCCACATTCATAGGATGAGATGAGCCAGTGCTCAGCTGGATGTGGGCCCTGCTGCTCCCCCCCACCCGCCCAGCACAGCGATTTCTCTCTCTTCGGAACATTGTGTGTGAGCTGGGCTGCGGTGGGAGCCCACTCCTGAATGGCACCTCTCAGGCGAGAAGAAGCAGGGAGCAAGTGCAGCTGCAGGGCCAGGGCAGAAGCTTTCTCTGGCTGCTCACACCAGAGGCCCAACCTGCTGCCCACAGAGTCCAGGTACCGCCCCCCCCCACCCGAGGCTGCCCAGGCAGGCAGTCTCCCCAGTGGCTGATACCCATTCACTGCCTCTGGGGAGACCTCTCTCCCTCCGTTGCTGGGAGCCCCTCCCTCCCACTCTGATTTGTGGACTTTCCCACAAGTTGCCAACGCAACCTGACTGGCTGGGGTACGCACAGTTCCCGGGCTCTTGCCCTCCTCCTTTCCACTTCCTAACCCCTGCTGGTGGCTTTGCACAATGGCCTCTATTCATGTTTTCAAAACGATTCTCAAGGGGTTCTGCCCAGCCGAAGGAGTTGGCGTGGTTCTGGCAGTGCCCCCAAGCAGCCAGCTCTTGTGCTGCCCCCTCACATCTGCTCCTGAATGCACCTTTCTTCTGGTTCTCATTTTGGGAAATCCCTTAAAAACAAAAACAAAAGATCAAGGCAGTTGATTGATATGGTATTTCATAGCCGTCTTATTATTTTAAAGTTGCCTTTTAGCAAACTGCGTGTGTGCAAAGACACTTGCACCTCTGCACCTGAAATTCTGGAGAGACAATGGCCTCGCAAGGGTCTAACACAGAGCCAGTTTTCATCCTATTCAGACAAGATACAAACCAGTAATCAGCATTTTAGTGATTTCCCATTATACTCTATGGCCATAATATATAATCAGTATCTGCATTATATAATTTATTCTCCCCCTATCTGTAGCAATTGGAAGAGCAGAAGAGCAGCAATATAACATCAAAAACTAAAAATAAAAGAAGGATTTTATTTTTTTGTATGATGGTAGGGGATGGGAACCTCCCGCCTACCCATATCAGTTGCCCCTTTTGCCTTCTTTCCTTTGTAATAATGCAAAAATTAATGCGCTTTTCTTCCTTTGCTGAACAAAAAAATTGTGGCAATATTCAGGGTATATAATTTTTGCTGTGCCTGTTAGAATAGTTATATAACCATTAACAAATGATCTTTGAAAGCTGCAATTTTATGTAGAAAAACAACTTTAGATTGTTAGCATTTAAAATTCCAGATAGCTAAGGTTTGTTTTCTTTTCTTTTTTTAATGTTAGGTTTAAAATGAGTGCCAGTGATTGGTTTTTGTGTGGAACACTTTGGTTCTGGCTGCATTAGAGGCCTGAGTACCCATTTGTGAAAGCCAGAAATTGGCTATTAGTCTGTGTTTGCATAAAGCAAAACAGGTTTCAGATTCAGCAAAAGGACATCCAACCTAAAACTATAATTTAGGAACAATGGATCGTACATTCTCAGAGGAGCCTTTGGAAAAATGCGTAGAACAGTTTTGGGATATTTGGAGTTAATTACCAGTGGTTGGATTTGCACTGTCACAATATGGGCAGATGCAGCAGGAGGAGAGGAGGAAAGCCACTCAAGGCCGTCCTGACAGGATGCATGCCCACCCCCCACCCCATCTCCCCTGAACGTGGGTGGACAGAGGAGTGAGAAGCAGCAGCATCTGCATCATGGCCAGGAGCTTTTTCGGGAGGGTGGGTGTGCATTCACAGATGAGCCAGATATGCCCTAAGTCTGTGCAATATTTCAGAGAACACTTCACACACAATTTGGGTTTCCCCCTCCCTATTGGAACCTAGTTCGATTTATGTCCAGGGTGAAAAATACCCCTCTTTTTGCACTGGAGTATCCATTGTGCCCTGAACTTGCAGTAAAGCTGTTCTGTAAACCTGTGGTAGAGCTGCTGTCTGAAAAGCCTCCTGGTAGGGTCCCGTGATTAGCATGTGAGGCAGGGGTCTCTGAAAAGTGAATGGACTTTTGAGTGTGCCATGTTGCTCTAGAATGCGCAGAGGGTGGAGGCTGATTCTGAACTGTGTGTCCCACCACGAGACAGCTGCAAGCTGCAGATGCTCCGAGAGCCTGCGGCTGTCAGCTGCCCTCCTCCTCATGCCCCCCCCACCCCCCGGCATGATTCCTGTCACCTCCACCCTGCCTGTAATCTAAACCCCTGTGCTTGAAGTGCTGCTTTCGGTTGTAGTTTTGGGTGGATTCTTCCGATATTCATGGATGCTGATTTGAATTATGATGTGGTGAGGTGGCCTGTATGCTTCAGATATGCTTTGGGCGTGTGGCGATTCCTGCTGGGAAAGAGGCACTCTGCACGTGCTCAGGGGCAGCCTGCATTGAGCTTGGCTGGTTCAGTGACCCCTGTGGCGAGGGACTCTCTGAAAGAAGAGCATCTCTTTCTGGGCTGCAGATCTTCTCTGCTGGAAAGGAAATTGCCCTTTGTGGCAATGAATTCACGGAAGCCAGTCTCAGCATCCCCCTCAATCTGCACAGCTGTGATAAGAAAGGATACGGACCGGCCTACTTCCCTGAGTATGGTCATCTTGTCACCACGGAGGGAAATGCGTCTCTTCCTGCTGTCAGAAGCACCGCCTCATTTGGGAGCAAAGCGGGGAGTCTGTGAGCAGCTCCGTTCTC
Organism: Hemicordylus capensis; assembly: GCF_027244095.1. NCBI lineage: Eukaryota > Metazoa > Chordata > Lepidosauria > Squamata > Cordylidae > Hemicordylus > Hemicordylus capensis. The sequence goes on from NC_069669.1 coordinate 145,159, forward strand.
CGGCCATTCACTGGCAGTCAGTCCCGCAAAGTTCGGTGGGGTTGACTCCCAAGGAAGCGCACACCGGATTCAGTGCGGCCTGAGGCTGAAGAACAAGGGCTGTTTTTCGGACTGCTGTTTGCAGCCAAAGGCGTCTGCCTGGTGTGGCTCTGTGGGGACCTGATATTGTGTGTGTGTGTGTTGCTGGGGCGTGAGCCCTTTCTTGACCTTTGTCAAAACTGTGCCTTGGTTACATATACACAAGCCGCAACCTTCCCTTTCGTTGACTTTCCGAAGGATCTTGCCATCTGTTGAGCATTTTACACCTTCTGACATTGGCAGAAATCTAAATCTCATTCTTGTTCATCCATTATGCTTCCTAAAGTCTATTATTCTCAAAAGCCTCTGCACAATTTGCAGATTCTGTTAAGAGGTCTGGGTTTTCTGTCTTCCTTTGCCAACTAACCTCATGTTCTGTACAGACAGTCTCTAGAATAGACGAATATCATTATTAAAAACCCGGGAGAACTGTCTGTGAACAAACCGACACTTTCCACGCAGGGGCTGTGAGAGAAAAGGGAGCGGGCACCTGTTCCCAGGAGGCCTGGCTGGACACTCCGTGGATCTCCCCATGGCAGCCTTTGGCTTGGCTGGGTCATCTGGAACCACTTCTGGAACCAGGACTCATTCCTTGGTGTGCCCTCCTGGGTGTCGCCCCACATGGGCCCCAAGGCCTTCTGGCCCCACGGCGGCAGCAGGACTCTCCGCATGATCATGTGCCCCCCTGATCCCAGAGCGCCAGCCCCCTGCAGAGAGCTGCTTCTGATGCCAGGAGTGCCAGAGGCCTCCTGCAGGCCTCCTCAGCAGCAGGCCCAGCCTGAGCGCTACTGTGCCATGGCCGGGTTCGCGTGGCAAGCTCCTGCTTCCAGGTCCAGATCCGGGGATTGGGGGAGCCTGAGGTCAGGGGACCAGAGCTCAGCCATCCAATTAGCCGGAGCGACCTTTCTTGGGCCCACCCAGTTTCATACCGTTCCGCATCCTGCCCTGAGTCGTGGGGCATCCCTGAGTTGGCAGAGGGAGGAAGCAGGAGACTCGGGGGGTGGCAAGCCAAGAAGAGCGGCCGGGAGGTTTCCTGCTGACCCAAAGCAAACAGAACTGTGGAGGAGCCAGAAGAGAAATGGTGCCGTGTCCGTCATCAGTGTCCCTGCTCTTGCCTGCGGGACCCCTGCAGAGTGGACAGCCCTGGTCCTGCTGGGCCTGCCAGGGCTCTCCTGACACCCCCCCTCTCCTCCGCCCTGCCAAGGCCACGGATCTGGTGGGTGAGGAAGGAGCCATCGGGGCTCCTCAGAGGAGTGTTGCCAGTCGCCCTCCTGGATGAGTTGCAAGAAGAGCCTGGAGCTCTTCCTCTTCCAAGAGGCATTTCAAATCTGGTCTTTAATCGGTTCCCCCAGCTTTAACTCATATTAGCCTTTGCTGTTGCTTTTAATGTATGCCGTGGCTTGCCTTCTTTATTATTTCATTTATATACCACCTGACTCCAAAGGCTCCAGGTGGTGATGGCTTTTAATGGTGGCTTTCATTGCATTTTATCAAGACTGCTAATGTCGGCTTTTAGTGTCAGCTCTGGATGCCGGCAGGGCAGGGTGGAAACATTTTAAATAAACTAATAAGGTCCTTGGCCCCCACTCGTGACTGGTCCAGGCAGCAGGGCCTTCCCAGAAACCCACACCTCTGGCAGTGAAAAAGGTGGCTCAGTCCAGGTTCTAGCAAAGGGGGCTTTTCCAGGAGGAATCTAATTACTGTCCCGCTCAGCATGGCAGCCACACACACACACACCGCACACAATTCAGCGAGGAATTCACCACCCCTGCCCTGCCCTCCATGGGCCCCTCTTCACCAGCTGTGAATGGGCTGAGCACACCCATGGCAGGCCCCAGGCTTCCAAGACCCCCTCCACCTCCTCAGGTCACACACTCTGAAAAGCATCCGATCTAATAGTGGCTGACGTTCTGTCTTGGGGGTCTGCAACAGCTTGAGTGTCCAAGCTGGAGTAGATACAACCCATTTTATCTGGAAACTGTCATGCAAATTGGATGGGTTTCAGCAGGGCCCCCAACCTGTTCCCCAGGATTTTGCTACCTCAAGGGGTTTAAACCTGGCGGGCAGCCTTGGTTCTTGTGCAGAGAGCGCGCTGACCTTGTCTCCTGATCTGTTTGGTGGAGAAGCAACGTGGGGGGGGCTGGGCTCTGGTCACGCCCAGAGAAATGGCCTCTCCTTCAGGACGGGGCAAGCGGGCAGGGGGAGTTATGCCTTCCTGCCCTGAGGCCTTGAGGTCCCCCCCCTCCACCCCGGCAGCAGCCCTCTCTGCACCCCCTCCGGACTTTCCCCTCAGGTACGTACCGGAATTAATCACTGGGTTCTGCCTGTGTGGGGATTTTGTGGCATGGCACACAGACACATGCTCCGCTGTTCACCACTCCAGTCCTAAGTGGGGCATTTTTAGGAAATGGGTCGATTTTTAAAATGACAGCATCTGTTTGCTTGTACACATTTGTTTATGATTCTTCCCCTGGCGATGAGAGTGGAGCTGGGTGAGTAATAACCAGCTGTGTGAATTAGCAAGGAGAGGAAGCAGTTATTTGATCTGTGAAGGAAGACGCAAGCCAAGGCCAGAGGTAATAAACACGCAGCAGATGCCCTAAATATACAGTCCCAGGAAGGGACTTGTAAATTGCTACCATGGTTGACTGGCAAAAAACCCAATCAGCTGCTCTAGAAGAACACCACGGAATATCTATGAGAAAGGAGCAGCTCCCCCCCCACCCCACATCACCTCACCCCGGCTCTCTCCGTGGGTCTTCCCTCCGCTGCCCACAGGCATGGCCCCTGCTCAGTTTAAATAGAAAAAAAGAGTACAGCACTAGGATGGTCCCCTGTCCCCAAAGGGCTCACCGTCTGAAAAGAAACACAAGGGAGACACCAGCCACGGGAGGGAGGCTGTGCCGGGGCGGAGCGGGCCAGTTGCTCTCCCCCTGCTAAGCCCAAGAGAACTGCCATTTTGTAAAGTGCCTCTTGGCTCAGTTGGCAGGGCTGCCAGCCCCGGTGGGGTCACCCTGCCCCCCTGTGATCTTCTACGTGCCGCTGGCGGCCTGAAGGAGCCTTGCCAGCAGCTGAATGCTGGGATTTGGCCAGACCCTGTTAAAGGGGGTGGGGTGGCCACAGAGGGTGCATGGCACAGCTGTGGCTGGGCAGACCCCACCTGTAGCTCCCCCCCCAGCAGGGGGGGTCACCCAGAGTGCCCGGGCCTCCTCTGGCCTTGTCCCTGGCGGCCCAGTGCTGACCCCAAACAGTTTTCAGGGTGACTCCTGGAAACGACCTCCGGCCGCAGTGCAAGGCTTGGACGGGCACTCCCTGCCCCCCGGCACGGCTCCCCCCCTTGGCCCAGGAGAAGCGATCTGCCCCCCGCCCAGCTCCCAGCCAGGGGAAGCGGCCCAGCGGACGGGGGCGCTTCCGTGTGCTGCCATTCACCACTGGCCGCCCCGCCAAGCTCCCCCGGACATGAGATGAATGCTATTGATTCATAACATGGGCCGAATTAATTGTTCGGCTGGGGTGATTTCCCACAGATAAGCAGGCTGCCTCTGCTCAAGAGGACAGCACCGTGCATTTCAGCGGCATCTCTTGCAGCGGAGTGTCGTTATGGAGTGAGGAGTGTGTAATGACCGCGATGTCTTGATCAACCTGTTCCCTGCATTGTGTTTTTATCACAGCCATCTGCTCTGCCGAGAGTGGCAGCTGCCGGGTCGCACCAAGCGCTCTGTTGTGTACGTTCATGTAGAACAACATATTGTCCTCATCCCCCTGATCTGACTGGCTGGAATGACTTGAGCCAAGGGAAGGGGACACGGCGCCTCCCCGGCACTGGGCCAGGTGTGGGTTGCGGGGGCGGGGCCTCTGGCACCAGTGGGGGGGGAGGGGGCAGGGCAGCGGCTCCGCCCACACAGTCCCAGGGTGGGACTGCGAGCCCCAGGGAAGAAAAGGCCACACCGCCTCCTCTTGGGCTTTCACTCCCTCCCCTCCCTCCGCCCCCCCCCCGGGTTGCCATGTCCCCTGGAATTTAGAGTAGCCCCCCCCCCCGGCTGCTAAATTCCACCCGGATTTACATGGATTTCAAATGTGCTGCCTGGATTGCCCGGATTTCACTCTGGATCTGAGCACATGGGCGGGCAGAGAAGGAGGGAAAAGTATACAAATCTGTCAAACAAACAAAATGCAAATTAGTTGCAGCATTATTTGCATAATATGCAAATCAGGCCACCCAAATTTGGGAGGCTTGAATTGGGCAACCCAAACACCACCCCCACCCCCGCCAGGGTGGCTGCTATGCAGTTTCAGGGGATGGAGGTGTCCGTGTGCTCGCCATGCCTTTGGGGAGGGGCGGAGCACAGCACAGGCGTTGCAATGCAGAAGAAGCTGCCCGTGGCCATCCCTGCAATGCTGCTGCCCCCACCTGGGTGGCAAGGCTGGAAGAGAGGCAGCTCTGCCAAGGCCTTGGAGAGCTGCTGCCGCCGCCTGCCTGCCTGCCAGAGAAGATCAGCCTAGACTTTGCAGGTGCCCCTGCCGGAGTGTGTGTGGCGGACACCTCTGGGGCCTTTTCCCTCCCCCCCTGCTGCTGCTGGTCTTCCTTCTTGGGGCCTGGTCACCTCAGGGGTAGGGGTAGGCTTAGGTAAATGGGAGCCAGCGTGGTGTAGTGGTTAGAGTGCTGGACTAGGACCGGGGAGACCCGAGTTCAAATCCCCATTCAGCCAGGAGACTTGCTGGGTGACTCTGGGCCAGTCACTTCTCTCTCAGCCTAGCCTACTCCACAGGGTTGTTGTGAGGAGAAACTCAAGTATGGAGTACACCGCTCTGGGCTCCTTGGAGGAAGAGCGGGATAGAAATGTCATAATAATAATAATAATAATATTTTTTTAAAAGCCTGCCATGTGTAAAAGTCCCAGGGGGAAGCCAGCCAGCCACGCTGCCGGAGGGAGGGAGGGAGGGAGGGGGTGCTTTTTTGTCACAGGAGGCGAGGGTTTCTTTGCCACCCACACACACCTTGCAAGGGCGCTCTTGCCAAAGCAGGATGCAATTATCCAAGCTGGAACTCGGGCTCTTAGCTAATAGCTCGGAAGTGCCGTGGTTCTTCATATCACGATGAAAATACTCCCCAGTCCTTGGAATCTAACTTCCCTCCCCATCCATTTGTCTATCTCCACGTGTGTGCAGGTGCATGCCAGTGTCCCCCGGGGGGGGGGGGTTCCATTGCAGTCGATCTGCGACGCAACCAGTGAAGACAGAAACGTGCTGCTGCTGCTGCTGCTGCTGGGGACAGACCCACTGGGGGGGGGCGAGCCAGCCTGGTGCCAAGAGGACAGGAGGCGCCTGGTTGCTGGACAACTCTGGGGGAGCCCTTGCAGGCTGGGCCTCTGCCCCACTCCAACCCACACCCGCTCGGTTTCCTACTCAGGGCTGGGAGGAAAGGGTGAGGCTTCTTGCCCCCCCCCCTTCTTGGATCCTGCCAAGAATTCAAGGGGGTTTGACTTTCTCCTTCTTTGGGATGTTGAAGAAGAAAATTGCTCAAGGGATTCTCATCTGGCCACGCCAGAAAGAAAAGAGCACCGTTCCTAGAGATCGGCTTGTTGTTTTGAATCCAAATGTGACATTCAGCCCCGCACGGGACGTCATGTGCCCCCCCCTTACAGGTATAGCCCTGCCCCCACAGGCAAAGGAGGCCTGCCTGGCTGGCTCCCCTGACCGCCGGCCCCTCTGGTGCTCCCTCCCCGCCCCTCCTCAGCCTGGGTCGGCCCCTCCGTGCCCCCCACCCCCACTGGATGTGCTCATCCTCCCACATTAATGCATTCACAGCAGTGAATGATACTCACCAGGCAACAACCTCCACACAGCTCCAGAGACAAAGAGAGAAAGTGCCCAAGGACAGGAGGACGGTCCCTGCTGCTGGAGGGGCTGCTGTGGCTGTTGCAGGAGGGAGGCTACCCAGGAAGGAGGGAGCAGTCCTCCTCGGGCACCGTGATGGCCACAGTCCTGACTGGGGGGGGGCTCCAGGGTGCAGCTGCTCCCCCCCCCCCGGTCCCACGCTCCTGCTATGCTCTCTGGCTCCAGGGGCCTGTTGTCTGAGCATGCTGTGGGGGCCTCCTCCTGGGTTCCCCGGAGCAGCTTCCGATCCTTCTCGCCTTGGGGCCTCCTTGCCTGGAACGTCTTCAGGGGCCTCTTCTCTCCTGCCCACAACGCAGGCGAGGGCAGCAGCCTCCGGCTGGACTCCTGTGGGCTTTACAAAGCAGAGGATATACTGACTTATGTAAAGTTTACATGTATCTCCTGCTCTTCCTCCAAGGAGCCCAGAGCAGTGCGCATGGTTAGGTTTATCCACACAACAACCCTGTGAGGTAGGGTTGCCAACATTTCATTGCCAGAATGAGGGACACAAGTTTTGGGGGGCTGGCTGGGGGGGGAGGGCTGGGAGGTGTCTGCAGTGGCAATCAAGGGCCTGAGTATCACTGGCGTCTCTGTAACTGAATTCTAGGCTATTGAATAAGTGAGGGACAAAGGCTGTCCCTCTAGGGACCAACATTACATCCCTGAAATGAGGGACATGATCCTGCGTCATGATAAAGGACTGGCCCAGAGTCACCCAGTGAGTTTCATGCCCGAATGGGATTTGGATTCGGCTTGCTCTGCTCCGGGGCCAGCCCCCCAGCCTTCAGAATGACCCCTATTTGGGCCCCTCCGCTCCGGAGGGCCCCCTTCCATTGATCTCTCTTCTTTGGCATTTATGAAGACCGGTCGGCCGTGGGGTGTGTTGACTTTGCCATCCTTCGCTGTATTTTAAAAGCGGAGCCAGCATCTGCATGTAACACAGAAATTAAATTAGGCTTGGATTTTATTACCCCCTTTATTTAATTTATCTTAACTGTTGCTTTCAAGCTGTGAAGCAGCTGTTGACTGTGAAAAAAGAATTTTAATTTGAAAGGAGCATGTTAAAGCTTCCCGTAATGGATGCAAGTCGTCATGAGATTCAGGGTGCCCTTGTTCTGCGCGCCTTTGTCCTGACCGGCCCAGCGGTCAAGGCCTTGTCCTTGGAGGAGGAGGCCAGGGATGGATGCCCCCAAAGAGAAACACCCTCGTGGGGAGGGAGAGGCCCTGGGCCAGGCCCTGCTGCTGCTGGTGCTGCTGCTGCTGCTGCTCCACCTCAAGGGCCTCTCCCCCCCCCCGCTGTTTTTGCATAGTTTCGATTGATGCTCTCAACAGGATACAATTAATCCTTGCCAAGAGAGTCCCTCCAGTGGGAAAGGAGCTGCCCCCCGAGTGGCTGCCGGGAAGCAGAGGCCGCTGTGCCTCCTTGGCTGCCTCTGGCTTTTGGGGACAAGCTGTGACTGCAGCTGGTGGAGGCAGGACACACCGCCCAGGGGCCTCCCTCCCCCCCACAGCAGTGCACAGGCACGGGGAGGAGGAATCCCATGCCCCAGGCACACGCAAGAGTCGTGGAGGCCAGCACTTGAGCCGCTGGGCAAGGGACCAGAGGAAGGAGGCCCCTCGCCCGCCTTCCTTGGGCCCGGGACGGCAATGGGGAGCCCCACTTGCAGTCAAGGGCAAGTGGGACCCCCACCCCCGGCTCTGGGAGACACCAGCAAGGCCCCTTCCACCCTCTGCCACCGGCGGCCTCATCATGTGGTGGGACACTTAGGAACATAACCCTAACAACAACAAATATTTATATTCCACTTTTCAACAAAGGTTTCCAAAGCGGTTTACAGAGATAAATAAACAAACAAATAGATAGATAAATAAAATGGCTCCCTGTCCCCGAAGGGCTCACAATCTAAAAAGAAACATACGATAGACACCAGCAACAGTCACTGGAGGGACACTGTGCTGGGGGTGGAGAGGGCCAGTTACTCTCCCCCTGCTCAATAAAGAGAATCAGCCTATCAAAAAGGTGCCTCTTTGCCCAGGTAGCAGGGGCAACATAGGAAGCTGCCATATACTGAGTCAGACCCTGGGTCTGTCTCGCTAAGGATTGTCTACCCAGACTGGCAGCGGCTTCTCGCAGGACTCTCTCTCAGCCCTCTCTTGGAGATGCTGCTGCCAGGGAGGGAGGGAACTTGGAACCTTCTTCTGCTCTTCCCAGAGCAGCGGCTCCATCCCCTCAGGGGAATCTCCTACACTTCTAGTCTCCCATTCAGATGCAACTAGGGCGGACCCTGCTTAGCTAGCGGGACAAGCCATGCTTGCTACCACCAGACCAGCTCAAGACTTGTCACCACAAGACCAGTTACTTGGGTTTTCTTTCTTTTACAAAACCATGATGAATGGAAGGGGGGCCAGCTTCCTCCCTCAGGATGTGGAGTCCAAGTTTCATCATGCTACCGTGGAGGGAAACGTGCAGAAGAAGAGGGCAACCAGTACGCTCAGGAGGGCTGGAGCAGAAATGGTGGCCGCACGGAGGGCTGCTCTCAGGGGAGACAGATGGAGACTTCATGCGTGGTGTGAAGGTAGAGAACAGAGAGGAGGACTGTGTGGGATGGGCCCCTGGCAGTGGGGGGGGGGGTCTGACTCGGGTGGTGGCAGCTTCCTACGTCCCCACGAGGGATCCAGGGGTGCACGTGGGGGCGTCTGGCTCTGGCAAGGAGCCCCAGGCGAGGGGAGGGGCTGGCTTCCCGCCTGCCTCCCCCTCCTCCTGGGGTGCCTCAGCCTCCCACGTGGAGCAACACCCAGAGCAGGAGCCAGGAGGCAAAGCTTTGCCCGCACCCTTCTCTGGACAAGTTTAATGCAGGCAAGCATAATTCCGCTGGGTACCGCAAATGAGACACATAAAGTGTAATGCCCTATGAAATCGCAAAGAGACATTCTCAACAGATGGGGGGGGGAAACAACTTTAATATAAAAATAAAAATTGATAGACTCTGCTTTTGGTAACCAAAATACCGGGTATTACTTTAACAATATCCATTACTATCTGTGCCGTGTATTTCAGCCTTTAAGTGCTGCTGTCATCATCGTCACCCAGCTTGTAAGGATGAGCCGATGTCTGTCTGCATCCTTCAGTGATAACAAGATGGCTGCCCGGCCAGAAACATGACAGCCCCTGGACCTCCCCCAGGCCGCCTTCAGCTCCTGACCCTCACTTGGGCTGGAGGGAGGCGGGGCCCCACCCTCCACGCAGATGGAGGCTCCCTCCCTCCCTCCCTTTCTTCCCCTCCACACACTCTGTGATGGAAAAGCACCCATTGGCTTTGGAATGGCCGGCCCCCTTTGCTCACTCACACCCCTGGGTTAGGGTTAGGGTTAGGGTTAGGACACCCCCCCAGCTGGACACCCCCCCCCCGATGTCCCAGGAGGGGCACATGCTCGTTTCATGGCAGTGGAAGAAATCATTTGCCCTGGGAAAGAAGAGGTGCTGCCAGCAAGGGCTGCAGAGCGGTCATAGCTGGCTTGGGGGCTGAGCAGGAGGTGACGGAAACGGAGCCCGCCCTCCTGGCTCTCTGATCCAGCTCACAGCAAACCACAGAAAAGGGCCAGGGCGATTTCCAGGTGACACCCTAGAACAGCCGTAACATGATTCTGCTCGGCAGGATCGTATTGAAAACGATCCCCAGAATCTCAAACTCCTACAATGGGAAAATACAGCCATTTTTCTGCAACGGACTTACAACATGTTGTAGCACTAAATCGCAAAGATAAAAATCCGAAAGAAGGCGTTGGAAATGCGAACGGCCCCTTGCTTGCTTTCAGCGCAGGGATGGCGGTGTCACAACACAGGAAGTATGGAAGCACACCTTGCAGATCCGTAGGGACCCTGTGGTGGGGCTTAATCTGGAACGTGCCCCACTAGGCATGGCCAGTCACCAAGAAGCTTCGGTGGAATTCGATCCCTGTCAGTCCTCAGAAGTCCTTTGGGGTGAAATTCTAAGTGCTCTCCTTCTGGGCCAATGAGATGGTGATGATCTCATCATAGTAACAACCACAACTTTATTTGTTAGTCACCCCATAACAAATTATTCTCTGGGCGGCTCACACTACAACATAAAGAACATCCAATAAAAACACAAAGGAACACAGGCAGCTGCCTTCTACTGAGTCAGACCCTAGGTCCATCTAGCTCAGTATTGTCCACCTAGACGGGCAGTGACTTCTCCAAGATTAGAGGCAGGGGTCTCTCTCAGCCCTATCTGGAGATGCCACCAGGGAGGGAACCTGGAACCTTCTGCAAGCAGGTGCTCTTCCCAGAGCGGCCCCCATCCCCTGAGGGGAATATCTTACAGTGCTCACACATGTAGTCTCCCATTTAAATGCACTGAAACACAATGAGGGTATTTCCACAATCAATGGAAAGCTGGCCAAGGAACTTAGCCCGCTTTCCACGGAGCGTGGGAACCACTGGGCTCACAGACGAGCCTGGTTTCCCCAAAGCATGTAACCCACTTAACTACCCCTCCCCTTAAACGGGGTTAGCGGAGTGAGCACTCTACTAACCCTAGTTTTTTCAAATTGTGTATTGCCACGCTGTGGCTCTGTGCCGCGGCAACACATAAGGTGACTCCCAGCCGGGAGGCTGCAAGCAGCCTCCCAGGCTCGGGGGTCTCTCCAGAATGCCTCGCATGCTGACGTGGGGCATCCTGGAACTTCTGGGGGCTGTGCGGCCCCCGATCCCCGCAGCCCCTGCTGGCTCCGTCACAGAGCCGGCAGTCATGTGGGTGGCTGATCCACAAGCCCCCTTCTGTCGAGTCTCACTGATTGTGAGACTCACCTCAATAAATCACAACACAAAAGAACACCAACAAAATACAGCACAAAATGTGAGATGCATGGGTTGTTTGAGCCCCACCCTGGAGAGTGTGTGGTGGCGGTGGCGGCGGTGGGCGTTCTGATGAGGCTTGGAAGTACCGGTTTTTAGCCCCCTCTGTGTGTGGTTCCCCCACTGAACAAGACCCTCCAAACCACCCTCCCCACAGCAGGGTTATGGGGCTGGGTCCAAGGGAGGCCTCCTCCTGCCCAATCCAGAAGCTTTGTGGGTTGCCTGAATTCACCAGCAGTGGTGGGGGTGGTGTAAAATGCTTTGGCTTGGCAGGATCGCACTGGAAACATAAAGAAAGGGTGGAAGCCGTTAGTTGTGTAGTTCGTGGAATGATGACGTGTTTTCCCAGCAGGGACCGTTCATACTGTGTGTGCTCTGTGCCCCATTTTGGGCCAATGAGGTCTCAGAGGAGGTGGGGGACGATGACGTGTGAAGCTTTTTTAAATCCACCACCACCTTTTTTTTCTTGTAGGCTTTGTGCAAAACCGTAGGGGGAGCAAATAAAGAAAGCTGAGAATTGCACAGCTGAGTGTTGCACCTTTGTGCAAAATCCCCAGCGAACAATCTAAAAAAAAAGATCAGAAGCTGAGAGAACTGAGAAACCCCCTGAGGAACCCAGCCCCCAGGGCAGCCAGAGGGAACGTGTGCGTGTGTGTGTGTGTGGAAGGCAGCCCACCTTCTGCCTCGCCCTCCTGCCGGGTCCCAGACTTGTGCAGGTGCCCCGGTAGTGAGGCTTGGGTGGCCAGCAGGTGGCAGCTCCACAGGCAGAGCGGTCTCCCTGCAGCAGCCCACGCAGGGCCGCTTTTTCCTGAGGGGAGCCAGCAGGGAGGCAAAAGTGGCTGCATGGGCAGTGGCAAGGGTGGGTGCAGTGGGGCTGGCCTTGGGGAACAGCTCAGAACAGCCAGCACTCCACTGTGTGTGTGTGTGTGTGTGTGTGTGTGTGTGTGTGTATAGAGAGAGAGAGAAGTGGAAAAGGGCTTCATATTGATAAATCATCTGTGCAGTTTGAACCATCCACACCACACCACTTACACCACTGAAACAGCATTGTAGCCACCTTAAAATGGAAACATGCAGCTGTTTTTTGGCGACACACATACAACATTATAGCACTGTAACGCAGCGCTAACATCCGAAAGAAGGCATCGGCAATGTGAACGGCCCCTTGCTGTCAGCGCTGCCACTGCGGTGTCACAACACAGGAAGCACACTTAGCAGATCCGTCATGACACTGCCGTAGCGGGTCATCTGGAAAGCGCCCCGCTGGGCACTCGGAGCCTGGGAAGGGAGCCTCAGCGCTTCAGGCAGGCAGGCATCGGCTGTGTCATGTGGAGGCCTTTCCCTCCCCGGCCAGTGCTCTTCCCCAGTCGTGCCAGTAGCATCCTGGATCCTCCTCATGCATGAGGCAGGGGGTGGTCCTGCTGGCTCTGAGGCCTGCCCTCTCCTTGGCCGGCTTGGGGGGGGGGGGCTAGCCCAGCTCTGGGTTTTGCTCTATGCAGCCACCAGCTCATTTGCAGGCATCGAAGCCATGCCTGTGCATTTAATTAACCACAGATTGCATGCTAATCACCCTTGAAATATTTCTTATGGGCAAATAATGGATACCCCCTGCTGGGGGAGATTTGTTGGTTCCCCACCGCGCTATTATTTCAATATTTATTTCCCATTAAGTGATCAGAGATTCAGACAAGGCTTGGGGGGGGGGGGCGGGGGCGGGGAGGAAGGATGGCATGGGAGGCGGGACCTTGGCTGAGGAGCCGGAGTGGAGGCTTTAGGGGCTAGCAAGAGCGCCGTCCACACTGGCCGGCCAGGTTACAGAAGAGGGCAGCAAAGAGGCGCTCAGGTCCTGCTGCTTTTCTGTACACCACCATGAGGGCAGTTGGGGTGCTGGTGATGCCTCTGCAGTGGCAGCCCTTGTGCAAAAGGGGCAGCGCCCGTGGGGCCAGCTAGACAATGGGGCCGGCCCTAGTATGCCCTCCTCCTCCTCTCCCTGTCTTCGGTGGCTTCCCTTTTATTTAAGGGCCTGTTTCAGTGCTGTGATTACTCCTCTAATCCACCACGTCTCTGTCTGGAGCTCCCGGCCACCTGCAAGACCTGCACGATAAACAAGTCATGGCAGCAGCTCCACCGCGAGGCTCCTGCAGAACCAGCTCCCTAATCAAATAAAAGGCAAATTAGATATGAGGAGACAGCTTTAAATCACATCTGGATTCCTTGCAAAACCCACCTTGCGTCGGGGGCCAAAGGAGCTTGATGGGTTTAATCCTGCTGCTGGAATGAAAAACTCTGCCAGGCTGTGTGTGCAGAGAGGAGCCGAGTGGGGAGACCTGCGTGATCAAGAGGGACGGCGCACAGAGGTGTCCCCGGCAGGCAGGCAGGCAGGCAGCGGCAGCCGTAGCACAGCAGACTAGCATCCCACCTGCCTGTGTGAACTTGTCCCTCAAGCGTGGGGGAAGCTTACAAATTCGGGGGTGGAGGCTGCTGTCCTGGGGGGCAGCAGCAGCAGCAGCAGCAGCAGTGGGCCTCTCCTCCTGCCCCTTCTGGGCCCAGCCCAGGGTCAGTGAGCACTCAGAGGCGATTGCATCACAACAGTGAGGCCCACAGGAGCCCCCACAACCACGCAGATCCTTCTAAGGGAGCAAAGGAAGGGCTGGAGCCAGCAGGGCCCAGCTGCCCCTCGCAGCCGGAGAAGGCAGCCTCTTGGCGGCCCTCCAGAGCTCAGCCACAGGCACCCCGGGGGCAATCATCTGCAGCCTGAGCTGAGCGTTCCTCACTCCGGGGCTCCTGCAGAGGGCAGCATCGCTTAATGGATGTGGCCTCCCACGGAAGCGGCACTTGGTATGCCAGCCAGGTCAAAGGCAGCTAGTGAGATGTACACGAGCAGCAGTAGTAAAACTCCCGGCGGCTCCGTGACGATCAGGTGTCTGGTCTGGGCAAACCGAGTTCTCCTCCAGTCCTTCGAGGGCGGCTGCTGCTGCTGCTGCTGCTGCAGAGAAGGGCCTCCTTTGCCCTCCGCCTTCCTGCTGCCTTGCCAAGCCTGAGAGGGATGTGGAGGCTGCCGCTGCCGCTGCCACAGGACACAAAAACAGCAAGAGGAGGAGGCGGAGGCGGGGGTGGCTGTGGCTGCTGCTTTGCCTGTTAGCCAGCCGGGGTCTCTGTGCAACAGGCCCAAAGTGCTGGGAGCCTCTGCCTGCCCATGCCTCAAACCAAGCGACTGGCACAGGCAGGGCAGGTGGGCAACCCATTGCTCCTCTCTGGCGGGGGCAGGGTCAAGCCTCCATGGTGCCATGCTGGGGGGGGGCTGCTGCTGCCCCCTCAAAGGGCTCTCCAGCACCAGCCCCCCACCCTCTTATAGCCAATCCAGGCAGGCAGGCTGGCAACCCTGAAGACCTCCCAGAGAGCAAGGAGGCCGGCTGGAGAAGCCCCTCACCTTGACCAGGGCCAGGAGTGGCTCTTTCCTCTCTCTGCAGCTCCCAGCAAGGCTGTGTCTTAGTCCTGGGGGGCAGGCAAGACCCTTCGAAGCTGGCCAGAGATGCTGGACTCCCCAAGACCCATCACAGGACTACTTTGAAAGCCATTTCACTCAAGGAACGGAAAGAAGAAATGAGACTGGCCCAACTGGAACGGAAGATGAGAAAACAGCCACTGCGAATAAAAGCCAACTTGGTCTCCAAGAAATCAGGGCTTGGACCTCTTGCCACAGGCTGATGGATCAGGGGAGCAGACCTGAAGGCTCCTGGAGACTCTCTTTCTCCCCAGGAGGGCTCTAGACTGGGAGGGAGATTTCAAAGCCGTTTGCTGCTGCTGCAGCAGCCTTGACGGAGTCGATGAGCATCCCCTGCGCTCTGAAGCAATGGCAATCTCTGCATCGGCTTCAGTGGTCACACGAGAAGTCACAGCAGGATCCGGCCTTAGGGGCTTGGCACAGCTGGAATCCGGCAGGCAGCGGCCTGCAGGGAGGGGTCCTTGCTCAGGCCGTTGGGCCACAGCTCTGTGGTCACGGGCCCTGGCTGGCAGCATCTCCAGGTCGGGCTGAGGAGGACCCATCTGAAACTCTGGAGCTGCTGCCAGCCAGAGATCATCGAGTTAGACAGTTCCGAGCCTGAGAGACCAAGGCTCACCTGTGGCAGCTTCCCATCTCCCCAAGCCGTGGGACTCCAGGCCTCTTTGGAGACCTCTGGTGGGCAATCCTTTGGGGGCAATCCATGTGGAATCATCCCCACAGAGGAGGGGGTGAGCGTCATGCAGTACCAGCCCTGCCCCGCTCACCTCCCAGCATGCTCTCTGCCCAGCCGCCGCCGAAGAAATGGCTGCTGCTGCTGCTGCTCTCACTTTGGCAATCAATATATTTAAAAAACTGCGCCAAACACTTGGTGATAAAACCATGAGTTGCCGTTAAGGGTTCTAAGCAGAGGAAACAATTTCCAAGTGTGTTAGAGCATTGACTTTTCATCAGAGATGGTTCGGCTGCTTTGCTCGTGGCCAGGAACAGAGAGGCCGCTGTGGCCCCCGCCCTCTGGGCTGCCCCGACTCTGCAGCGGAGGCTGCTGTTGGGAAGCCTCTGGGAAGCGGAGGCGGCTCTCTCTGGGCTGCCTCGCCCCTCCCAGCAGCTGCCTTCTTGGCGAGAGAAAGAGAGAGAGCCGGAGGGCTGAGCCCGGTTAGGGTTAGGGTTAGGGTTAGGGTTAGGGTTAGGGTTGGTCCGCATTGGCAGCTTCTGACGGTGACGCAGGATGAGGCCCACGAGGAGCCCAGCCAGGAGGAAGGCCCAGGCTCACCGGGCTGCGGGTGTGTGTGTGTGTGCATGTGCCAAGGGCCCGCCCTCCTGCCGGGCTTCCCTCTGGGCCCCTGTGGAGCAGCGGCCGCAGCAGCCCTTGCCTGCCCCAGCTGCCCAGCGGGAGGCCCGAAGCACTAGCTGAGCCACTGGCCTTCTTTGGGGCTCCCTCTGCTTAGAGAGCGGATCTGCCCGCCAGCCCAGACCCCCAGGAGCCCGCTGTAGGGAGTGGGGGGGGCAAGGCGAATCGCAGGCGGAGCCCTGCTGGCAGTGCCAGTCACCCTGTGGCTGCAGCACACCGGTGGGAGCTGGGAGTCTGGGCCACAAGGCGCCCCGTTGCCCCCCTGCCGGAAGCCCCCCCGGTGGCTTGCCATGGGCTTGGGTGCCACAGTGGAGTGGTGCCTCCTGGTGCCAGGGAGGGCCAGGAAGGAGCCCTGCGCCAGCCGCCCGCTCCCTCGTCTCATTAGCACCGGACTGGACTCGGAAGGGGGACTCACCTCTCCAAGATGCTGTTGCAGTGACATCAGTCATCCTGCTAATGATCCTTGCGTGCATCAAAGCTTTGGAGATTAGCTCCAGACCACAAGCTCCAGCGCCAGGCAGCAGTAATGGCTCCTCTGTATGGGGAACATCAAAGTCGGAGGGAACCCAGCTCAGCCTCGTGAAAAATAGATTAGACGGATCCTCCCACTCAGAGCGAAGCGCAGTGGCTTCAAGAGGCCCCACCGAGCAAAGGCCGTCCTGGGGGTCTGAGGGGAGGGGCTCTGCTGCTGCTGCTGAGGGCTGGGCAGGGGGTGGGCTCAGAACCTCAGAACCGAGGAGGCCCATCTCGTCCAGCATCCTGCTTCACACAGTGGCCCACCAGATGCCGCTGCTGGGAGGCTGCAGGCAGGAGCTGAAAGGGGCAGGCCCTCCCTCCCTCCCTCCCTCCCTCCCTCCTGCTGTGGCTCCCCTGCATCTGGTCCCCCCAGCACAGCTAGGCCTCCCTCAAATCAAGAGACTCAAGCCAGCCCCCAAGGAGAGAGGCCTCCACAGAACCCAGCCTCGCAAAGTGCCCAGCAGACTGGCTCGTTCCAAATAACACAGGACGCGCGTTGGCTGCTTTGATTCAAACGGGGACATCGTCTCTTCCATTCGGACTGATTACCGGCCCAGCCATTGTCAGCTGGAAGCGTTCCTAGCGCAGGGCATTTTGTCATTATTCCGAATTCTCTCTGTGTGTGACAAAACGGAAGGCCTGGCTTGTCATACAGGTCACTTAATATATTAAGGAACGAAAAGGAGTCCGTTCCTCCCCGGCGGAATAAGCAGCCAGGCCTGTGTCTCTTTGATCCATGAAATCCGCTCTCTGGGGAATCAGAAAAGTGCCGCCCACAAAGTCTGTGGCCGAGGGCAGGATTCGGCTCGGCTGCTGCCCCCCCATGCAAGCTGCCCAGCCCCCCACCCCGCCCCCCACTCCAATCTCCTTCAGTATTTCTTACAAATGTATTCAGTGTTGTCCAATGGCGGCAGGACCATTTAGCAGGGCTTGCGGGGGTGGGGGGTGGTCCGCGGCTGCTCACTGGCAGAACCCCACAAGAAAAGCCCCCCCTGCTCAGGGCTGCTTTGGGAGGCTGGGCCCCCCAGGGGTGCTCAGTCCAGCCACCCCTCCCTGCCTGTTGCTCAGCCAAGAGGGGTGTGGGATTAGCCCGGCCTTGCCGGCCCAGGGGCCCTAGTCCAGCCCTCAGCCCCCAGCCCCACCTCCTGGCTATGACAGGGATCGTAGGCGTCTGCTTCCCCCTCCAGCCCCCCCGCCCACCTCCTCCTCGCTCTGCACAGGAGTCAGGATCAGGCCCAAGAGAGCAGCATCCTCCAGAGCCTCCCCCTCCTCAACATCTTTAAGTAAGACATCAGATGGGTGGGGGGTGTTGCTTCACTTGGCTCAGGCCTGGATTCATCAAGATGGATTTTGATAATTAAGGCAAGAGTGAGAAATAACCCCATGCATATAATTGAAAATATTGGAAATATAGACACCCTCCGATTCCAGCTTTTGAACTGCAGGAACAAAATGCTCCCCATTAGCTACCCTAATTAAATCCATTTTTCAGGGCAATGTTGGCAAATTCCATTGGCAAAGTTCTTTTGTTTCCTCGTGCTGTGAAGGGTCCTTGATTTGAGATGAATTATGGGGTGCAGCAGGATGGGGCGCAGCAACTCTGGCATGAGTGGTGTAGGCGTTGGGCGGTATAAAAATATGTTAAATATTATTAATATTAAAAATGCTTCCATGCAGAGAGCAACTACGACAGGGAGGAGTGTCATAGCCCTGGCCCTGAGCAGCAGCTGGGACTCAGTTGGAAAAATCAGTGCCATCTGCGCCTATCACCAGCAGAGGGGCCTGACCCACTCCCTGGCACTGAGCCTAGGACCCAAGACCCTTGGGTGCTAGAAGCAGCTGCTTTGGAGCTCAGCTGTCCTCAGGGGCCAAGTCCTGCCTCTCCAGGCACCAGCTGCTCCTCAAGCCCAGCTCCGCTCATTGTGCGAGGAGAGCTGGTCTGGTGGTAGCCAGCATGACTTGTCACCTTAGCTAAGCAGGGTCTGCCCTGGTTGCATATGAAAGGGAGACTTGATGTGTGAGCCCTGGAAGAGATTCCCCTGAGGGGATGGAGCCGCTCTGGGTAGAGCATCTAGGTTCCAAGTTCCCTCCCTGGAAGCATCTCCAAGAGAGGGCTGCGAGAGACTCCTGCCTGCAACCTTGGAGAAGCCACTGCCAGTCTGGGTAGACCATACTGAGCGAGATGGACCAATGCTCTGACTCAGTGGATGGCAGCTTCTTCTGTCCCTGTGTTCCACTGGCACAGTGGGTGCATGTCTGGTGCGAACTGTGAAGAAATGGTGAGCTGTCAATGGGCTTGGAAGGGCTCCCAGGGATCTGTCCGTGGTCCTGAAAGCCCCGTGCTCAGCCTTCCAGCTTCTCCAGAGACCTGAACCCATGCTAGTCTCCATGCCTGAGCGTGCATCATAAGAACCGAAGACACACCCTGCTGGATCAGGCCAAGGACTATCGAGTCCATCATGCAGTTTCCTGCAGTGGCCTTTCAGATGCCTCTCACAAGCAGGAGGTGAAGGCGGCATGTTGCCTCCTGCAACTGGTATGCAGAAGTATCTTGCCTCTGAAGCGGGAGGTCCCATAGAGACGCCATGACTAATGTCTCGAAACCTGAAATTTGGCATCCCTGAATGGGCAAATGTGCCCTGGTTGAATTACTGTCTGCAGATTACAGAGCAGCTGTAGAGACGAAGGTACTTATTTTAATGATCACTTTATTTCAAGAGAGAGAGGCAGCACACAAAAAAGACACAGCTATTTAGGCTGAGAGGTGCTTTGTCTTGGAGTTCAGGCAGCTCCTCTTTACCCTCCAAGGGTCAGGCTAACTTTAAATGCGTAGCTTGGCCTGCACTTCCTTTCCCTTTTTGCAAAGGGCTTGCTCTGCACAATCCAAAGCACAGATCTACAGCATTGGCTTGAGAACGTGGGCCCACTGCACAGCCCTGCATTTGCTGTGGCTTGAATCCACTTGGTTTCAGGCTACACAAAGACCACACGGGCGAAGTTGGCAACTGGGTGGCTGAAGAAGTCTGGCCTGGAGAAGAAACTGGAGGTGGCCACTGGCTCAGGCAAACCCACATTTCCAGAGTCGCCTGGGTGAAAAGGGAGGCCATGGGGCAGCCCGGCCCACCTCCAGACTGGGACTCGCTCTTGTCACAGTTGAAGAGAGGGGTCTTTGTTGGGGAGGGAACTCCTGTCACCTTTTCTCCTAGTGAGTGACCACCAGGACATTCGGAGCAGTGGCAGTGAAGGAGGGCCTGCCACTTTCTTTCACTCCTCCCTCCCTCTCCTGACTTTCTCCGATTGGAAGACTGGTGGTCTTCTCCGGGCCTGTCGCCCCACCGTCCTTGCTCCCAGACTCTCTGCTGCAGACTCTATTAGCGTGCGGCTTCTCCCCCCCCCCATGAAGACAGCAAGCTCAGGCACACAGGCTTTCTACCCAAGAATGTAACTCCCCCCCAATAAAGCTTGCTTGTGTCTAGATCTTAAACAACTGTCTCAAGCTCTTCTTTAATGGGCTCAGCTTTTACTGCTCATGCTGGCTCAGGAGTTAAAACCAGTGCAGTCAAACCCCTCCCCTCCGACTTGTTAGGGGGATGCATCCAGCTCTCCTGTGGACATGGTGCCCTGTTTCAGCCAGTCTCCACAGCTCCTCGGCCTTCCAGCAGCTTTCTCCTACCTCTGATCTATCTTCCTCTGGATTCTTCTTGCACTCTCTAACCAAAGCCCCTCTTCAAACTCTCCCTTTTATTATACTGGATAAAAGGAAGGCTTTGATATGGCATAACTTCCTTATATGGCAGATTTTGCTTTCTTTGTTTCTGTTCTGCCCAAACTTTGTTTCATTTCTCCCTTCAGTTACCATTTCCTGGGCTAACTCTTTGACCTTATTTGATAACTCGTCATCATCATATCTTCATCTTCATCATCACGATAACCACAACTGCACACGAAACGGAAGACTGAGTGTCGCACCTTTGCAGAGGCCAAGAGATCCAGGCGTGCTGAAGCTCTTGCCCTCGGTGGCTGTTCTGTCCTTCTGCTCACGGCGTAGTGAGCTCCTCCCATAGGTGAATTCCCAGCAGAGCCCAGCTCTGCAATGCTCTGCCAAGCCAACCTCTTCCCCTTTCTTTGATTGCCAACTAAAGTTGAATAAATGCAGCCAGCATGTCTGTGATTTGAAGTTATGTATCTGTTTTTTTTTTTTAAATGGAGAATTCAAAGCAAGAGATGAGGACTCTCCTCTATTCTCCTGTGGTTAACGCATCTTTCTGTGCAGTTCCCACAGGATGAAACCTCAAGTTCCAGGCTCTGACAATCTTCAGTAGCTTAGATCCACCATGTGGGCTGGCTGTTTTGTGAATATTAACCACGGACGAATGGCAGAGAGTTATATGTTCATGGTTAGGATTTGATATGTAAGGAAATCTCAGTGCAGTCTCTCTCCAGATGGAACATTGGGCCAGTATTTGGAAGTGGGCCGTAAGTTTAGTGGCGCTGGAGCTGATCTGGTGAAAATGAGTCAGGCTGCGATTTGTTTATGAAATATTTAATAAAAATGTTTTCTGTGTGGATATTGTTGCTTCTAGGGAAGGTGACTTGGCAGAGTGGACCTTTCCTGATGGTGGTCTCCCTGGAGTGCATCTCCCTCCAAGAGGTGAAAAGGGACTCCCCAGGCACCACTCTCCAGTCGACAGGACCTCCTCTGGCATCACAATGTGCGCATTTTTTTCACTGGTGGCGATTTGGGGCCCTGCCGTCTTTGGGCTTGCCGACAAGTTGAACATGCTTCTTCTCACTGCTGCACAGAAGGCAGTGGTATCTCCCCCTTTACATCCTTTTAGAAAAAGGAAATTTAATTTCAGAAAATTAATTGTGTTGGGGAAATGGTTCTTAAATCCTCAGGAGATTGATCTTCTGTCAATGCAAAAGCTTAAGAGATGGCTACGGCACAAAGGCATTTTTGTTGGGGGGAAAGCAACAGCCCCAAGTGTGTGTGTGTGTGTGTGTGTGTGTGTGCATGTGCAGATAAAACACACACTGCATCTTGAGAGTGGGAAACACGCGAGTGGCAGATGCTCCTGTCCTTCTCCGGAGGCTTGTCTTCCACAGCCAGCCTGTTCTTGCCATTCTAAGCTGCCAGTGATAGGCCTTCATATCTGAAACAGCCTCAGTGAAAAGATAGTTGAATGCTCCGAAGGACAAAATAATTAAACTTTGATTTGCTGCTTTCAAATTGGAAACAGCTTTGTTACTTTGAAAACAATGATTGGTTGCCTCCAAAGTGGAAACAGGTGGCTAAGCTGTTTGATTCAGATTTGACACGCTTTGTAGCGATGAGAGGGTGAATTCTGTGCAGCTTCCTTGGCACAGCTGTTTATTTGAAAATTTGCTGATAAAATGTTTGAAAATGGTGCCGGCTTCAAACAGCTCTTGCCTGCCAGTGGAAAAAGTTCCAGGGACTTTATCATTGTGTCCTGCTAGATGTCTGCTTGTTTTCTCCTTGTGTGCAAGAAACTACTCCAGCCTCCTCTGAAGCTTGCCAAATAGCTCACCAGCACCTCGAGGCCCCGCTCATCTAGGAAACAGAGCGCCTCTCTGGGCTGCCTTGGAAAAGCAGACGGTGCTGCTGCTTTTGAAGCCACACTGCATTGCTAGACGTGACCTGTGGAGTGAGGCGCTTTCATGCAGTGCTTTGCTCAGAGATGCCGTGGCTTCTTCAAAGGCAATGCCCTCGAGGTCAGGCAATCCTCTCTCCAGTCCTCGCTGCTCCGGGCCAAGGCCGGGCCAGAGCACACGGCTGGTGGTTGGCCCTGAAGCCCCATCTTGCACCACACCCGGGAAGGGAGTATCACAAAAGGGCCACGACACTCCTGATCGGGACGTTTTGACATTCAGCTTTGAGAATCCTTGAATAATCTATGCTGTATAGAAATGTGAACCCTTATCTAGCTGTTTTATTTTAAGGCAATTGGGTTAATTACAAATTACTTTTGCACTTCTCCCCACATTAATTAAACTCAACAATTGAAATGTCCCATAGCTGGTAATGTTGAAAAATACACACACACACACACACACACAGAATGGCAATAAATCCAAGTGTTGGCTCAAGCAAATTTGGCTCAAGAAAAATCCTCCTCCTCCACCACCACCAAAGTGGTCCCCTCCCCACCCCCTGGTGGAATGCTGCCTGGGATGTGGGCAGGAATGGGCAGGTGATGGGAGGATGTCAGGGAAGATGTACCAGCCCTAGCTGAGGTACAATACCTGGAAACGAGGGAAAGCCAGACCTGCTGTGTCTGTTTCCCACAAAGGCAGCATTATCACATCCAGAACAATCACAGCTAAAGAGTTAACTGTGATTGGTGAGCCTCATGGGCTCTATCCTATGGAGGTGGTCATGAGGACCTGGAATTTTCAGGCAATCCTGGTTAAACCTTTGTAGTTAACCAGCATTGAATTAGATCCTGGTTAGATGTGACCTATGAAGCGTGGATCCTGGTCAAATGCTGGTTTAACTGGGATTGCCTGGCAGTCACTAGCAATAGCAATAGCAATAGCATTTATATTTATATACCGCTTTATAGCCGGAGCTCTCTAAGCGGTTTACAATGATTTAGCATATTGCCCCCAACATTCTGGGTACTCATTTTACCGACCTCGGAAGGATGGAAGGCTGAGTCAACCTTGAGCCCCTGGTCAGGATCGAACTTGTAACCTTCTGGTTACAGGGCAGCAGTTTTACCACTGCGCCACCAGGGGCTCATTTGTCAGTGGCCTGCACCAGTCACTACACACGCTGCCGGAGTGTGTGGGGCTTGCCTATCATGGTTAACTCTTTAACCACAATCATTCTGGTTGTGAGAACGCAGCCAGAGTGATCGGGCCACGATGAGTAAGCCTGCTGAAGCAGAAATGCCCTCGTTAGCGCAGCAACTCCTAATTGAATGAACGCAGAGCCCCAGCAAATCCCAGGAGTGACATGCAGACTAATATGTGTGCAGTCTGTTGTGCATCTGCTTAGCTCTTTGGAAATAATTACTGGTTCATTGTTACCTTCACTTACTGGGATCAAAGTCACATTGCAACCAGCAGGCTCCTTGTTTGGACATCAGAAGCCAATCTCTAGTTGCACTTACCTGGAGTTGATAATTAAGGAACAAGAGAAGGGCCAATGCTTGCCATTTTGTGAAACTCCGTGGCCTTTGTTGGCCCAGATTAAGTGAACCAGATGACTCATGACATGCCTCCTTCTGAGTGCCCAGACAACCATCACTCCCTCCCTCCCTCCCTCCATCCATGGCAGCATCCGAAGGTTTGTAGGTTTTTGGGTTTCCGATATCAAACCATGGAGCTGATGAAGGCCTCTTCGAGGACTGACCCCTCTGCGTGAGCCATTTAAACAACACCAGGGGGCAATGGGTTCTTAGCTGCCCCCTTAATACAGTCGGGGGTTTATCAACGTGGCCCATGCATTTTTTGCACCAAACTCCTCTGAATTCTTCACCAAGGAAAGCCGGGTTCTGTCGACCAAACAAATTAGGCAAAATCATTTTGTTTTGCTCCATTCATCAAACGGCTGGCCAGGGAAAGGTTATACTTTCTCACAGTTCAAGATTATTTGAAGCACCCAGGATTGTGAGAGACACCTGAAGAAATCAGGGTTTATTGATATGCACATTGTTGGGGGAGATATGAATACGGTGAAGGAATGGAAGGATCTCTGAACAAAGTTTTGAAATAACAACTTCAGCTCTGGAGGATTCCTATTGCATTGGTTTCACTTCAGAAACAAGGCCAGGCAATTCAGAACCCCAAAATATAGGATGGAGAACTTGAAAGGGCTCCCAGGGGCATCCTGCCAGCTGTACCAATGGAGCATCACCCGCTGCCCTCAGCAGCTTCTCTGCCTCTCTCTTGCCGGCCATTCACCGTCACCACCAAGGGGGCACTACTCAACATTACTGCCATTAAAAAAACAAAAAAAAAACAGTTCAAGTTCACAAGGAGCTTTCCAGTTTTCCGTTTACAAGGTGCTTTCAAGCCTTTGTCCAGGAGGAAAAATCAGGTCGGAAAGATGGATGAAAGAAGAACTCCCGGAACTCCACAACCCCCTTGGAAAATCCCGCCTCCTCCCGTTTGGGGGCCTGCCTGCCCTCGAGCTTCTCCCCCCCTCCGCCGCACTTGCTCCTTGCTCCACAAATCGAGGCTTCAGCATGTTTCAGGAATCTAAGAAGGAGCTTTTGGGCTGGCTTCAGATGCCAACCCAAATCTCTGCAAATGCACCAAACCAGACACATCCGAGCAAGCCAGGCGGTGGTGCCTCTCCTTCTTGCTTCTCCTTACCTGTTGGACCTTTTAAAATATAGCAAATAGCAAAGCATAGCAGAGCAATGCTTAGAAGCTGCTGCTTGTGAAATCGCAATTGTATATTTTTAAATCTCCTGAATTATTTAGTTTTTCAGACATGCTTCTTAAAAAAAATGACAAGTGAATGTGGTTTCTGTGTGTGCATGTAGGTGAGTTTCTTCTCTCTAAAAGAACATCCAGCTTGAAGGGAATTAATCAGATGCACCGGCATGCGTGGAGGGAGGGTGGCAGCCAATTTGTATTTTTCAAGTCACGTCTGAAACTTTGCTGAAATTACAGGATGAAAAAGTAGCATTCTATAAATTAAACCCTGATCTATGTGCTTTGTTTTCTCAAGAGACTTGGCATTTGAAATGGCAGTTGGAGCAGAAAACAAACATATTTGATGAAGGGAGCGTGTCTTTGAAGATGCATCCCTTCAGTTAGCCACAGACAGCTGTGGGAGATCGGCCTGCAGCCCCTCACTCTCCCAGTGTGTGGGTGGATGGGTGGGAGGGAGGGAGTGGGCTGGGCATGCAGAGATGGCCCTAAGGGCCCTGTCAGCAGAGCAACACCTTCTGGGAGGGCCTGGCAGCAGTGCTCAGTGCCTGCCCTTCTAAGGACTTGCTAGTGAGCGGAGCTTTTGGGGAAGGGCCACATCTCAGTGGGCAGACAGAGCAGCCTCTGTTTTGCATGCAGAAGAGGCCTCCCGTTTGATTCCTGGCACCTCAGTCTAGTAGGAAAAGACCTTGTTCTGCCTGGGTCACTGGGGAGATGCTGCTGCCAGCCAGAGTAGACAGGACTGAGCTAGATGGACCAAGGGTCTGGCTCGGTTGGAGGCAGCTTCAGCCAAGGCTCAGGAAGACGGGCCAGGAGGCTGACTGGTGGGCAGCCAGTCTGGTGTTAGGAAGCACCAGCTGGAGGTGAGGGAGCCTGCCCAGTTTGGGGCTGGCAGATGGGCCAGAAGAGACCACAGCCCCTTAATGGTCTCAGGGGGTTTCCTCGGCCCCTGGCTCTCCCCCCTCCCCAGTTGGAGCCCCCCTCCTCCCACCATCAGCTCTTGCTGCCTATTTTACATTTGAACCACATGACACCCAGCCTGTACAAGGCTTGCAACATCTTAAAAAGACACCCCAAGTCCAGAGCAGAGCTGCTCTGCCACCAGTCGGAGGGAACTCATTGTGCAGAGCCTCCGAGTTGTGGTCCGTGAGCAGAAAGGACGTGGCATCCCCCTTCCGGAACCAATGCCCTGGGGTGTGCAGCAATGTCTGAATGGGCCCAGGCTTGGCTCAGGAATCCTGCAAGCCTTGTGGGGCAGTGGTGGCCAAAAGGAGGCCCAGCGTATTTCTGCAGGACTCCAGTGCGATGAGCAGTTCCATTAGCTGCTGAAGGCCAAAGGGGGCCTTAAGCCCCTTCGGAGCTTATTTTAGAACTTCTTAGAAAATAATCCCAATGCAGAAAATATATCTGCTTCATCAAATGAGGATTTATTTATAAGGATGCAGTAGGCAAAGCGACAAGAAAATACGTCCCGTTTCTAGCTGAAATCTCCCCCCTGGGCTGGCTGTGTGTGTGTGTGTGTGTGTGTGTGTGTGTGTGTGTGTGTGTGTGCCAAGAGGCCCAGGACATGCTGCTCTTGCTGGTTAGGCCTCATGCCTGCCATCTGGAGTTCATGTCCAAGGGTCAGCCCTGCTGCCCCAGAACTTGGGGGCCTGTTTGTGCTCCAAACGTGAGCCGTGATGGTAGGGACGGGCCTTGGCCTCTCCCCTCCCAGAAGGATTTTAAGGAGGATTTTTGCCAAGGTGGCTTCTGGATGGTGCCATGGAGACGGCCCAGGCACACGCCAAGGTCTCTTTCTGCAACAGTCGTCTCTCTGTTGGTGGAGACCCTCTCCTCTGGGCAGGAGAAAGTAGCACCTGCTGGGAGGAGGAGCCCCCTTGGGGAGCCCCTCTGAGCTGAGCTTCCGCTCACTGGCGGGGTGGGGGGGGTGGGGGTGGAGGAGTTGCCGGGGTTCCTCTTGTGTAGGTGTGTGCTGGTGCAGCAGGGACCACTCCTCGCCAAGGAGGCAGCCGGGTGGAGCTGATTAGGGCTGTTGATCAGGGCTGCCACTAAAAACCTTGCTGTCTAGTGGAAGAGATGCCGTGACAGTTTTACTGGTCAATTGTTGCCTTATAGATTTTAAATAAAAATAAATAGGCCCCTTTGAAGAGGGCCTTGTGCAGAAAAGCTCAGCTCAGCTGATGAGGTTGTCCTGCACTGTTTCCTCCTCCCATCCAGGTGGTCTTTGGATGGGGGGGGGAGACAGGCAGCTCCTGGCCCAGCAGATCCCACCTCTCAGTGCCTGCTTATGATGGGAGAAGTAAGGGAAGCGGGGGGGGGCTCTCTTGCTGGGGAATGCTTCCCAAAAGGCCTGCCAATGAGTCCGTCTTAGCAGAGGCCAAGTGGTGGCCGGCCAGCCTTGTGGGAGTGAGCACAAACTGCCCTCTGTGCTAAGCAAGGTCCCACCCTGGTTTGCATTTGGGTGGGTGACTACATGTGAGCACCGTCTGCTGTGAGGTTCCCCCCGGAGGGGAGGGGGCCGTAGCTCAGTGGCAGAGCCCCTGCTTGCTGGCCTGCAGAAGGGCCCGGGGTTCACGCCCTCCCTGGCGGCGGCAGCAGCAGCAGCAGCACCTGCAGGTAGGGCTGGGAGAGACCCCTGTGCCGGCAACCCTGGAGGGAAGGCTTAGCTGCTGCTGCTGCTCCTACTACAACAAACATTTATATGCCGCTTATCAACAAAAGTCCTCAGCACAGAGAATGGTTCTCCAAGCACTTTTTGGTGGGCGGGGGGGGGCAGGCAAGGAGGACAGAGGCGGCTTCGGGAGAGAGAAGGAAACGGGTGTCCCGTGTAAGTCGCAGCCAAATGCTCAGCCCCGTTGCTGGACCCTGCTTGCGGGTGGCTCGTCTGCCTCCCTGCCCTGCATGTAAGTGCTTTGCAGTAGTAGCAAAGGGCACTCAAGCCTCAACCAAAGGACATTGTTTGTTGTTATTTATTTATTTAAAATAATTAGACCCTGCCCCTCCCATGCACTACTGCTAGAAGTGGCTCACAACAATAAGAGAGAGACAGATACAATCAAAGTAATAAAAACAACTTTTTAAAAGTCAGTTTAAAAACCACAATTATTAGGTTCAAATTAAAACTGAGAGTTATAAAAAGCTAAAGAAGCGAAAGAACCTACCAGATAAACCTACCAGATAGAACAAAACAGTAATGGAGCATTAAAAAGCCTCCTTAAGAAGGTGCGTTCTGAGATGTTTTTTTAAAAACACTGAGGGAGGGAGGGAGGGAGGGAGCAAGGCGAAGCTCTTCAGGGAGGGCACTCCACAGCCCAGGGGCCACAACCGAAAACCGGGGGGGGGCACATTAGACTGGACTGAACTGTTCCAAAGAGCACTGAAGGGCTGTTCCATAAACTGTTCCATAAGCAGAAGGCATCCGGCCGCTTATTTCATTGTCTGAAGGGCAATCCTGGTGGAGGCCCCTAACTCGGAGGAGAAGCCCCCCACCCCACCCTAGCCTGTCCGTATGGCCCCAGGGGCTGCCAGGCTGCCTCCTCCCCACAAGGCACTTGGAAGGGAGGCTGGAACCAACTCCCTCCTGACCTGGAGCGCCGAGGGAGACCACCAGCCCAAGATCACCTCCTCTGCATCCGCTGTCCCTGGTGCTGATCCTGCCGGGGCATCTCCTTATTCACAAGGCCGGGGCGAGTTGTGGCTGCGTCCGCTGTCCTTGGTGCTGATCCTGCCGGGGCATTTTTGGCTTGCTTGTGCCTACGGGTCTGTAGTGCTGAGCCCTCCCCACCTGTGCTACCCCCAAAAGGAGCATTGCAGGCCTCAGGTGTCACCACTGTGCACCTGAGGCCATCAAAACCCCCTGGCATGGCCAGGCACAACAAGAGCAACTCAGCTCTGCGGCAATGAGCAGCCCAGGCAATTTGTAAATGGGAAACACCTACCTTTTCCTGCTGCCTCAGCCACAGGGGGCTGGAACCATAGGGGCCGGCCTCCTGAGATTCCCAACTTGGGGTCATTTCCCTTGGTGTCATCTCCTGCTTTGCGTGCCTGAGCCACTTTGCAAAATGAGCTCCGATCTGAATGAAGTGGGTGAGTGTGTGTCTCCATTACTGCCCAACACCTACACAATAGTAAGAAGATGCATCTGCTGTCACCGGGAGTTCCCCTCATTGATTGGGAAGATGGAAATCTTTTGTCCTTAACAGCTGGGGTGGGCAAGGCCTCATCAGACTCTCTGAAAGGTGGTTCTGTTAGCCATCTCCTGCCATATGATGGGAAAGCAGGATAATTGGGGAGGAAAGATTGGGCAGCAGCTGGGGGGAAGGAGATTTTCCTCTTCCACATCACAGCAGTTTGCCTCTTCTGTGGCGGGCATCTTCCCAGCCAGCTGCTCTGCCTGAGGAACAAGCGGATGGTCAGTGAGGAGGCCCATGTGCAGCGGGGGGGGGGCGGGATGCTGGCTCTTCCAGTTGCCCCCTGAGCTTCAGATGGGGGCATCATATAGCTGGGAAATGTGGGTCAAAGCAATTCCAGGATGCTCCTTCCTTCCTTCCCCCCTTCCTTTATAAACTGCTTTGGGAACTTTTGTTGAAAAGTGTTCTATAAATATTTGTCATGTTTGTCGAGAAGCAGAAGGCTGGGGCCCAGATTCCCATTAAGGCCAGGGGCATAACTATAAGAGGGCAAGGGGAGACCGTTGTCTGGGGGCCCACTCCCCGAGGCAAGTCACATGGCTGACTCCCCCAGCCGCGCATCCAACCGTTGTATTCCTCCTCTGAGGCTGATCTTAGATGCATCAGCTGCTGCCCCAGAGGAGCTGGAGTGGCAGAGAAACAGCCCACAGGCTGGCCAGCTGCTGGGGCTGCTGCTTTTTGGTGCCTGGCTCCCAGGAGGCGGCTCCAGCTGGGCTCAGTCCTTGCAGCGGGACCACTTGTTGGCAGGGGAGCAGAGTCAGGCCTCTTGACGAGGTTGCTGCACGGGGGGGGGGGGGGCTGGACCTGGCCTGCAGCTGGGACAGCCCTACAGCGGGGTGAGGCAGGAGCATCGGCCGCTCCCAGCAGCAGGCTTGCGAAGGAGGCAGGAGGGCCGGGTTGCCGCCTCGCAGGCAGGCGAGTGATCCAGAGTCCTGCTTAATTGTAAAGCATGTTTTATGGCATGTCGATACTTTAACCTCATTGACACGTTACCCCGAGGGCAAGTGAGAGGCATTAATAATGGAGCCGATAACTTTATTCGCGTTGGAGGATAATGATCGCTGGGCCCCCTGTAAATCATCCGGCAGAGATGACAGATTCCGCCAGCCGGCCATTGTGAAGGTGCTGCGTGTGGCCGGGCTGTGACAGCTTAATGGGGAAAGTAATAAAGGCAACAATGAAGCCATTGAGAATATGGAGCATGATTTGTGTACCTGGGTTTATTTTCACTGCTAAATAGGAGATAAATGTCAGATTAGGAACAAGATCTGAAATTCCCATTAAAATATTTGGAAAATGTCATTAAATATCAGCCCTGCCAACAAGCCTCAGCCACTGTGTGGGCCTCTGTGAAGCAGCCGGGAAACGAGAGATGGCTCTGTCTGGGGTGGGGAGGGGTGGGGTGGGGGGGTTCTAGAGCTCATGCCTTGCTTTCTGCCTCACAGGCAGCAGAGGGGTCTCTGTTTGTACCAAGTGCCCGGTTCAGCTCCTGGCATTTCAGGAGCAGGGCTGGGAAACCTCACTGCTGTGCCTGAGCCCTCGGAGAGTCACTGCCCAGCAGAGAAACCCACCACTGCAGGGCCATAGGACTGGCTTGCAGCTTCATGTGCTCATGGATAGGGGAGCCCCTTTTTGCAGCAGCAGCTGCTGCTCCACAAAGCACCCAAATTGGCTGTCCTGGATTTTGGACACAACATCCCGTCCCCGCTTCCCTTATTGCGCTTGATTCAGCCACGCCAGAGATGCTGATGTGAGCCGGATGCAAAAACCTACAACAGCCTTTGCTGCCCCTGCAACGAACTCAGCTGTTTTTCAGGGTGTGTTTTCAGGCCCTAAACCTGCTCTTGCTTCTCAGACACAGATATTAGTCAGGGGGGGGATCTAAAGCCAACACTAATGAGGCTGGTTACAAATTTGAGTTAAGGTAACCAGAGATCAAAGGAGGAGAAGCCATAAACAAATGGGTACGTGGCCACTAGCTTCCCATCCAGAGAAGATGGAGATACTGCTGGTATGTTTCTCTGAGTTATGCTTTTGTGTAGTCCTGGGGAAATTTAGGATAAAAAGTGGACTTCTTGATGGATGTTGGGTCGCCTTCAGGCTTCCACACTTGACTCTCTTCTTACTTTATTCTGCAGCTGGTAAGTCAGTCCATGAACCGATGTTCCTTGAACCAAGGCTCCTTGAAACAACTTTCATGAAAGGCTCTTTGTAATCGATGCTATCCTTTTGTCTTTGGCTCTGCCTGTGTTTATGCCTATATATGCTGGGCTAGAAGCTATATAAGTGAACTAGCATTCTTACAGAAGCTTTTTCTCTTGAGTATGTGTCTTTAAAATCTGTCATTCCAATGCCCTCGTGAGGAACACACAGACACATGCAGAGCAGCTTCTGGACTGGAGCCGTCCACACGACAGTCTCCTGCAATTGACTGACTGACTGACTGATTGATTCAGTGCTGTCAGGTTGGTGTTGGCTCTTAGCCACCACATAGATAGATTCTCTCCAGGATGATCTGTCTTCCACTTGGCAATAGCTCACAGCTAATCTGAACACTGAGGGGTAAAACGCCTCCTACCAGAGGCAAACCGTGATGTCATCAGGGCTTGGGAGAGCAGCAGTCAGAGAAGACCAGGGCAAGCATGGCCTCCTGCCTGAGACATTTTGTTTATCTGGTGGAAGGAAAGGAGGCCTTCTGTTCCCCCACTGATTGACCGGGCCAGCCCGTCAGGGAGTGCCTGTCTGCATGTGGGAGGGAGTGGGGAGGAGGAGTGCCATGAGGGCCCCCCCACACCTCCTCCTCCTCCTCTTCACTGCACCTCCATGTCTGCCTATCAAGCAGTTGTTGTTGTGGGTCTAAGTCTGGCCACGGGCCAGAAGACAAAGTCCGTGGTGGCATTGTGTGAGTAACAATCTCCAAGTGGTGAAACGAGCTCTAATATGGTACCTTGATGTTCAGCCGTGTGTGTGTGTGTGTGTGTTTAAAGAGCCCTGGTGGTTTTGACAGACTATGTGGCACAAGAACCACGGACAACCCAAGCCAGCCTAGACCCACGTTCCAATCCTTGTTCCACCACAAAACGCAAGGGGTGACCCTGGGCCAGTCACATATCTCCCAGCCAAACCTACCTCGACGGGTTGTTGTTGTGTGGATAAGCATAACAATGTGCATTGCTCTGGGCTCCTTGGAGGAAGAAGAGCGGGATAGAAATGCAGCAAATCAATAGATAACGGTGCAGCCCGCTGTTCTGCTGTCCAAGGGCAGGATGACAGGGCACAAGGAAGGCCACCATTCCCACAGGCAAAGGGACCAACTGACCCAGGCTTCAACCCAAGGCTGTGGCCACTCCTGGATGCGGGGCGGGGGGGGGCTTTGCTCCCGCTACATCCACAGCCTGGCCTGGCTCCTCTCTCCACACACGGGCGCCTTAGCCAGCGGGGGGGGGGGGGACCTCCAGACTCCACCCTCCGCAACCCAGGAGGGCGTTCCGAGGAAGAAGGGCTGGTGGGGTCCAGCTGTCCCATGGCAGCCGCCTGGGCAGACCCAGAGGGAGGCCAGCAGGCTGTGGGGGCATCAGGGCCAGATGCTGGTGTCGCGCCTGGTGTCCACAGGACCTGGGGCTGCGGAGCCACTGTGGAGCCACGGTGGTCTCGGGCTACCTTGCGAGAGCAGCCTGTGCCGGGCCTGGCTTGGCGGCCTCCCGGCTGCCCTTCTCCGTCTCGGCAATTGCCTGTCATTTGTAAGCGATGTCGGAGAGAGAGGCACCTCTTCCCAAGCGGCTCTCTCTGGGCACGTCTAGGGAGACCAGGAGGTCTGTGTTTGCCAGGAATGACAAGCAGACATCAGAGAGCTGCCATCCCCCGGGAGAGCATCAGCGGCCATGCTCGGCTGGGCACCCTTCAGTCCAGCTCAAAGCACCCGGCAGGAAAGGGAGGGAGGGAGGGAGGCACCCCTGGGACCCCCCCCATGATCTCCTGCAGCAGCAGCAAGCCCCCACAGCCCCCACCACAAGATGATGGCAGCAGGCATACATCAAAGGCACATGTCAGCTGTACGCCCCTGGGGGTGGAGAGCCACTTGACTTTTTGTGGAAGCTATTTTGCAAAGACTCAGGTTGGGTTAGGTTACTCTATAAACATTCTTACCCCTTCTAATTTTAGAGGAGGGACCCTGTGAATCCCCCCCCAACCCCAATAAAGATAGGGAGGGGAGGATGTCAAGTTGGCATCCTCCAGAACCAGTGGGACACTGTTATCCTCTTCCTCCAAGGAGCCCAGAGCGGTGTACTACAGACTTAAGTTCCTCCTCACAACAACCCTGTGAAGTAGGTCAGGCTGAGAGAGAAGTGACTGGCCCAGAGTCACCCAGCTAGTATCATGAGGCTGAATAGGGATTTGAACTCGGGTCTCCCCAGTCCTAGTCCAGCACTCTAACCACTACACCACGCTGGCTCTTTTGACAAAGAGGTCAGATTTCTAGATAGGCTGAATGACTGTGCCCTAGAACAGTTGGTCCTGGAACCAACCAGAGAGAAGGCGACTTGGACTTAATCCTGAGTGGCACCCAGGACCTGGTGCATGATGTCAGTGTCGTCTACCCTTTAGGGAACAGTGACTGTAATGCGATCAAATTCAGCATACATGTGGGGAGAGAATCACCAAGGAAGTCTAACACAGACACTTTGAGATGATTCTCATGATCGGCCAAAATCGGGCTAAGGGAACCTAACCCAATTGTGGCCGAGCATGAGAACCACCGGGCTCACAGGCAAGCCCAGTTTCTCCAAAGCGGGTGACCCGCTGAAATACCCCTCCCCTTAAATGGGGCTAGCGAAGCGAGCACTCTGCTAGCCCCATTTTTTAAATTGTGTATTGCCGTGGCGTGGCAAGACATGAGGAGACCCCTGCTGGGAGGCTGAAACAAGCCTCCCGGGCCTGGGGGTCTCTTCAGGATGCTCCGCGCGCTCATGTGGAACAACCAGGACTTGGCTGGGGGGGGACCTGGGTGATGGGAGGCAACAGGAGAGGGGAGAGAGGTCTGCCAGCATCCCAGAGTGGTGGTGGTGGTGGTGAGCAGGTAGCTCCTGGTCCCAGCCAAGGGAGCTTTGCGTGGTCCAAGCAGCCCCCACCCCCACGAACCAGCTCGCTGACCAGGGCCACTGCCCTAACCCTGAGCACACAGATCCAGCCCCCTGCTGGCAACCCAGCGACTCAGTAGCGGAGGAGCGGAATGAATCTTCTGGTGCTTCTGCTGGGGAGATAATTCATGGCCCTGCAGTCAGAGGGGCTTCTGAAGGGAACCGGCGTGCACTGATGTCAGCATATATTTCCTTCCCCTTGACAACAAGGGCTGGCTCCGTTACACCTTGCCTTCTGTCAACGCCGAGCAGAGACAATGGCTAAGTAATTGCTTGGTTGCCTTGTAAGCTGATGAAGTTGTGACTCGCCCCAAGAGGAAAGGTTGGGCTGTCAGGCCTCCCTGATTCCTCTCCGGCAGACTCTCACGTGCCTGGAGAGGAGACGTTGCCCTGGCCCATTGCCAGGTGGGGAGGGGGCTCCGTGCTGCTGCAGCCGCCGGGACAACTCTGCAGAAATGGCGCTGCAGGGAGGTGCCTGTGCATGCTCAGAGTGCTCCGGGGGGGGGCAGCCAGCACACCTCCCTCCTCCCCCCTCCCTCCTCCTCCTCCGGCGGGGGGGGGGCTCTGTCTGGTGCAAATGTTCTCCAGACTGGGATCTGGAGTCTTGGGAGTTCAGCTGGCTGGGGGCAGAGCAGGGGCGTAGCTAGGGGAGAGGGGGCCCGTGTTCCCCCCTCTCTCTGGCGGCCCCTCAGAGTGAGGGAGATAATGAAGAAAATGGGGAGGGGTGGAGCTGGGGGCCCCTCAGGAGCTGGGGTCCTGGGTCCTTTGAACCCGCCTGCTCCACTGCAGCTGCACCCCTGGCTGTCAGTCTTTGCCGGGGCTAAGCTGGAGGCAGCCCCATCAGGGCTGGGAGGGAGTCACGGGTAGTCGAGGCTCCTGCTCCTGGTCCTCGAATGAGCTGGCGGCTCCTCTCCCTCTTGCTGCCCTGCCCAAGAGCCCCACTGTGTAGCCACGTTGGCCCACACAGCTCCACCTGACGACTGGCCAGCTGGCCGTCAGCCTGGCTCGCGGGGGGGGGGTCAGCAGGGCGAGAGACTGGAGTCACTTCTCTTTGGGCACTCTTTGCTAAGGAGCAAGTGTGGCGTCACCCAGAGCTGCGAAGAGAACTCTGCCCAGGCGAGGTCCTCGAGGAGGGCCATCCCGGGCCGATGAAGCAAATCCTGGAGGTGGGAGGCCTTCTTGCCCAGAGAGCTGCTCCCGATTGTGGGCTGGGCACCCAGCACCCAAAGCCCCAGATTCCCTGGATAACTGAGCCCCAGGGGTTTCTGGTGACTCTTGGAGGTGGGGTGGGGGGGTGCCACCGCCGCCGGGGTAGCCTGCCTCTGGGATATGCCCTAAGGCTCCCCAGAAGTGCCACGGGGCATGTGGCCGGCCGGCCAACAAGTGCTCTTGCACATCCGCTCTAGAGAAGGCCACTGTGGAGCTCTCTGGCCTTGGAGGCCAGCCTGTTTTGGAAGACTCCCCAGACCTCTCTGCTTGGGCCAACCCTTGTCCAGTGGGGGCACCCAGCCCTTTAACTGCATGTCCCTCGGCTATCACCGGCGCTTTCCAATTGTCTATTCATCTCGGCTCCCGATTCGGGAATGTTTCCCACCACGTAATACAGCCAGGGATGGGCCCTAAGCTCAGAGAGATGTTGCCCGTTCTCCTTGAAGGCTGCTGGGATGGCAGAAGCACTGGGGGGCATGTTTTTGGGGGGCATGTTCCCTGCCCTTTGAGAGCTCTGAGCTCTGGACTCTCCTCTTTGCCGGGCAGTTCCTGCCCCAGGGAATGGCTGAGATGGAGACGGAGGCACCTGTGTCTTGGTCAGGGGATTAAGCAAAGGCATTGTTTGATTCCTGCCAAGAATTCTATTGAATTGATTGATTACTGGATGAATCACATTTGATGGATTTGTTAGATCATCGCAGCCGACTGCTTTGATGGGCTTGTTGCTTGCCTTTTAAGTTACTGGCGTGTGGATAATTCTAGACCATTCTTAATTGGTGCCATTTGACATGTTGCGAACCCCCGGACAGTGTAGCCTCTCACAGGGATTGCAGTCGGTTGGCTGTTCACCTGAGGGTGGATTTGGCCAGGCAGCTGAATTCTCCTCCTCCGGAGTGGAGGGATTTCACTCATGCTCTGCCTGCTGCTCTGCCTCCTCTCGAGGCGGCCTCCGAACAGAAGGCAGCAGAGCCCAGCCATTAAATGGCCCTTTGCTGGTGAGCATTTAGTCCGCACAGGGAGGAGGTGGGAGCTGCACCTTGGCAGGTCTATTAATCTCTCCTCCAGCCCCTGGCACCTCTCTGCCTGCTCCTTTTTCTCCCAGTGGCTGTGGGGGATCAGGGATGGGGCCAGGTTGCCTGCCCCTCTGGGCAGCGTCTGCAGCACCTGCTGCTTTTGCAAGGGAGGCGGCATCCTTTGGCTCTCCGGCAGTGAAGCGGGTGCGGGGGGGGAGCACTCCCTTGGCCTCTGCATCCAGACGCCTGCCTTGGAGGCCGGCCGGCCGGCCACAGAGAGCAGCCGCCGCCTGCCGCGGTGAGTCGGGGGTCACGTGGTGGCTCCCCAAGGGCATCGCGGGGGAAACAGATTTATTCACACGGCAATAATGGAGGAGCTCATTTCATTCCAGGAAGGATCTTTCAACCACAATCAATTTCACTGGCCCTCATCAATAATGGAGGAGAAGAGCCCTGGCAAGAGACCGGCAGCAGCAGCGGGAAGGGAGGGCGGGGCTCCGAAGAATGCTGTGGGAAGGGCCAAGGGGCTGGCGGGGGGGGGGGGGCTGGGAGGAGCTCCGGTCATTGCCCCCCACCCCCACCCCCCCCGGTGTACAGCCGGAGCGGATTCCAGCTCCTGGAGGGCAGCTCTCCTCTGCCCCGAAGAAGGGCACACGCACCTTGGGGCAGGCGGTGGGTGCACGCCAGGCCAGCCGCCGGGCAGTGGCAAGAGGGCCAAGCCCAGAAGCGCACCCAGCAACGAGGCAGTGATGAGCCAGCCAGGGCCAAGGAGGAGGGCAGGAGCAAGCAACCCCCTCGCCCTGCCAAGGATGCCGGCTGGACTGCGGGGGGGGGCTCCTTCGGGCCCCATCGTGGCTTCAGCTGAGGCGCCCTGGGCTTCTCTGCCCGCCCAGCCAGGGGCTCCGGACCACGGCATGGCGGGTTGGTTGGGAGCCTGGCGCGGGCAGAGGCAGGGCTTGCTCGGCTGGAGCTCCTCCTTCCTTGCCCCTCCATTCGGGCCACAGCTCACCCCGGTGGCAGGACCCCCCCCCACAGGCCTGAGTTTGGAAGGCCCCCCCGGGGGGCTCCGGCCAATCTGGGCCTGGAAGAGGCCAAGGGGGGCTCGGCCTGAAGCAGCCGCCTGCTCCTGCTAGCCCCGCTGTGGGGCCATGCGCTGCAGGGAGAGCCTTTGGGGAAAGGGCCCCGAGTGGCTGGTTGCTCTGTCTGGGCAGGGAGCTCCCCCTCCCACTGGGCTCTAGAGACTGGCCCGGGAGGGGGCGGGGGGGGTCAGCTGACTGGGTGCCCAGCGTGGGGGTGGGGGCCGCGCAGGAGCCCCGCACTGAGATGGCACCTTCCTGCCCCTGGTCTGGTTGGCAGGGAGAAGCCGGAGCCCGTCTCTGGAAATCTGCTGCGGAGAGGCCCTGAAGGGCAGGAGCCGGGATGGAGCTCTCTGCTCCCGCTTTCCTGGGCAGGGGGCTTCCCCCTCAGGAGGCCCTCGTCAGGACGCTGGCCCCCTACCCCTGAGCAGTCAGCTCTGACCGGCCAGAGCGCCTGGAGAGATTCAGCCACCCTGCAGCAGGAGCAGAGCCTGCCCAGGGGCGGGGGGGGCGGGGGCGGCTTGGCTGCCGCTCCTCTTAGGGCTCTTTGCCAGCCCCTGCAGCAGGGAGCAAAGAGCCACGGGCTCCCCCCCCCCCCCACCGCCCGCCCCGCTGTGGATTGATCCCTTGAACTTTGCTGATGAAGTGCTATTGACCGCCCGGCTGCATTCAGTCTCCCCTGGAATCGCAACTCGGCTGTTTCCTCTCCCCGCCGCCGCCACCACACGCTTCGGGGAGGATGGAGGTTCCCCCTGTGATTAGCAGGTCAAAGCTCTTCTCTCCCAGGCCTCACCGCACTCCAAAGTGCTCCCAGGGTCTGAAGGTCAAAAGCTGGCTCCAGGCGGGGGGGGGGCGGGCGGGCAGAGGAGCCCAGCCCCTCCCCTCTTCTCTGTGTTTGGAAGGCCAAGAGCAGGAGCGGCTGGTCCCCGGGGTGGGGGTGGGGGGTGCCCAAGGAGGCGCAGCAGCCTCTGCTTCCTGGCAGCATCTTGGGAGGCTCCTCTCTCTCCTGCCCTGCCCGGAGAGGAGAGCTGGCCTGGTGGGAGCAAGCAGGACTTCTCCCCTTAGCTAAGCAGGGGCCACCCTGGTTGCAGATGAATGGGAGACTAGAAGGGTGAGCCCTGGAAGAGATTCCCCTTAGTAGGGGATGGAGCCGCTCTGGGAAGAGCAGAAGAAGGTTCCCAGTTCCCTCCCTGGCAGCATCTCCAAGACAGGGCTGAGAGAGATTCCTGCCTGCAGCCTTGGAGAAGCTGCTGCCAATCTGTGTAGACAATACTGAGCTAGATGGACCAAGGGTCTGGCTCAGTAGAAGGCAGCTTCCTCTGTTCCTAAGAGTCATGCTGCCTGCAGGCTGGCCATTTGCCCTACCTGATGAATGGCCAGCCTGCCGGCAGAGTGGCTCTCAGGCAAGGGGGGGGTGGGGGAGAGAGAGGAGTCCCTGGAGCGGCTTCCTTCCTTGGGCAGCTCCTGGCTGGTTCAGACAAGCTGCTGCTGAAGGTTTGCTTAAGGTTGGGCTGGGGCTTGTCGATGAAGCCCCTGCCCTACTTCAAATCTCACCATTGGAGACCAGGCTCAAAGGTGACCCCTTTGGAGGATGGATGGGACTCAAGAGCAGACCAGGGAGACTGCAGTGGGGTGAGGAGGGGCCTGGGCAGTCCCGGCATCAGACGTCCGGGCCAGGATGTCGGGGGGAAAGAACCTTCTGAGTGGGAAGATTATTTTAACCCGTTTTTCCTCGTTTTCCTGGTGCTTCTCTCCAGGCATTTCCATGCTGTCGTGGTCTAAAAGCCCCCTGTCCTCCTCACCCTCTCTGCCAACCCCTTCCCCCTCTTTTCTGGGCCATTCCTAGAGCTGGTGAGGATGTGCGGTAGTGGACCTCTGGGCTCAGCTGTGGAGTGTGTGGACAGAGAGAGTCCCCTTT
This sequence comes from Hemicordylus capensis, assembly GCF_027244095.1. Classification (NCBI taxonomy): domain Eukaryota; kingdom Metazoa; phylum Chordata; class Lepidosauria; order Squamata; family Cordylidae; genus Hemicordylus; species Hemicordylus capensis. Next base: position 184,312 of record NC_069669.1, read on the forward strand.
TCTCCTGGACATCCTTGGGGGTCTGCCCCCCTCCTCCCAAGAGAGAACACTCATTGGCTGAGGCATCACCTGCAGTCTTGTGAGCCCCCCCTGAGCCAACAGGAAGGCGCCCCATGCGGAGGAGCAGGAAGAAATGCCGGGAGAAGCATGCCTGGCGGTGTTTGTGGAGCAGAAAGCCCCCAAGCCTCTCCAATGCAGGGAACAGCAGCCGCGGCCAAGCACCACACTTGGGCACTCAGGGGGTTGACATTTGACTTTGTGATGGCCGGGTCCAGCAATTCTCTCCAATGAGGATTTTACTTAGAAAGGGTGGGCTAGGGTAGCCGAGCTGAAGGTGAGACAGGCTCAAGTGCTTTTCTGGGTTGGCTGGGAGGGAGAAGCTTGGCCACGACAGCTTTTCCCATCCCCACACAACCTGCGCGTGTGCCAAGACATTCCCTCAGACAGAAGTGCTCAAGGCCCCAAGGATCTCTGCCCCTCTTCACGCTTTCCACCCACCGCCAGGACGAGGGAAGCGGAGGCGGCCACCAGCTACGCACATGTGCAACAGCCAGGAGGGCAGCGAGGCATCTGCAGCCTCCCGAAGACGCACACCCCACACGGGCCCTGCGGTCCGGATCCCCGCCTGGCCCCCTCCTCCGCTCGTGGGGAGTCAGAAGCAAATCCTGCCGAAGGTGGCGACCTCTTTATTTACCTCTCGGATTCCGCAGCCGGTGATCCACAAGCATGTGCAATAATGCCAGCAAAGAATTAGCAGCTGCCCTTCATCTCCTCTTGATCTGCGCTCGTCAATGCCGCTCCAGCGCCCTTCCCCAATCCCTTTGCCATGCCCGGAATAATAACGGGATTGGAGCTCCTTGTCTTCTTTTCAAGCTGGGAGGGATGGGGAAACCTGGGGAGCCATCGGGGGTTACCTTGAGAAAGTTGGTCTTCCCAGCCAAGGTGACCCATTTGGCCCAGGGACAGTTTTGAACTGCTGCTGGGATGTTTGCCGAGCTGAAATAATCCCGGGACACAGGCAGCGCCTGTCGCACGCCTTCCATTAGCAGACTGGGCATTTCTACCAAATAATCAAACCATTTGTGTGCCTGCTTAGGACCAAATCTTGGGAACTGTTTCACAGAGCATGATCTGCCTATCGGAGGGCCAAAGCGGTTTCCAATCGATTACAACCAATAAAAACACATGCAGGGCAATAATCAATAGATGCCATAGAATCAGCAGCAAGATGTGGCAGCCTCACGCCCTTCACAAGGGGGAGGCTTTGCTTCCTCTCCAAAAAAGATGCCAGAATAGGCCACTTTGAAATGAATCTCACTGGGAGGAGGAGGAGGAGGAGGAGGAGGAGGAGGAGGAGGAGGAGGAGGAGGAGTTCACTTTGCTGCTGGCCCCACAGCGGGAAAACTCTGGTGACAGCAACAAGACAGACCAAGCAACCACTTCTGGAGACAAAACATCACGTGGCAATCTATTTCTGCAACATAAATGATTCTTAGATGCTTCTGAACTTGCTCGCTCAGGGTCTCTTCGATGCAGCTGGATCATGAATGGAAGTGCATGGAAATAAAGCACAACACCCCATATCTTCTACAACTATTTGACAGGCATCCTGATAAGGTGATGCTGTCCATAGCTTCCTACCTCTGGGAACACTGGGTTCCACACCACATGGCTCTCCGATGGAATGTGCCAAGAGAGATGGAACCACCACAGAGGGTACCATACTGCAGCCAGGTTGGTTGTTGTGGGAATATTCTGGAAACCCCGTGCAATCCAAGGAGGACTGCTCAGGAGCATCCAGGGGACGTCCTCCCTGGGATGGCTCTTGTACTTCTTGTTCTTGTGTTTCCTTCTGTCAAGTCCATGATGGGACAATCTGCCTTATGCTGTGCCTTATGGTGCCCTGGAGTCCTCCTGCTGCTTGGTGCCACACAGCCCCAAATATCCTTGGACCAGCACCAGGGGCCTTGCTTGGATTTTGCCTCCTGGAGTCAGTCCGTTCATTGGCTTGCTTTCTCAAAAGCTGCAGCCAATGCAAAGTGCTCTGAATTCTAGGAATGAAGCTCCAGCAGAGGTGGGGGGGGCGCTTTCTGAAACATCTTGATTAGGTGCCAATGGCAACCAACAAAGAAATGTCAGAGCGCCCCCCCCAGTGAAGCTGCTGCTGCCGAGGGCTCTAATGCTGCCTGTCACTCAGCGGGCTGAGCAGGAACCTCGCCACACCAGCCATGAAGGCCCAGGAAGATTTATGCTCCACACCTAATTGCCCTTTTTGCTTTGTAAACAGAAAGGTTGCAGCTTAGGCCCTGACAGCCAGAGCAAGGCCTCTCCCTCTCCCTCCCTCCCCCCCACCCCGCCTCTATCGTTTCAAAAATGACATTCATCTTGTTAGCAGATCTTCCTTAGCCTCTGCTCTGAAATCTCACTAAGTCCACACAGCTCCCTTCTTTTAAAACCACTGAAGCATTTCCACGCTTTATGGGCAGTGGCAGTGATGGGGCTGGGTGGCGGCGGGGGGCGGGGGGGGGAGGCACATCCAGCAGCCTAGAAAGATGGGAGGCAAAGAGACTGGAGCCCAGATCTTCTCGAGGAGGGCAGGGGGCCAGCCGGCCTTCGGTGCTGCAAGTCTGCCTTCTTCATTAGTGAATGAACATGTGCCACATTTGCTCTCAAGGCATCGTCTCTCAGTGCAGGATACTTGCCAGATTCCTTAGTCTCTCCCCCCTCCCCGCCCCCTGCTTTGGGGTAAGGCCAAAAGCCCAAAGACTATGGAGTCTTTTGGACTCTAATGATGCTTAAGGCGCAAAAAACCTTCAGCGTAAGAGAAAAGGGGCTTCCAAATTCATGCATAAATGAAAAAGCATGAAGATGTAGAGTTGTGCCCAACTTAACTTCTCTCCCATGTGCCTCATCAACACAGCCTCGCGTGATGTGCTTGCTCACCACTTGCTCCACATGCATGGCCCCAATCCACTGCCACCTGTCTCTGCTGCAGCAGCCTGATAGCAACACTGATACTGGGGTCGATGCATCCTCCAGCAAAACCCTTGAAGTCATAGAATCCCAGACCAGTGAATGCGAGAGTCAGAAGGGGCCTCAGCAGCCTTCAAGTGGCAGGCTGTTCCACTGTCTAACAGCTCTTGGAGTTGGGAGATTTTCCCCATGGTCTGGCCTTGTAACTGTTTCCTTGTAACTGCAACTATCACTTTTCACAACCTGGAGGTCTGTTAATGCAGCCCAAGGGCTGTATTCACATTTTTAGCAGTTGCATCTGCCCTGTGTGTGTGTGTGTGTGTGTGTAGGAGAGAGGAAATAGGGGAGAGGATCCTTTCCACACAGGAAAGAACAACAAAAGAGAACTCTTGAGAAATGGATTCTGGGAGAGCACACACCCTGCCAGGCTTCTCACTGCCATATTAATCAAACTAACTGCTGCAAGTTAATTTGTCTCTCTGTAAAGTACATTCAATAAATGTAAGACAAAAGTAATTGGTTCTGTTCCATACAAATTTAATCATACCATAAAGTGTAATCAATGCAAATAAAAAGCATTGAGTAACTTAGGCATCAAGAATCTATAAAGGCAAAATGTCTGCATACGTTGTATTTGCAGGCACTGGAAGCCTACCTAGGCCTCCCCACCCCCTCCGCCCTGGCCCCCGCCCCCGCCCCCGCCCCCCCCCCCCGCGCCAGCATTCATCCTTCCGTGATCCCTCCCTCCCCACAATAATCTCCTCTATTCCAGTGGCTGTAATGTCCTCCCTCCGCAACTTGTACCTGAAATAATTTCCCATTGACTCTTTGTAGCTCTTGTTATCTTTTAATAACTTGTGGATGATATCAGGGAGGAGGCACATTTTGCATTCCACGGCAGAAAAGGCTGCCTCCTTTTCTATTAAAAAGAAATTCCGCTTCAAGACCTGCTTCCCCAAACATGCTCAGATAGCATCAGCGCCTTTGTGAGACAACACAATCTGCCCCCAAACCAGCCAGGCAACCTGAGCTGGATGGGGAGCACGCCTACCTTTCTTCTCCAGAAGAATCCATTCTCACCCCCCCCCCGCCCCCGCAGAGCAGGTGGACCCAACTCTGGGCTGCCTGGCATCTGCCAAAGCCTTGCTGGAAAAGGCCTCACACTCTCTAGAAGGGGGCAGGTGTGTGTGTGTGTGAGAGAGAGAGAGAGAGACCCCCAGGTTCCCCTCCGAAGTGGCCTGGCATTTGCCAGCCAGCCAAGAGCCTTTATTGTGCGCATCTCTTCCAGGTCCCCCCAGTAGCCAAGCTCAGGTTGATCCGCTCTCTTCCCCTCACCCAGGCCCCTTTTTGCTGCTGCTGCTGCTGCTGCTGCTTTGTGTTTTGTATAGACTGTTTTATATAGCTTTTTAAACTTGTAAATAGAGATATTTTTACATTGAATATTTGAACTTCTAATTTGCATTTTAATTGTACATTGCTTTAATTGTATTAGGGTTAGGGTTAGGGTCTGACTCAGTATGTGGCAGCTGCCTAAGTTCCTAAGCGGGAAGATGATGATGGGGCAGCACGGGGGACCCCAGAAGGTGCCCGGCAACATGCTGGTGTCTGGCCAGCTGGCACTTCCCGTGGGCCTTGAAACGGCTCCCCCCACAGCTGGCTAGTCAGAGTGGTCTAACCCCCTGGCCACATCTCAGCCCACATCTCAGCCAGCCGGCCTGACGGATTCTTGCTTTTTCTTGGCGTGATGGTGCTGGAGAGTAATCAATGAGTAATCCAGAGAGTAATCCAGTGAGGAGGCCTCAGCGACTCCCCAGATCCACAGCACCATCTTCAGGGCGCCTCCCCTAGAAACCTGCCAAGGCTGCTGGCGCACCTCTGCAGAGAGCATAATGGCAGCGACTGGAGATAAGTGGCAGTAAAGAGCAAAAGGCAGAGCAGTGAGAGGCCTCCGGAAGATGTGCTGCCACTTAAGAGGAAGCGCCGCATTTTTAGGAGGCAGGTCAAACTGTTCAGCATCCAGCCGGCCTGGAGGAGAAGGAGGCGCAGCAGAGGCACCTGCGAAGAGCTGCCCGAGAGGGGCCAGCCATCTGGGCCGGCCAGGGGGAAGCGGCCCCCCCAGCAATTTGGCCCCCCAGCAGCTCTGGAGAAGAAATTCTGCATGGGAAGACATCCCACCCCCTACCCCCGCCCCACATTCCAGCTCAGTCGGAGGCATATCTTGGGATATGCAGCATCCTCTCCCTTCCTGGGCAAACTCTTCTGCCCACACCTTTGTCTGTCTGTCTGTCTGTCTGTTTGGAGAACCACGTGGCGAGTCAAGGGACACAGTAATGGACAACAATGAACTCGGCACCCGCCTGCAGAACACTTGCTGGAACTAGGACAGAAGCGGCTCTCTTCAGGAAGGCTGCCTTTGGCTGTTGGTCAGTTGCAGGAAGGGAGCTGAGCCAACAAGGACACTCGGCAGAGGAAAGAGCCCCGGCTGGGGCTCCTCTCCCCTCTTGCTTCGCTGAGAGTGCCGCCGTGTGTGCCCGGAGGAGGGGAGGGGGGGGGCGTCCTCCTCTCCACCCGGGTGTACGTCGGAGGCTGGTTCTGGTCTGCCCTCCTCCAGTCTGGCAGGGCCTTGAATGGCATTTTGAGTGGGTTCCTCTAGATGGAACTATCAGCTGCTGCTGAAAGTGTTTATAGCCACACTGTCTGTTTATGCAAATTGCCTTCGAAAACCACCGTGATCTTCTTGTGGAACCAAAATGGCTTGTATTCAATGCCAGCAGCAGCAGCAGCAGCTCCACTGGGCTCAGAGGAGGAAGCAGAGGCTCCATTTATGCTGAGCCTCCCAAGGCTGGGCGGCGGAATCTCCCGTCACACCGCGGGGATCTCCCTTGCCCAGAGGCGTAACTAGGGAAAGCAGCGCCCGGGGCAAGCACTGAAATGGCGCCCCCCCCGCCCCCCAACATACTGCATTATACTTAGGTTTTCCCTCACAAGCGCCCGCCGCCGCCAAGCCAGGCCACTGACTGGCCGCCAGGCGCCAGCAAAGCAATGGGGGGGCGCAGGTGGCGCGGAAGGGACCGCTCGTGGGGGAGGGGGCACCGACGCGCTCCCTTAACTGCTGCAGCGCTGCTGCACTGAGCAGGAAACATTTGTATTAACAAATTTTTTTAAAAAAATTAAAAAAAAAATTGTCATGGCGGCACCCCCCACGTGACCAGAAAAGATGGCGCCCGGGGCACGTGCCCCCCCTGCCCCCCCTATAGTTACGCCTCTGCCCTTGCCTGCTCCAGCACACACACCCCCACCCCCCGCAATGGGCCACTTGTCGTCCTTTGCACACAGGCCCTCTGGGCAGCCGCTGCTCTCTCTGCCGGGTGTCGCTGCTGCTGCTGCTGGGGCCAGCGAGGAGAGCCAGCCGCCGCCGCCGCCGCTGTCAGCGTTAATCAGGCAGGAGAGCCTGGAGGCCTTTTGCCCACCAATTAAGCTGCATTTTATGGCTTGTCTCTGCAAGTGGTTTACGATCCCCGATTCTTTCGCCAGTTAAATACCACTAACGTTAACCACTCCCACATGGCCTCTGCCGCACGCCACTGTTAAAAGCCTGATTATGAAATTAATTGATCTGAAAAGAGACTGGCACAGATCCCCCAAGAACAGCAGCAGCAGCAGCACGAGGCAGGCAACCCTTCCAGTCCGTGGCAGACCTGACCGCCCCCCGCATCCCCCCCCCGTGGGTGCCTTGGCTAGCCTGGTCTGGATTCCGAAGAGGTCCCAGCAGGGCCTGCTGATCCCTGTCAGGCCCCAAACCGGTTTGTTGAGTCTCCCCTAATGCACTCGAGGCACCTTACAGGACAGAAAGTGGAAACAATAACCCACAACAAAACAAACCACCACAATCCTTACACCCACCTAAGGCTGCAGGTGTTGCTGCTCCTTCCGTGTCCAAAGGGGCATGATCCTGCTGGAACTGCTGGCCCCTCCCTCCTTCTCCAGCTCTGATGAGGCTGCAGACACAGTCCTCCTCTGGGGGTCGCTCCCATCTGGGGCCACCCAAAGGAGATCACACACGGAATGGGCAAGCAAGCAGAGAAGCAGCAGCAGCAGCAGCAGGCTGGTGATGGGGCAGAGTCCGGCCAGAGGTCCCCTGGGGCTCAGCGGGGGCTGCTGAAACAGCTGGCTAGTGGCAACAGCTGGCCTTGGGCAGATGGAACAGCCAGTGGGGTAAGGAATACGAGGACGAATATGACGAATACTGATATGCCACTTTTTAACCAAAGTTCCCAAAGCGGTTTACATATATAGAAACAAATAAACAAAACGACTCCCTGACCCCAAAGGACTCACAATCTAAAAAGAAACGTAAGGTAGACGCCAGCAACAGCCACTGGAGGGATGCTGTGCTGGGGATGGAGAGGGCCCGTTGCTCTCCCCCTGCTCAATCAAGAGGATCACTGCTTTCAAAAGGTGCCTCTTGGCTCAGTTAGCAGAGTCCAGAGAGAGATCCGCAGATGGCTTCATGCTGCCGGCTAAATGCTGAGCGAAGCCACTTCGAATCACACTCACCGGCATGGAGGGAAGCAGCCCCTCCCCTCTGCTCTCCGGTTTGGTTTTGATGCAAGTTCACATGGCATGCCTCCATGTTCTCCTTCTAGCCAATGGGCGAGGGTGGGTGGGGCGGGGGAGCTTTCTAAAGAGCTATATATCTGCATTTCTAAAGAGAGTATCCCTCTTGTCATGCTAATGATTCTACATCCGCGCCTCTCTCTATTTGCACTGGCGTGTTCAGAAAAAGTAGCTTAAAACCAGCATTTAAAAAACCTGGAAATACACCAAGATAAGCTAGAATTTACAAGACAAAGCCCGATTTGTGTGCGGAATGGGTCCAAGGATCTCGAAGGGACTTGGGGTAAGTTTGGCTGGTGTGGGAAGGCAGAGACTCTCTCCCGAAGGAGCAGCCCTGTCCGTAAAGCCCCCTCTGGTGGGTTAGGGTTAGGGTTTTGGTGGTCTCCAAACGAGGGAGGGGGAAGGGAGCCTGGACGGAGTGAACGAGGCACCTCAGAGCCCCCCCCCCCCGCGGATGGTGCTGCGGGCTTGCCGTCCCTGCGGCTGAGCAGTCTCTGAGCTGGCTTTTGACTCACCGAAGAGCTCTCTGTGTACTAGGCATTTAAATTAAGCACGGAGAGCCCGAACGAAATCTTTGGAACCCATCAGCTTAAGCGTGTAGGTGAGGCTGAACAGCTCTCCTTTGCTTCTGAAAAACAAGCAGAGATTGCCCTTAAAAACCTCACTTTAGCGATGAGTGGATGGAGCTTTCTCTCGGCCTTCGACGAGGAAATCGAAGATGAGTGAACACCCTCAAGGCTAATCACATGACTCGATCAGCAGCTGGCCTGTGGGGGGGGGAGGCAGGGCTGGAGATACCACCCCCCACCCCGCAGACGACTGCCGGGCTCCTCACCAGGGCGTTGCCAGGATGCGCCCACACGAGCCAACCCTCCCAGTAGTTGCTGCTGTCTGTGTGGCTCCTCAGGCTGCAGCCGAGCATCCCTGGGGCGGCGGCTGGGCTCAGCTCCTGCTCCGGAAGCCCGTCAAGATATGACGCTGGCAAATGCAGGCTGGAGGGGGCGGCAGGCTAGGAGCAGACCCCCCCCCCATGCTGAGCCCAGGGAAAGACTCACCCCTGCTGCCACGGGAGCCGAGACACCTTTTCAAGTGGCGATTCTCCTGTACTGAGCAGGGGGAGAGCAACTGGCCCTCTCCGCCCCCAGCACAGCATCCCTCCAGTGGCTGGTCTCTGTCTGGTGTTTCTTTTAGATTGTGAGCCCTTTGGGGACGGGGAGCCATCTTTATTTATGTCTTATTTATTTTTCCTTGTAAACCGCTTTGTGAACTTTGAAGAGCAGTATCTAAATATTCGTAGTAGTAGTAGTAGTACCACCTTAAGTGGAGCAGTGGGGGGAAATGCTTGACTAACAAGCAGAAGGTTGCCAGTTCAAATCCCTGCTGGTGCTATATCGGGCAGCAGCAGCAATACAGCAAGATGCTGAAAGGCCTCATCTCACACTGCGCGGGAGATGGCCATGGGAAACCCCTCCTGCATTCTACCCAAGAGAAGCTCAGGGCTCTGTGGTCACCGGAAGTCGACACCGACTCGACAGCACACTCAGTAGTAGTAGTGATTGCGGAGGAGGGAAACGGCGTCGACAGGTCAGGATCTCTGCTGCTGCTGCTGCTGCTGCTGCTGGGCAAGGCAGTCTGCAGGGGGTCTCGTGCTCACCGGTGCCTGGGGTCACTTCAGAGCCATAGTGGCTGGCAACGGCTGCTCTGCTGAACCTGAGCACTTTTCCAGCCGGCCTAGCAGGGTCTGCTCTGACTGGCAGCCGTTCAGCCCAAGCTCTCCAGGTACAGCCCAGCTTGGCTTTCCGAGAGCTTCCTAATGAGAAGTGGCAGGAACAGAAGCTGGCACCAAAGCAGGTGTGCACCCTCTGCATGCCTCCCCCTCCCCCCCCCCGTGGAGAGAGTCCAGAGAGGTGGGGGGAGGGAGAGGACCCGCAGGGGGAGGATCAGGCTCCCTTCAAAGTGCTGCTGCTGCTGCTGCTCCGAGAGGACCGGGGAGCCCAGCTGTGCAGCGGGGGAGGGCCTGTCACTCCCGAGAGGGCCAGAGGAGCCCCTCCTGGCAGAGGAGAGGTTGGGAATATTCATACGCGATGATTTATTCCGTTTGTTCTCACCATTGATTTTAATTAAGTTCAGCCTCTGCTGCGACGCCCGGGGAGACAAGGAGCCAAAATGCAGCCACCCCGCAATACTGGACTCGCTGCCCGGGTCTCCTCGGCATGCCTGAAAAGCAACCCCCACCGCCACCGCCCAGCAGATCCCGGCCTCGGCCGGTCTGCAGATCATAAGCAGAAAATTAAGACCCTGTTCCAGCAAGCCGCCGCCGAGGCGTTGCCGAGCGCGGCGCCCAGCCAGGCTCCCAGCCAGCCTTTCGTGCCATTTCACGGCGTTGGGGAGCCATTGGCCACAGGCAGGCTGGTCGTGTTCGCTCTGGCTTGATGTTCTGCTCCTGCAGGAGCAAAGCAGCCCGATCGATCGGGGCTTCGGTCGCACCACTTCCAGGCAGCCGCTGCGGCAGCGTGGCCAGAGCATCTGTGGGCAGGACAGGCCTGGCAGCCCCCACCTCGGACTGTGACGGAGCCAAGCCTGCCGCCCTGGCCCGAGCCCACGGCCTGGGCTGGGCCATATGCCCCCGGGACCCCCCCCACCTCTGCGGCCCCCTGTCCTCTCCGAGATCACCCCGGGCCACGCCTCCCCTTCACGCTCATGGGACGACTGGCAGGGTTCCAAAGGGTTTCTCGGAAGCAACGGCCCACACAGCCCACCGAGCACATGGTCTCCATCATGGGCCAGCACAGCACAGGCCCAGCCCACCCCCTCACCCTTCTCCCTACAGAGGCAACGATCCTGCCCAGATCAGCGTCAGCTGCAAAGAGGAGGCTGCTGCCAGGCTGGGGGTTTGTGCCGGGGCTCCTCTCTGGACTCTGGCAGGCTCGATTCCGGGGTGGTGGTGGTGGTGGTGGTGGAATTCCTTGGGCTACAAAACACCTAGAAATGATACGGGCCAGCCTGGGTGCAGGTTATCACAATCCAGGACAAAGAAGGGAAAGGGAGGACATCCTGAGAAAGGGCCCAGACTCCGGTGCCGTGGCCACCGCAGCAGGAACAAATGCAGCCCCTCGAATGGAGCGGGGCAGGTGGGTGGGGGCCACACATACCTCTGAACGTCTCCGACTCCTCTCAGGTGATGGCAATCCAAATTCTGAAAAAGAGAGAGAGAGAGAGTTAAAATAGAAAATATTGTCGTGACTTGAAAATAAATGGCATGATTAGCATAAAGGGAGTCCCTAATTAACCAGCAATCATCCATTACTGTAGCTTTCAATTCATTAAATTGCATAATTACATAAAAACACTGTTGATGTGCTCTTCAGTGTATCTGGTATTGTCTTCTCAATAATTAGTTCTCGAATTGTCAGTTTGACAGGGCAATTAAAAATGTTTAAAGATGCTGCATCCCCCTCACTCCTTGGCTGAGCTCTGCAGGGCATTTTTGGACTGGCTCTTCTTCGTCAGTGAGGCTCGTCCAGATAGGAACACAGGAAGCTGCCATATACTGAGTCAGACCCTTGGTCCATCTGGCTCTGTATTGTCTTCACAGTAGGCAGCTGTGGTGGCAGCAGCAGCAGCAGGATCCTGTGTTTCTGCTCCTGCTGGGTCCTGGGCAAGGGGGTTGCCTGCATGGCAGAGCAGCATCCCTTTCGCCCGACACCACCGTCTCTGTCTCTGGCCGCAAGGGAAGGCTGACTCCCTGGACTGTCCGTCTCTGACCTCAGGATCCAGCCAGCCCTGGCTCTGAAGAGGCCTCTGCTGGTGAGCAAGAGCCTGACCCAGTGCTGAGCTCCGTCCTGGAGGGACAGCCAGATCCAGCCACACAGGCAAAGCACCAGACCTCGGAGGACCCAGCATCCCCACCCGGGCCCCAGCCAGGCCCTGCCCCATTTCCCCCAGGACCCCAAGTGCCCCAGGCAGGGACACCCAGGACTGGTGGAGGCATGTCTGCAGGGCTGCCCGGCGGGGGGCGGGGGGCTCCCTTTCGAAAGGCCTTCAGGTCCTCCGGCAGTGGAGGAGTCTACATGGCGGGTGGCTCCAGGGCCAGCCAGGCAAGCTGGGGAATCCGAAGTGGCTGGCGAGGGCTGGGAGGATGACCCCTGGTGGGGAGAGGCAGTGGCGGCAGAGGGGCTGGTGACCCAGAGGCCGGGGTCTCCTTGCAGGGCTGGCGCTGGGGGGCTGCCATGGCCGGGCTGGCTGCTGGCTGCTCCCTGCACAAGGACCCCCAGGACGCTGTCTTGGTTCACTGAAAGACCTGCCCCCCCCACTCCCGCCCCCACCCCAGCATTCTCTTTCTTGGTGGCCCATCGAGTCCAGATGGCCCCTTCCCCTTGTTCTCGAGTCATTATTCTGCATCCAGTGTCCATAATTGCCTCGCTAACGGAGTAACTTTACAATCTGTGGCAGGCCATTACATGCGCAAGCACAACCCAGTAATCGATCCCTTGCCGCCCCACAGTCAAGCGCTCGAGTGGCTGGTAATTGTGCAGGCGGCAGGCTCCTCCTCGTGTGGCAAGCCGGTCAAACGCACTTCTCCGAGCCAAAGTGACCAGGAGCTGGCCACAGGGGCTGCGTTGGCCCAGGTGTGGCCATCTGGAAGCCATCTGGAAGCACGACACGCCTCGGGGCAGCAGGAGGTGATGTGGGGCCGAGAGCCGTGGCTGGAGGCAGAGGGCGGCTGCTGCCACCGCTGCCGCCGCCATCTGTTCTCCTCATGTGCCGCGGGCGCCCTCTCTGCTCAGCTGCTCTGCAGCGGCAACAGCACCCGTCTGCGTGTTGGGTTCTCCATCAAGCTAATGGGCTCCCCAGTGATAAGCAGGACGGCAGCTGAGCCGGAGGGCAACTGCTCTGGCAGCCGAGGCAGATGCCGCTGGGCTTGGAGCCCCTCCAGAAGCCCCAGAGCTCCAGCCCTGTTCTGGGCCCTCGCCTCTTGCACAGCCCTTAAAGCTCAGGGGGGAGACTCCAGCGGCAGTTTCCAAGGCAGGCCTCCAGGCAAGGGCACCTCCGGCATCTGAGGCTGGGGCTCTCTTCCTTGTTCCCTCCGTGGTGCCCGGGCTGGTGATGGTTGTGCCCAGTTTGTCCCTGAACATGGAGCTCCTCCGGAGGCCCTCTGGAAAGAGGCGCCAACCTCTTGGCCTACAAGTGATGCTCCCGTTCTGGTTGCGTCCCGTGTGTTGCAGGAGTCTGCAGCCAAACAGCGTGACGCCACCTGGCTGGCCAGCCGGGGCTCGAATCACTCTTCTTGAGCTGGGCCTGCAGGAAGTGTCCTGTCCTTGGGCTAGGAGGGAGGGAGCTGGAGATCACCCATGCCAAACGCCTGGCTGGCAGCAAGCAAGGCCACCGCCCCACTTGTTGGGTTTCCCTGGGCTCAGCACTGCCTAGTCACTCCCTGCTCTCACGGCCTCGGCCTCGGCTTGGGTTTGCAACGATGGCTGCCCCGGCTAGCCAGAGCGCCACGTTGACTGGGGAGGAGTGGGGAGGAGTCCAGCCATGCTCCGGGGGCCCTTCGTGCCGCCCCCCCACCAAGGATCTCCTGCACAACTTCCTCCTCTCTGCTCCTAATAATGAGGCTCTAACTCCGCCACGTGGCGGCTCTTGTGGCTGCCTTAAGGGCGGTGACCGAACTGCCACCCTCTCGAGGATGGGCCCGGAGAGGTCTGCGGCCCCACTGGACCCCCCCCCCCGGCCTCCCTGGACGGCTGGCTCCTGAGCTTCCCAGTGGGGTGGGGTGGGGTGGGGTGCACCACAGGCCCAGTTGTAGCTGGAGGGGGGCCCAGAGAGGGCTCCTCCGAGCTGCATGCTGGCAAGCCAGGGCTTGGTTTCTATAGTTACCGCTGGGAACGCAGAGGGAAGAGGGAGAGCCAGCGAGATGGATTTATAAATGGATTGTTTTAGCAACAATTCAACTTCCCTTGGCAGTGTTGGGCTGTAACTTCAGCCTTCAGAAAGTTCATCCTTCAGGAACGATTTATCGCCACTGGGGGAAGTCACGCAGGGAAGCCACAAAGACGCGAAGGCAGGGTCTGGGCCTCCGCTCTCTGCCGCGTGGGGCCACCCCAGCGGGAGGGAGAGCGGAGCCCTCCAGCAAGGCTGTGACAGGGCAGGAGGGCACACCAGGGGCCCAACTCCCAGGGTGACTCCTCAACGGGCTGCATCCTCCACATGGCTGGAGAATGCAGGGGTGCCCCTTGGGGCAATGCGGGAGCCCTTCCATGAGACTTGGTCTTAAAGATAAAGTCAGTTCTGACTCCTGGCACCCACGGAGCCCTGTGGTTGTCTTTGGCAGAATACAGGAGGGGTTTGCCATTGCCTCCTCCCGCGCAGTGTGAGATGATAATGCCTTTCAGCACCTCCCTATATTGCTGCTGTCCGATATAGTAGCAGCAGGGATTCGAACCGGCAACCTTCTGCTTGTTTGTCAAGCATTTCCCCGCTGCGCCACTTAAGGTGGCTAACCAAGGCGTCTTAGACAGACGAAATCAGGCAGGTATGTGGTCTCTGTGTGGCAGAACTGTTCCAGACAGGGAGTGAGTCATCCGTCTTCCCCCCCCACACACACCTGAAAGAGGGGTGGTGAAAGGCATGGTGGGGTGAGCTGAGGAGCTGCCTGCTGACTGCGTGATCTGGGATTGAGTGGGCAGCATCACTGATGGCGGCAGGCATGAGGTGGGGGGGCCAGGAGGACCCCTGAGGCAGGGGAGTGGGAGGACCTCGAAGCCCTCCACCCAGCCAGAGCCGGGAAGACCAGGACAGAAGGAATAAAGGGCGAGTGGTTCTTTTTGGAGCCAGCCAAGTGGGGGAGACCAGATGGCGGCTCTTGCTGCCAGGGGAGGCCATTTGGGTCCTGGGGGCAGAAGAGAGCCGGTACCCGCTGGCCACTGGAGCCACTGGATCATGTGGGGGGCAGCAGCTCTCTCACCAGGCAGAGCCTCTGGAGGTCAGAGAGGGGGCCAGAGGGCGGTGGCCGGGGCTGCAGGGGGCTGCGAGGAGGGGGAGCTGTGTGGGGTGCTCCCTGGCTTGCTCCTTGCCATCAGCTCCTGCTCCGAGAGGGCCTGGCCCCGGCCCCTCCTGCACAGGACAGGGCACTCTGCCCGGCAGCAAGGGCCCCCCCCGCAGCAGAGGGGCTTCCTCGAGGGGGGTCTCTCCCTTCCTGGTGGAGGGAGGCTGCTCCTTCCCCCCCCCTTGGCCCTCCACAGCAGGCGCCTCATCAGTCCTTCACCCACACCTTCTGGCAGCTCTGTGGCGGACTCTGGGCCCATCAGGGCCTATTTATAACTCCCTGTACCAGGAGCTGCTGCCATGTGTGTTCTTTGCTTGTGATGGGAATCAGCCCCCCCCCTCCCGCCCCACTAATTAGGGAGATTCCCTCCATGGCGCTAATTCCAGATGCCAACATGAGCAGCTGAGCCTGACAGGCTGCAGCCGAAGCTGAGGGTGACTTGTGCAGGCGGGGGGGGGGCACAGTGAAAGGCCGGCGAGGGGGGAGGCAAGCAAGGCCTCTCCGTGGGCAGAAATCCCAACCCGCCGGATGCCGCTGTGGGGTTTCCAGAGGGACTGCCTGGGATTTGGTGCTGGGTCCCCCCTTCATTCTTCTATGCACACACCCTGGACCCTGAGGAGCCCCTGAGTGCCAGGGAGAGAAGGGAAGCCGTAGCTGGACTTGGGGCTGTGTGTGAGTGGAAGAGCCACCCCACTGCGGCCACAAGACACGGATCTCCCTGACAACTACCCATTTAACTTCTGCCACCAAGTAGACTTTTTTGCTCTAGGCTGGGTCTACCACAACAGCCTTTCAAACTCTGGTCACAAAAACAAACTTTGGTAGAGTATTTTTAATATATAATACGTTTTTAAAAATTTTAAATTTGTTTTAAGTTTTGCAATTGCTTTAATGTTTAAACTTTTTAAAATTTTGTTTTTATTGTAAACTGCCCAGAGACGTAAGTTTTGGGTGGTATTGAAATTTGTTAAGTAGATAGATAGATAGATAGACAGATATAGGTGTGGGGTAGAGAAAACAGAAGCTACTTTTTTCCTTTAGATGTAAACAAGAAATTTTACTTGGCAATTAGTTCAATTTAAATTAAAAGTTGCTTCACAAGTTCAGTACAAAAAAACCCCAAACAAATCAACCAACTAAAAGAGCATAAGGTATAAACAAAACGTGGTCAAAACACATCCACTAACCTGACTCTCACTGTGCCTTAACTTAGAGTCCTTGATGATCGCTTTTCGTGGCTCTGGCTTTTCCTTAGTTCAGTCTTAGGTTCTGTTCTTTTCCAGCTCTGAGTAATTTCACCTCTGCAGAGTTTGCACCACTCTGCCAGTGATTCGACAGCTCTATCTACTGCCACAGCTCTGTGCCTGCAATTCTTCAATTTTGTGGTTTCTCTCCAGAGTGTCTTTTTGCAATTCCCTGCAATAATTCTTCTTCTTCTTCTTCTTCTTCTTCTTCTTCTTCTTCTTCTTCTTCTTCTTCTTCTTCTTCTTCTTCTTCTTCTTCTTCTTCTTCTTCGTCTTCAAGAACTGACAACAAGAAGCTTACAACAAGAAGAGATTTGGGCCTCATTCCTCCATAGTATGCCCCCACCCCATTTGATGGTCTTTGGCAAGTAACCCCCACCTGAGGCCCAGAGCGAGCGATGGGCTGTGGGGTCTGTGGGAGCCCTAAGAAGGCTCCGTTTCTAAGGGGGCAGCTGGATCACGCAGAGTGAGCTTTATTCGGCATTTGCACAGTAGAGCTTATTGTAATAAATGCAAGCCAAAGAATACATATCACATCACTAAGAACTGCAGTTGATATGAAGGCAAATGTTCACTGAACAGCTATGAAAGATGTATTGAAATTAGGTGGTTGCATCCATAGTGATAACTTATGATGATGCCAAATCCAGATATTGATTTGGAGTCCCCCAATTATTTCAACATCTACAGCTATCAGCTCTGCAGAGAACAAACTGGCCGGGGTTTTCCCAGGATCCAGATGAGGCCATCTCCAGGGGGTGTGTTGGGCCACCCCAGGCTGCCAGTGCTTTTGCCAATGCTCACTCAGTCCTCCCCCCACCCCATAATGTGCATTCATGCCATGGAGACAAATTTCCCCCAGAGCCTCCAGCTTGCTGATTGCAAGGCCCATTTTTCACCTGTCTCTTCCTCCTTGACCTCTGCCAAGAGTTACGAGGTCCAAGTGAAAATCAAATCAAGCAAGCCATTTCTCTATCTCCCCTAGCAGTGCATTTGCCCTCCCCCATGAAGGATTAAAAAGGGTGCTGGTCTGCACACTGCAGATACTACTGAGGCAGCCAAAGTGTCTTTTCCACGCTAGACCAGCTGGTGCGTGTGCACACAGACGAGACAACCCCTTGCAAGGTGGGTCTTGTGAGCTGCCTGCTGCGGGGGTGGGGGCTCTGAGTCCAGCCCCCACTGGGCTTCTTGCCACTTGCAGCTTCAGTTTGCCACTGGAGGTGGGGAGGGGGCTGGGATTCATCCCCCCACCCTGTGCCTGCTCAGAGCCACGAGCTGCAAAGTTGCTTCTGTCACCCCCAGCAGTAAACTGTGGCTTGCGTCAACTTCCACCCAGAAATCCTGGAGAAGAGCCCCCTTGCCAGGAAGAGGCACTCAGGGAGCTGCCTCAGAAGTATCTGGAGCCCTGGTCCAGCCGACTTCCCCGTGACCCAGGGCAGAGGTCCTTCTCCCCGGAGATGCCAGAGAGCAAATGGGGGACTTGCCCAGGAGCTTGGCCACAGAGTGAGCAGCAGTCCCTGGTGCAGCAGCAGCAGCATCTGGCGGCCGGCGGCCGAGCTTGAGACTGGTGGCCAGCCCTGGTGGCAAGAAGAAGCCAGGCAGGCAGGGCTGCGGGGGTGGGGTGGGGTGTGAGTCAGGCTGAAATGCAATGCCAGCCACAGGGGCTCCGAGAGATCGCAGCAGCCATCCTCCTCATTTGCCATTTTCTCATCCAGACCACACTTGGGACATGGACCGGTGGCCTGGAGGAAGTGGCTCTCAAGGGGAACACAGAGGGAAGACGGTCTCCCCTCCAGTGGGGTGGGGAGTGGGGAGTCCTCTTCTGCTGCCACAACATCACCCAGGCCCTTGGTGCATCAAGACTTTGGGCTGGTGACCTACATGTCCCTGGGATTGCCTCCCCTTCCTCAGGGCCCCTCTGGACAGGTGGACGTGGGGTTGGCAGCCTCCAGAATCAAAGGGTCTCAGAGGCTGAGCGGTGGGACGTCATCTTCTGCTTCTTCTGCCAGACCCCTGCAGGGCAGTTCCACCCATTCCATCCCTTCCTCTCTCAGAGGTCAACCCGGCTTTCACAAGGAGGCTTGGTCACTGCTTGAGGCCTCCAGCAGCCCCACATTTATGCGGCCCTCTGTGTTTCCTCTGCCACAGACGGCCCTGCATGGCTTTTTCGACCCGGAAGGTGCCGTTCTCCTTCTCTGGCAGGGCGTGTGCACTGCATTGCCCGGTGACCCATTTCTCTCAAGGGGTGCTGGAGACGAGCTCAGGGTCGGCCCACGCTAAGGAGCAGAGGGCAGCCGCGGAGGCACAGCTGCCCTTCTTCCTGGAGCTCGGTCTGCTCCTCTCCCCCACCCCGCTCTGTCATCAAGCAGAGCTGTGCTGCCTGCAGGCTGGCCATTCCTCAGGTAGAGCTGACCCCGACCATCAGGCCGCAGAGTTGGCGCCAAGGCAGGAGGGGGTCTGCCCAAGTTTCTGCTTCCAAGGACTCCAGAGCAGCTTATGCAATACCCTCATGCCTGTTGTAGGTCTATAGGTATAATTATTTCATTATGCTTTCCTGTGAAGTGTGAAAACTATCTTTACCAATCCTCCTAAATTAGTTAAATATAATATTCAGTGAGACAGGAGATAGAGAAATGTTAATTGAAACTGGAGAGGTGTTTATAGGGTGATATCGTGTGGCCAACTGTGACTGAAATTAATGTTGGGGGCCCTGGCAAGTGATTCACAGCCCAGAGTTTATTAAATGTCTCCACCCACAGCTTGAGCCAAGCCAAGGGCGCCCACTGCAGTGAGAGAAGGATGGCTGGGGGGGGGATCGGGGGGGGGAGAGATAATCTCCCAGAGCAGGGGGCCATCCGGGAGGTGGCATAATTGGATTGGGCTTCTGCGGGGTGGGGGGGCTCCAAAGTCACGGCCGGCTGCCCCTGGATATTGGCCGTCTCCCCCTGCTGTCAGCCCTCGCCTGCGGCAGCAGCAAAAGCCGTCCGCCTGCAGCCCAGGTGTGCCTTTCCCCTGCCAGCCTCAGGTGGGCGGGGGCAGCGGAGAGGCGCAGAGGCTGAGCGGGGTCATCATCTCCTGCTCCTCAGCACCACAATGGGCCGACCCCAAACAGCCAGGAGGGGCCACCAGTCACTGCTGTCCAGGAGGCCTGGCTGGCTTCAGTCCCACAACAAGAAGCCGAGTCAGAGCACTGACTGCAGGCTCCCTCAGCACCATGGACAGCAGCCCGCAGCCACGACAAGGCAAGAAGCCGGGAGCTGGGAGGCGGGCAGGCCTTGCCCGCAGGGGCGGCGGGGGCAGAGGCCTGGCCAAGGACCCAGTTATGGCTCATGCTTGAGGGAAAGCCTGGGAGCTGTGGGGAACGGTGTGCAAGTGGGCCCAGCCGTTGGCCTGTCCAGGTTGCGCTCTGCTCCGTGTGGGGCTATTGCACCTAAGCAAGGCCCATCAGTGATGGACGGAGCTGGTTTCCTCATTCCTGGAGTGGGGGGGGGCGCGTGTGTGTCTGGTGTGTGTGTGTGGGGGGGGCTGCTAATGGCCCCTGCCAAGCAGCTGCAGGCCATGAGCCATTCCTCAATATGCAGGAGCATCAGGACCCAGAAGGAGGGATTGGGCTCTTTGGGAAACAGGACTCTCTGTCTCTGTCTCTCTGATCAGCTTCATTAGAAAACATCCCCATTAGCAATTCCAGAGACACAGGCCAGGCTCCAAGATGGATGGTCCTCCTCTGGCGGCTGGATTCAATCGCCAGCTTTCTCTGGGCCCCCTGGGGAGCTGGGAGACTTCCTAGAAGCCAGAGCCTGTCACCCCTGATGGATCGTTGTCATTCATTGGCTGCAAAGGCACATTTCCAATGCCCATCTGTGCGGGGCCTGCAGTTCCACAGGGCAGCAGCGCGGAATTAGAGGGATGGGCTCTGCAGGCTGCAGCACATCGCCGGGGGGCTCAGTGGTCAGAGGGCCACCTGGGCTCCGTGTGTGGGCAGCCATGATGCCATGTGTGGGGGATCTGGGGTGAAGCTTCACAGCCATGCCAGGGGGCTTCCCTCCAAGGGACCCAGCCACGGAGGACCCAGGCCAGCTGTCAGTCTGCAAAGCATCACCTCGGCCTCCCTGAGACAGCAGCACCGGTGGCTGCTAGGCCCCACGTCTGGTGGAACAGGAGCTCTTCTCCTGAAGCATTCTCGGCCTGGGAGGCCTGGGTTGCAGTCAGTGCAGCTGCGAGGATTTGGCTTCCTCCCCTGGCTCCTGGAGAGTGTCTAGATAGACTTGGAAGTGCTGGTTTTGACCTGGAAAGCCCTTTGCCTCCAAGGGACCCAGGAGTCTCAAGGGCCATCTGTTCACCTGGCAATTCCTTCCCCACCTTTTCCTGCCCTGGAATGGAGCCCCAAAGGAGAGGGGAGGGCACCAGAGCATCTCTGCATCGCGTCAATGTGGTGCTGGCTGACATATATCAGCCTGGCAGGACAACTGGGCTGGGCCACCCATTGCATGGAGTCACCTTTGGCCATCCTGGTTAGGTCACTCATTCCATTTCCGCCTCAGTGGAAGACTGACGTTTCCCCACCGAGGGACTCGGAAGGAGCCGGCTCCAGCCCTCCCTGGCTGCCAAGGCAGGGCGCCATCTCCATCCCAGGGTTCAAACCTCCTCTCCGTAGAGATTCCCCGATGAAGAGTGGCGTCATGGGCTGAAGCACAGCAGGCCTCCGATTGCCCAGAATAATCTCTGCCCCTTTTCTCCTGGTGGTTTTTTCCTTCTGGTTCCTAATAATGACAAGCCTCGAGCCAGAAAAATACCCGGAAACGTGGAACTCAGCGCAAGGAAGAGGCTGCACGACAGATCACCGTCCCTGCAAAAACCTGGCTAGAAATTCCAGCAGGAGGAAAGAGGGAGCCGGAGTCACCTTCAGAGAGGAGAGTGATGGGCACGAGAGAGTTGCCAGAGGAGCGGGCGGGGGGGGGCCTGCGGGGGGCATCAGGCCTTGCTCTTGCAGCTGACCCTTCCCTTCCCCACTCCCTGCAAGGGGGTCGTTATCCTGCACGCACACACACACACACACAGCTAGATGCCAGCTTGACAGTTGACGCAAAGGTGCTTGGAAGAAGGGCCCCCCCAGCCCTTGCAGCAGTGCAGGTGCTGAGGGAAAGGGCAGGAGGAGGAGAGGGAGGGGAGGGCTCCCTCTGGACTCCAAGGGCACCTGGCCCCCAGCTTCCGCCTGCCGCCTGAGCTGGAAGAGGTCTCTCGTGCCATGGGTGGCTGAGCCAGAGTCCCCAGGTGCTGTCGGATTGGCACTCCCACCACCCACCATCCTCTCCCCCCTCCTCCTTGGCTGCATTGGCCTCCAGTATCACAAGGCACCTTGACATTTGCATCCAGCTCCTCTCCCCCATCCCAGCCCACCTTAGCTCCGCCATGGATGCAGGGCAGGCGCAGCAGGAAAGCAACTCAAGGGCCCCCCTGAGCCCGCCAGCTCCCCGGGGCACGATGGAGATGCAGGCCTCCTGCGGGGCTGTGCAAAGTGGCTCTGAGTGCTGTGTGTGGAAACAGCCGGAGCCTCCCTCAGGGCCTGGGATGGCAGTGAAGGCGTTAACCCCGCTCCTGGTTTTAATTACAGCACTTGAGGGAAGTCGCTGCCTGGCCAAGAAGACATCATCCCCGCCAGATTTTATGGAGATATTATTTAATTTTATGGATGCTGCACATCAAGTTGGGGAGCATGGAAGCAGCTGACGCTCCCGTCAGGGTCTCAGCTCATCTCCCCGGCCACCCCAGGAACTCTTGAACAAGCTGATCGCTGAGAAGTGAACAAGGTGGAAGTGGCTGGGTGCCCCCCCCCGTGCATGGTGGTTCCAGGGAGTTCTGTAGACAAAGAGGCGCTCAGTCGCACCCAGCCCCGGCAGAGACCCACTTCTGCTGCTCTTCAGGGCCCCTCTGGGGCCCCCTTGCCCTGATTCACCATCAAGGGCTCTCCAGTCCCTCTGGGATGAAGTTACTAAGAGAGCCTGCTTGGGGTGGGGGTGGGGGGGCGGGAGAGGGAGGGGGCCGTGGGTCAGCCTGACTCTGAGGGCGCTGGACGACTTCTCTCTCCTCCCCGGTGGCTGGCAACCTGGGTCTGGCATCACATACACACACGTGACAGAAAATGCAGGCAGCAGCTCTGGCTGGCTCTCGGAAGGATTGTCCCGGATGACAGGCCCAGCCCAGCCCAGCTGGAGATCGCCTCTGCCCAGGAGGACCACAGGGCAGTCATCATCCACTAGCTTGCCTTGAATCTGGATGCCGCCTTTCCAAACAGTTGGGGAAAGTGATGGACGGGTAGCCCCCCCCCCACCCCATCCTTTGTATGTCTGCTCAGAAGGCAGTCCCGAAATGGGCCTTACTCCCGAGGAAGTATCGGGGAGTAGGATTGCAGCCTGATGGGATGCCCCTTGGGGCAGGGACCTGCCTCCTGGCATGTGTCAAGTGCCATGAAGACAGTAGCCAAACAATCAAGACCAACGTTCTCGTTTTCCCAGAGAGGAGTGGGTGGCAAGAAGGGTCTGATTCCCACACGGGCTTCTCCTGAGCTGCTGGGTCCCCCTCCTCACCTCGGCTTCAGCTGCAGAAGCCCTGTGGCGGAAAGCAGAGGCAAGGCCTTGCCCTGGTGGAATTGAGCCATCTTTCTTTGGGCTCGGCTCTCCATCTGCACCCGAAGGTTAATCTCTGCCTCTTCCCCACAAGAACATTCATCACATGGAAGTGGATTGTGGTGGGAAATATTGATCAAAGGCCTGTCTTGTTCCTTGGCGGGCTTGAAATGGAGTGCTTGGCTTAGTCAATTGCCCGGCCTTTTCAGCACCCTGAAGCAGCCCAGATGGATGGCAGGGCCCTTGTGTGGGGTGGGGGTGTGGGGGCTGCCCTACCTCCCAGGGGCTCAGCCTTCCCTTGAGAGGGCTGTAAGACCCGAACTCTAATCCCATCCCTCTGCCCAGAAGGAGATTGGCGGGTGGGGGCAAGCTGGGCCCTGTCATCACGGCCAATGGGTGGCCAGAGATCTGACCTGAAGGACAGGATTAGGTCTTCCTGCCTGCCGAAGGCTGCTTGGGCAATTTGCCTGCAGAGGCCAGCTGGGGGCGCAAGAGGCTGTCTGGGCTGCTGGAAGGGAGAAGGCCCAACTTAGGCCACAGGAACTGGGGCACAGGCCTGCCCGGGTCATGGGGAGGGGTCCCCAGCTCTCTGCTTGTAGGAGCAGATTTGCCCCCACCCTCCATGCTCGGCTTGTAAGGAAAACAAACATCACCCACCCACCCCAGGCCTCCAGTGCTCTCCCATCCAAAGGAAACAAAAGTGAGCAAGCACAGGAGGCTCTGGAACTTCCCACCACTTGGTGTGTGTGTGGGGAGGGAAGGAGAATGAGTAATAGTATCGTCCTTCCTGGCACTTCGTGTTCCAAGGCAAGAAATCAGAGACTGGGAGTTCTGGAGAAGCCATTCAGAATCATAGGAACCTAGGAACATAGGAAGCTGCCATATACTGAGTCAGACCCTTGGTCCACCTAGCTCAGTATTGTCTTCACAGACTGGCAGCGGCTTCTCCAAGGTTGCAGGCAGGAGTCTCTCTCCCAGCCCTGTCTTGGAGATGCTGCCAGGGAGGGAACTGGGAACCTTCTGCTCTTCCCAGAGCGGCTCCATCCCCTGAGGGGAATCTCTTCCAGTGCTCATGCATCAAGTCTCCCATTCATATGCAAACCAGGGTGGACCCGCTTAGCTAAGACCAGCTCTCCTCTCATAATTCACAGCTGTAAGAAACTTTACTAAGAAAAATGTAGCTGTGTTCCAGGTCTGTTTGGAGGGAGACAGAAGTCTGTGTCTGTGTCTGTGTGATACAAAGCTGCTCTACAGAGAACCATTGACATGTCAACCCGCTTCACCTCCCTTCAGGTCTAAAGACAAAAGATTAGCCCTTTGCTTTCTGGCTAGGGATCACCCAGCTGCCACTGAAGTTCCACCCAAGAGGTCCCTGAACTCAGCACCCTGCTGCCAGCAATGGCCACCCAGATGCCTCCAGCCAACAAGGCACGAAGACAACAGGCCTCTCCTGCCATGGCCACCGCCACTCCTCAGCAGTTGCAATTAAGTGGCATACTGCCTCTGACCATGGAGGCTTCAGCCAGCCATCTTGCTCATAGACAGGTTTATCTGCCTCCTGGATCTGTCGAATCCCCCTTTAGAGCTTTCCTTGGGTGCCAGAAATTCCTCCCAGTCTCTGCTGATGAGGGACCCCAGGGAAGGGCAAACATCTGGGAGAGCACCTGAAGCCACCTAGCCCCCTCCCCACCATGGCCAGTGGCCAATCGCAGCTGCTCTGTCCGCAGGGGGTCTCTGTGGCCAGCAGGACCTACTTTGCTCCCATGCTCTGCCCCTGTTTGGGGCAGGCTCATTGCCTGCAGGTTTAGGGGAGACCCTGTTCAGTTTTTTCCCAGTGGCTAGCATGTAAGCCCACTTAAGCCCACTACCCCAAATTCACAGAAGCGAAAGCCTCTGTGATGGGCGGGGGGGGGGCGACAGCGGTGTGGATGCATCTGGTCCCGAACAGCCACATCAATGCGCACCCGCGGCATATGCACATGAAGGGGCCTTGGCGCGCATGGCTTGGCCTCTCATGTGCTGGTGAGGCTCATGCTGAATTGTTAATCACAGCAGGAAGGACAAGGACGCTTTCTGAGTTCTCCGGTAATCAAAAGAAGAAACCACTTCCTGATGTTTCAAAGAGGCTTTTGCGGAGCAAATTCAACCCAGCCTGCGGAGCACAGAGGACAGCCACCACTCAGGCCCCCATCTGGGAGATGGGGGGGGGCAGTGATGCAAGCATGTCCCTCTTTTCACCTGTGGCATTTTGTGGGGGGTGGGGGCTATGCCGTGGGCCTTTCTGGGGGGCTTGGCTCCTGTGAGCGCCCCCCTCCCACCCACCCTGCAGCCTCTTCTTGTTGATGTCTTTCTCAATGGGGCCTCCCCACTTCCGTGCCCTGCTGCATTTAACCGTCGGACAGCTGCTGCGTCGCTGCCTGTGTCTCCGACTGTGCTGAGCTCCTTCTGTCTGCATGTAACCCGTCAGCAGGGAGAGCACTTAGGGTGGCCTTGGGAGGTGAATATGTGGATGTGCTCCCCCCATTTTGCAAAACAATTGGGCCCCACCTCTACTTGGTGCTGCTGCAGTTTGAGGCAGAAGTTGACCGTGTGGCCTTCCTCCTCCTCCTCCTCCTCGGAGAGGGCAGGCATGCTTGTGTGCAGTGGCCTTGTGTCTGCCCTCACCACTCCCTGCTGCTTTACCCCGGGGAGCCAGCAGCCGGCAAGCAAGCTGCTGCCAGACTGTGAAGACAATACTGAGCCAGATAGGCCAATGGTCTGAGACTCCGAATATGGCAGCTTCCCGTGTTCCTAGGCTCTGGACGGGGCCGCCTGCCCAGCTCTGGCTTCAGACCGGGGGCCATGCTGCGGCTGCTCATTGCCTGCTGCTCCTCTCTCCGTGCTGGGCCCCAGAGCTCCAGTGCCACCGTGGTGGTGCCAGCCGTGCCAGGCCTCCATCCTCCCCCTGCGCATGGCCGGGTTGGCGCAGCTCCGAGTCCTCCCTAGCAGAGGTCAGAGCCAGCCAGTGGCGGGCCGGCAGGGCTGCCTCCTCTTCCGCCGGCAGGAACCTGGAAAGGGGCTCCATCCAGCCCTGCTGGGGAAAAGCTGCTCTGCTCCTGCTCAGACACGTTTCCTTCCTCTCCCCCCCATATCACTGGCTCTGGCTTCACAAGCCTCCAGCTCGGTCTGGGCTGCCGGCTGGGCTGCCTTTCAAACGCTGCTTGGGCCTAAGACAGAAAGGCTTTGTTGACTTGGCCAGCCCAGGCAGCGGCGAGGATGCAGGGATCCCTCCTCCGTGTGGCTGGGGGGCCAAGATGGTTTCCTCGCCGGCCCCTTCCTCCTCCTGGTCCCTCCAGAGAAGCGGAGACCTCCCCGCCTGCCCGGCAGCACCACCTTACCCCAAAGGGATGCTGGCAGGTTTGCAGTATTGGTCTTGAGGAGGCACTTCGTCTTCTTTTTGCAACCCGAAGGCCCAAAGCGGGGCAAGGGACGGGCGCTCGGGCGGGGCTCTTGGGAGCTGCTGCCGGCTCCAGCGCGAGCCACACTTAATAGACTCCGGCGGGTCCCTGCTGGGGCCTTCAGAGGCTGCCGATGCTGCAGGGAACTCATTAACACCGGCTCCTGCTGCCGCTGCTGCTGCCCGAGGGCTCTTCCTAATCACGGGACGCGGCCTCCCAGGGGCTAGCGCTGCTCCTTCGGGGCGGGCCTGCTGGTGCAGAAAGACCTCCCTTCCTGCGGCCCTCCTCCTCCTCCAGGGAGGCAGGGGCACTGGCACCCCTCCTCCGTCTCAGCAAGCCGAAATCCAGCGCCAGCATTGATGTCAGCGGCAGCCAGCCCGGGGCCAGAGTGGCGAGGCAGAGGCACCGGGGCGCGGGGGCTTCTCCTCCTCCTCCTCTCCGCTCTTGTGCCGTGCAAGCCGACACGGGGCCGGCTTCGTCGTCTCCGCTGTGCTGCTCTGCTGCGGGGAGAAGCCTCTTCCGCGTGGAGTGATGCCCCGGGCAGGGCACGAGAGGGGCCGGCTGGCGGGCCTGGGGCTGACTCCACTGGAGGGCAGTCAAGAGGCCGACCCTGCCCAGGCAGAGGAGCGGGTGCTGGGGTCTGGCTGCTCCCTGCCTGCCTGCCTGGGCCTCCTTTGCTGGGGAGGTCTTGTGCCACCACAGCAGAAGTGCAGAGGCTTGGGGGGGGGTGTTGTCCCCCCCCCGACTGTGGAGCCAATGCCTTGCCCCAGGAGGCTCACTGTGGGACCTTTCTGGTGGGGGCGTCTCAGCAGCACCTGGAGGGGAAGAGGAGGCCCTGCTTCTGCTGCGCTGCACCCGCCCCCCCCCCCGCCGGGGCTAATCTTGCTGCTGTCTCTGCTGTTCCCTGCCAATTGGTTTGGTTTCAGAGCTGTTTGATGGGAGGGGCTGCCTTGGTTTTCCCTGCCGTGGGGAGCCGGGAGACCACAAGTCCGTCTGCCAATCAGTCCATATATGCCAGAACGTCAGTGAGGGTCATTTCACACATGTTGGCTTTGAGAGGCCCATTTGGTCTCCACCCCCGCCCCACCCCCGCCCCCGGTGGCTGCCTTCACAAGCTGTCAGGTCAGTATGAGACGGTGGTGTTTTGCACGGATGCATACTTGACTTGAGCTGCAGCCTGTGGCACTGAGTTCCACAGCCAAACTCTCCTTTTGCCCTTTCCCAGCAGCCCTGAAACCCCACAGGCAATTTCTACCCTCTTGGTGGCTCCTTACTCCTTGGCAACTATTTGCCACTAATGAGCCCCAAAGTGTCAAGGGGGGGGATATTCCTTCCTTCCACTTTTCAGGCACCCCCAAGAAGAGAGGCAATTTCAGGTGGGTGTGCAATAATTTGGATTGATTTCTTTTCTTTGCAGGCCCGTGTTGATCCTGGCACTTACAGGAGGTTAATTTCAGATGATGAACTCCACCACATTGTAATATTTGATTTTGCTTGGCTTTGAAACACTTTATGCTTTTATTGATTTTCAATATTGTGCTTTTAGCTCAGCAGCCAGTCCAGACACCATCTGAAGAGAGGGGCGGCTGCAGAGCTGGAAACATCCGCCCCGGCTTGCCTGGGGAGAGCTTTCCACCCACACAGAATGAAGACCCTTCTGAAGATGGAGGCTGCAGCCAACGCAACAAGACACTACTCAGGAACAGGCTGAGGGCAGCCGGCAGACGGGCTGGGCTGGGCCCTCCTCCTTGTGGGGCCAGGTGTCCCCATGGGCAGCGGGGAGTGGGGTGCCAGCCAGGCCAGCCGCCACCCCTTGGGGCTGAAGCTGCCGGGGCACAGTCAGAGCTGTTCTGACCCCTGGACTTTGGCCCCGAACGAAGTCCAGGGCCTCCACAGTCCCTGGGGGCCCCCCAAATCCTCTTTAGTCTGTTCTGGGCAGTGTGGTCATTATTATATATAATAATGGATTATTGTATATAAATAATAATGTATATAGTCATTTATCATCCAACTCCAGCCCAGGCAGTGCAGGCCACTTCTCATCTCATCTGCCCACCTTGAGTCTG
The DNA here is from genome assembly GCF_027244095.1 of Hemicordylus capensis. Classification (NCBI taxonomy): domain Eukaryota; kingdom Metazoa; phylum Chordata; class Lepidosauria; order Squamata; family Cordylidae; genus Hemicordylus; species Hemicordylus capensis. The sequence goes on from NC_069669.1 coordinate 212,317, forward strand.
CGCCATCATGAGTCAAGGTGGGGCGTCATGAAGGGCGCTGGAGTGAGAGAGGGGAAAGGGGGCCCCAGCCAGCAGGAGGTTCTCCTGCAAAAGGGCCACTGGAACCAAGAGGAGCTTGAGCGTGGACCCTCCAGAGCCCCCCACCCTCCGGCTGCCTTGCTCTTCCCTCCTCTCTGGGGGTGGTGAGGGTGGTTTCCATCTCTCTGGGCCATTTCTGACTGGGTGTCCTTCCAGTGGCCAGCCCCAGAGCCAATGTCCCCAAGGACATGGAGTCCCAAGGAGTCAGTGAGTGGCCTCTCTGCCTGCAGAAACAAAGCACGTGCAGCGGAGAAGACGAGGGCCCCTTCCAGCTTAGGCCACTCCAGCTCTTCTGTGGCTCCTCCTCCTCCTCCTCCTCCTCCTCCGCCTGGAATGCCCTTGTGAATGCCCCCAGAGGAGGTTGTGCCTCTTGGTCTAATTGGCAAATGGCTCTTCTTCCAGGGAAATCGGGAAGGTTTCCCTGGAATGTCTCTTCACAGGCAGCTGCCACCGTTGTGGGGGAGGAGGAGGCGTGAGCAAGCATGCCTTCTGCCACCAGCACACCGCAGCAGCAGCAGCAGCAGCAGGGCTAGGCACGGACGGACGAAGCCTGCAGCCTCCTGGAGCCCATCTCTGCATTGTCCTGCTGGGTCCACCACCAAGACCTGCACCCAGGAAGGCCCCCTCAGAACAGCAGGAGCAGGAGAGGAGCCTCCCCTTCAAGGGGCTTTTCTAGCAACACAGACACAGTAATAATTGGGGTGATTATTTTCTTTGGAGATTTATTAATCGAAGTGGAGTGAAAATGAGATGCTCTCCATCTCAGCCTGTTCTCCTCCCCATCTCTTTTATCATTAGATTTTCAGTTAATCTCTACCAGCCATTTGGTGATTCCTTTATTCATTCTAGACAAGTTAATTAAACTGTGTCTCCACAATTATTATTTTCCTCCTCGGCTGCATCCAGACGCTGGCAGAAGGCAGAGCTGTTCCAGAAGGCCTTGCCGAGCACGGAAAGTGGCAAAAGTACGGCCGCAAGTAGGGGGTGGGTGGGTGGGTGGGCTGCTGGATCACCCCTGCAGAACGGCCCGCCCCCTGCCCTGCCCTGCCCACGGGTCCCTTGGGCAGCTGCTGAGGCCCCGGCTGCTGGCAGGTAGCCCTCTCCCACGGGGTTGCCCTCTGGAAACTGAGCACGGGAGGAGGACGAGCCAGCAACAGACATCCCCTCCTCCATGGACGTGCCTAGCCCCATGGGAAAGAGGCCTCTGGGTCCTGCACGCACAGTCCTGTCAGGGAGGGGTCTGGCTGATCCCTTGCCCAGTCCGAGAATGTGGAGGGAAGGGAGGGGATTCGAGAGAGCAGGGAGGGGTGGTTGCTGGAGATGGAGAGACACCCCCCCCACTTCCACAGACACACGCAGGGGCCTGCTGCTGCTTCTAATGCCGCAACTCTCCTCCTCCGGCTGAGTCCCTGCACCGCAGCTGGCTGTGCATTGCGCCGCCCTCCCAGTGGCCCCTGTGGGCCTCACTGTGCCCTCCTCCGCCTGGGGGGGTGGGGGGTGGCCCTTTTGCTTGCAGATCATGCCCCAGAAAAGGGAATCCGCCTGGCCAGAGACCTTCAGGTGGAGGTGGGGGCTGTGCTAGTCGCCATGCTCTCCGTCTCTCCTGCAGCCCTTGGCACGTAGCTGCTGCCGCTTCTGCTCCCCATCCGCTGAAGATCCAGAGAGGGAGGATGGCAAGGCGAGCAAGTCAACTGGGCAACATGGCCACAAGGCCCAAACAGGGACAGCCGGAGAGACTTTTCATGCCACACAGGCGGGCTGCTCCTGGAAGACTGGAGCAGAGATCTGGGGGGGGGGGAAGGGCCACGTGGATGAGCTCTGGCAGGCGGCAGTAAGGCCTCCACCCTGTCTGCCCTTCTGGTGGGCCTCTGGCAGGGTTAGGAACCCGGCTCTGGCAGACCCTGGCTGTGAAGCCATGAGCCCCGCCATCTCCTCTGGGGGCGAAGCAGATCAGGGAATGCCAAACAGCACCCCCGATTTCCACCACCGCTGGGTACACTGGACTCAGCCTCCTCCGGGGCTGCTTCATGTCATCCAGGCTGGGCACGTTGGCCGCAAATGGCCCGGCTGATTTCTGCTTCCTTCCTTACCTTCCACTTCCAAAGGACTCCACTTAACTGTGTTGGTTTTAACTGCATTGCTCTGAGATGGGATAAAGCCGGTGTTGAAGGAGCCTCCCCTGCGAGGTGGAGCCAGCGTGACCCTGAGGGACTGGGCAGCAGCTGCGGCCCCTGGATGTGGCAGGGCCCCCCTGCACTTCTCTGGGCCTGGGGCAACCCGGAAGACACATCTGGCCACGAGCTTGGGACTGGCCTGAAGAATCAGGAAGCTCAACTTCCGCTTCTCTTGGTTGTTCTTGTTTAAGCTCCTTCCCTTTCTGGCTGTCTGCATTTACAAGCAGAAATGGCAATACAGCATTAGAAACGAGAGACAAATGCCCTTTGGATGTCGTTCCTGCCATCACTGGGATCTTGTGTTGGTTCTTCTCTGCACCCCGGAGGCCCAAGGCCCTTGTTCCAGGGCAGGAGGAGGGGGAAGAGGCTGACCTATTGAGGGACGGAGCCTTTTCGAGCAATCTGGGAGGGTTCAAAGGGGCAGCGGGGGGGGGAGGAGGGCTTTGCCTTAGGAAAAAAAATTGAGCTATATAAATCCAAAGAAATGAGACATTTAGCAATTCAGATAATTGATCCCGGGGGTGGGGGTAACACTGGGATGAAATCTGCCCTGGCAATGAAGTGGTCTTTATCTGCCCCATCAGACCAGCCCTAATCCAAAGTTATGCTCCTCCATTACAGATATAATCAAATGCAATTTTCTCTCACCCATGAATCAAAAGCACCGTCTGCATGAAGAGCCTAGTTTGTCTTTTTGTTCCTGCCTCCTCCTGGAACCGAATCTCTCTGATTTCTCATGTTATATTGCTCTGATGTCTGCTAAGGGCACTGTGCCCTCGAAAATCCCCATTAAATAGCGGAGCGCGAACACTAGAAATGAAGAAAGTGAAATGCTATCTAGACAGCTGGAAGTAAAAATATGAAAAGTGTTGCACTTACTGCGGGGGAAAAAGCCAATTTTTATAACTTGAATAGACAGTTTTGTATAAAGAGGAATTCCTCACCCAAGATCAGAAGCGGCTGAAAGGCGGCAAGTAGCCAATTTGGTTGCCTTGAGAGGCAGCAGGGCTGACAGGGGAAGGGGCGGCGGTGTGCACCCACCCGTGTGTGTGTGTGTGTGCGTCCATACACACACACACACACACACACACACACACACACACACACACACACAGAGGCAGCCTCCTCCCCCACCCCTGCCACATGATGCCACTGCAACAGAGCTGATTTGTCTGCACAATCCAGCCATCTGCCTGCGTCACACAGAATTATGGTTTGGTCTTCAGTATGCTAAGAAACACAGGAAGCCTCACAGAAGCTGACAACCCAAACTGAGCCGACACCGCAAAGCATGAAAACAGATGCACCTGCTGCTCTTTTGCCAGGCCTCTTGGCCACCTGCTGGGGGGTTCCTTGTTGCCAAATGTGACATTTTCGAGATGCCAAATGGTCCTTCCTGGCCAGTTGCTCCCTTCCAAAAGGCTCCCGTCTTCTGAAGTGCATCCAGGAGGCTAGTCCTCATGCTGACCAAGCCATCAAGAGATCAGCCAGGAAGTTCAGCAGGAAATGTAGAAGTAGAAATGGACAAGGACATATTCTCTCCCCAAGTTGGGTAGCTAAAGCAGCAAACAGCGTGTTCAGCCTCTGAAGTACCCTCCCAGTACAAGGGGCCAATCTGCAAACGTTGCCTCAGTGGGGCTTGGCAACTCTGTGGGGCCTGGCTGTGGGGCTGGGGCTGGTTTTCTTGGGCCTCTCCCACTTCTGGGTGCTTCTGATCGCGCTCCCTCCACCACCACTCACCAGCTGGAGGGTCTTGGCTCTCTCTCCTCATTTCCGCCCCCCTCTGTCCATTTCCCGGAGCTGCATCTGCCCAGTTCCCCCACAGTTCATCCCTGCAGTGAATCTGGGCTGAGGCTTTGACCGCTGCTGCCCTTGAGCTCGTGGGGTGTGAGTTAACCCACTGAGAAGCAGCTCGGTGGGAAGTTTCCTTCAAAACAAAGCCCAGAATAGCCAGAGCTTTGAGGGGCTGCTGACTGTTTAAAGCCAGACCTACAGAAAAGTTGAGGATGTGGCCTGAAATAATCACCCCTTCTGCCTTTTTCCTGCTCCATGTGGGGCTTGTTTCTCAGAGTTCCAAAAACCTGGCTGTGCATTTTCCAGAGGGGCTGCTGCTGCTGCTGCTGCTGCTCCTTTTCATGCTGGCCAGGGCGCTGTGCCCGGGATGTCTGTCTGTTCCAAGCACCACAACTCACACCTGCTCTAGCAGGGTAATATTATCCCCATGTCGAATCTGGAAACTGCTAACACAGACCAGGTGATTTCCCAGCTGCTCTTCAAACAGGCTTCATGCTGTGGTTGTCCCCAAACAAATGGCTGTGAGAGCGACAGACTATTAACAGCATGTGCAAGCTAAAAGGTTGGCAGTGGCCCTCCCGAAGTCTCTGAGCAGGACTGCACAGCCACAGTGAAAGCGGTTCACTCCTTAGTCAAGAAGTGGTGTGGACATGGAGCTGGCTCACCCCACCTAATGCTTGGCTGAGCCCAAGGCCAGTGTAGCCCCTCCTCCTCCTCCTCCTCCCAGGCTTTTGGCAACTGTTGTGATAAACAGCATCATCACTGCTTGTCTCTGGAGGTGACCCCCAGCAGCAGCAGGCACCTTTTTACGCCAGGGGAACGCTCTGAGCAAATCACACCCCAAACCCAGTAGCTTAACCAGGTGAGCCAGTAAAACCCTTTCTCCTCCTAGACCAAACTGTGGAACAGGAGCTGTGAACGTCTGATGTCTGCACAGCTTTTTTAACATAGAACATCGGGATTAAGCAATTACATATGCACAGTCTAGAAATCTGTGCTCCAAGGGGACGTTCAGGCCTCATCCCTTCACCACACCCCAAGGCCCACTTTAGGCTGATGATGGGCAGACTCTGAAAGGTCTTCTGCACACAAAGGCCAGCCTGAATCCCAGCAGGTTACCCAGCGCCGGATGCAGAAGCTGGGGCCAGAAGAGTGGCTTCGATGTGACCTGGGGAAGCCCACCTCCTGCTGCATTTCTGGCCCCTGCAGGAGCCATCCGTGGGGGGGGGGGCACCTGGGCAGCCCCCCCCCCAGGAAGCAGCCCTGCGGCTCCTGCTTAGGATGGGCCTCCGCTGGGTGCCAGCCCTGCCTGTGCCCGCTTTGCGTCTCCTCCGTCCCCTTCCCTGCTTCTGCAGCCCCGGTGCCTCCGCTACCTCATCATGGGTCCACCCCGCCGGGTGTGCCTAAGGGCAAGAGAGGGGCCTGGCTGGTCTGGAGGAAGCCTCCCCCCCCCCCGCTCCTCGCCACTTCTGTGGCTGCTCCTGCCTGGTGGAGAGGCGGTGGCGGACGGCACAGCAAAGGAGCCTCATCCGCCTCCTCTCTCTGCCAGCAAAACAGGCACATTTAATTACAGCTCGTGGTTGTTTGGAGGATGTGATTCTGTAGCGTTTGCCAGAGGAGCCCGAGAAGAAGCAGGAAGCCAACTGTGAGAGACGGAACCTCCTGTTTTCACAACGGAGATGTTTACTGCTTGTGCTCGTCGGGCGCCTGGAAGCTGTAATTTAAGATTTAACGAGAAAACTATTAACTATTCATCGGACTCTGGATTGCCAGCCCATCTGCGGTCCTGCCGTGATTCTGTTACGCTGTCCCTTCTCCACCTGCAGGCAAGACATGGACAGCAAGGGGCCAGAGTGGAGACTGAGCAGTTCTTCTCCCTCTCTCCCAACCCTAGGACCGGGGGCCGTCCCAGGAAGATGAAGTCCGGGGAGACAAGGAAGGGCTTTCCCAGACAGCACATGACTAATCTATGGAATCCTCTGCCACCGGATGTGGTGGTGGCTGGCCTTAAAAAGGGCCGTGGCCATCCCTTGCAACAGGAACCCTAGAAAAAGGCCTGCAGCGTCCTAAGGCAAGCGCCCTGGTGAGGAGCCGGCCGTTCGCTGTCAGGAGGCCCCGTCTCCTCTTGAGCAGGGCAGGGCTGCCTGGCCTAGAGGCTGCTGTGCTGTGGCCTCCCAGCACCAATCCTGGCTGCCAGACTGGCCAGTCCTGGACCAATGTTTCGCGGGAGGAAAAGGCCCTCCTGAGCCATCCGAAAACAGCCCGGCCAGGAGTACGGCACACACGGGACCTCCTCCGCTCAGCAACATCACGGCTGCTGCTTCCCCAAACAAGGGCAAGGCCTTGCTTGGGAGCCTGGCTGGCTGGCGGCAGCGGTGGCGGTGCTGGCTCCTCCTGGGCACACACAGACCTGCTGCACATCTCAAGGAGGCTGAGCCTCTCCAACACAGCCACTGCCTCTCCAACGAGGCTCGGATTTAAGCCGAGCTGCTGGGGTTGCTGCGGTTGCTGCTAACCCCGTGAAATCGCAGGAGGAGGGTCTGTGTGTGTAGCAGGATTGGCGCGGCACAGGCAGTGGGAGGCGGCAGGCTGCTCTGATCCCTCCTGGCTGTGGGGTGTTGACTTGCTGGACTTGCTCCAGCTCTGCTGCTGCGTTTGTCTGCTGGCAGTTCGGTCTCTGAGCCCTCTTCTTGTTTCTTTACACATGCGTGCACGCACACACATTGTGTCCCTGGCAGCAAAGCCTCCTCCGAGGCCAACTAGCGAAGGAAGACCTCTGTCCTGCTGCTCTGGGAACAAAGCAGCCAGAAGGGCTGCAGCCTGGCTTCTGTGTGGAAAAGAAACATTGGCTGCTTGGCTGGAAGCTGTGGGCAGGAGTGGGTTTGTGAGACAGGCCAGAAAATGCTTTCCTGAGGCAGGGGAGTTGAAAGGCATGAAGTCCAGGAGCAAGATTGCTGAAAATCGAGGCCTGTGGGAAGGTTAGGAGAAGCACCATCATGAGTTCTTATAAATGGAGGCGGTGATGGGTTGGATGAGGGCTAGTAAACTGAGGTTAAATCCAGACAAGACGGAGGTGCTGCTGGTCAGTAGAAAGCCAGCCAGGAGAGGCTGATTCAAATAACTCTGGATGGGGTTGCACTGTACTTGAAAGAGCAAGTGTGCAGCTTGTGGGTGTTAAGGTTAGGGTCTGGACCTGGCTCTGCTCTTGGATGCTCAGGTGGAGGTGGTGGCCAGGGGTGCCTTTGCTCAGCTTCGGCTAGTGCGCCAACTGTGTCCCTTTCTTGAGAAGACATATCTTGCATATCTAAGTCATGACGTGACTTAGTCACGTCGCGGTTGGATTATTGCAACGTGTTCAATGTGGGGCTGCCCTTGAAGACTATTCGGAAACTTCAGTTGGTGCAGAATGCAGCTGCCAGAGTTCTCCCTGGAACTGCTCGCTTGAGGTATATTACACCTATTCTGAAAGAGTTGCACTGGCTGCCAGATCCAATTCAAGGTGCTGGTTATTACCTTTAAAGTCCGTAACTGTTTGGGTCCTGGATACCTGAAGGACTGTTTGCTCCCAGGGGTTTCTGCCCACTCAACAAGGTTGTCAGAGGTGCCTTTACTCTGTGTGAGAGAGGCTAAATTGTTGCACGCAGGACAGGGCCTTCTCTGTGGTTGCCCCCAGGCTCTGGAATGCTCTCCCAGGGAATGTCCGCTGTTTGACATCTGTGGCTGCTTTTTAAAAACAATGCAATTTTGTTCAGGCTTTGACCCCTTAGGGGCTGCTGCACATCTAGCTTGCCTGCTTCTGCTTGTATTTGTAATGGGTTGTGTGTGTATGTTTTATGGTTTGTATTGTTTAGCTGACTTTAAGGTTCTAAATGTGAGTGGCTGCAGCTGCAAAGTCCGGCCATTTCCAGCAGGAAGACAAAACATATTTTTTAAAATAACAGTTTTTTAAAAATACAGCTACTGGCAAAACAGAAGCGCAGTGTTGCGCAAGACAAGTATAAGAACAATAATTCTAAAAAGAAGAAAGGGGGAGCCAAATATGCTCTGCGAAATGGCAGGGAAAGGAAAGCTGGTGGATTGGGAACAGCAGGTAGAGCAGCTGCCAATAATGGGAAAAACCTTGCAACTAATGGGGGAGCAGAAAACCACCAGAATGGCAGACTTAAAAAAAGAGGGAGGTAACTGTGAGCAGCCATTAGGAAAACAAACTATCGCACGGGCTGGGAAGAGGACGAGGGGCTCACCAGAAGGAAAGATGAGCACATGGGGGGGGCATGCTGGGGTGGGCCCATGGGAACCAGCCCCCACCCCATAAGTCACCACCCACATGGAGGCCTCCAGCGCCACTTTGCACCATGACCACCCACACCTTCACCTCCTCCTGCTGTAATATTTTGCCTTTCAAATCCGTGTTAGAAAAAAGGACTAGTTAAAGCCAATTGATTTTCCCCAAACTGGAAGGCCAGGCATGGCAAGCAAACCTTCAAGGGGTGCAGCAACTTTGCCCAGAGGACACACTCAGGAAGGTGGACTGTTCATCCAGCTGTTGTTGAGCCACAACTCCCACGTTCATCCCCAGCCATGAGATGGGAGCTGTAGTTCAACAGCAGCCGGATTGCCAAGGTGGCCTTGCCCGGAATGCATTGCCCCCTGGAAGTCGGTCTCCTGAGAAGTGAGCGGTGGCCATTCCCAAAGAGAAGCTAGAGCAGAAGCAACCCCAGTTGGGACAGCAAAGCCAGAGACCAAGTTGAGATGGTGCTCTGGGAAGAAAGTCAACTGAAGCAGCCGCAGTGGGTTGGAGGGCACACCTTCCCCCGCCCCATGATGTTCAAATGGCTGAAGACAATCTTCCTCCAGTTTACAGATCCCTCCGCGATGGTGATATTATATGCCCGATAAGTGTCTTCGTCAGTGTCAAGCGAGGAGCACCAGTCAATAGTCTGTCTGCCACATTCTGGATCGAATGCCGTTTCCAAGCAGACTTGGAGGGCAACCTCACTTAGAAACAGTGACGATCATCCGTTCGGAAGTGGCCAAGGGATGGGTGCTTGTCACAAGGTCATCATCGTTGCCCAGGGGTGGATGTGACCACCAGGACTGATAAAAAGCCCTCCTGGCTATGGCTGTTCCTTCCTGAGCCTCCAGAAGCAAGACTGGGTAAACCCAGGAAGGAGGAACACCCCAAACTGCAGACCTACCCCTAAAGGGAACTGAGCAATCCGCCTAATACAAGCTCCTCCTGAGGTCACACACACACACACACACACACACACACCCCACCCCATGGACTCCATCAACATCTCTGTCTTTTCTGGGCTTAGGATCAGCCTGTTCACCTCCATCCTGTTCCAAGCGCCAGTTCAGAACTGAGTCCATCTCACTGGACAGATGGAAAGAGGTTGGAGTACTGGTGACAAACCCCAAACCCCTGAAGATGTGAGATGGGAAAGTAGCTTTGCATGCCCAAGGCGCTCAGGCCGTCCCTGGCAGCAGCATCTCCAGGGACTCTCTGCCTGGAACCCGGGAGCGTAGAGACAATCTGGAGCTAGATGGACCGAGGGTCTGCGTCAGGAAGGAAGCAGGACAAAAGTGGCAAGCAGGCAGATATGACTTCCGGGGGGCAACCATGAGAACGTCCCAGTTCAAAAGCAGGAAGTTGGGGTGTGCTGCAGTTTCTGGAGCAGGATCTGGAAGTGCAGACAAGACCACAGTAATAACCCCCAATTCTGTTTCTTGCTAATCCCAGCAGCAAATGCCAGAGCCAGGAGGCATAGAAAGGAGCTGAGGAAGCCAGTGCCAAGGGGTGCCAGCCATGCCCCCCTTCCCTGCCCTTGCTGCCAGGAAGGTGCTGCGAGGGATCCCCTCTTCTGCCTGGGAGCAAGACTGGCGAGTGTTCGCACTGAGGGCCTTGGCGGCGCTGGGCTGCCTGCTGGTGCCTGTCTTCCGAGGAGACGCCGCCAGAGTCTGACAGCGGATCTGAAATGGGACCACGGCCAAGCGAGGCTTTCATATACATTGTGGCAGACGCTACAGCATATGGGCCGCCTGACACATTCCCGGCGAGGAGGGGCTGAAGGCAGGCGGCGGCAGCTGGGGGAGGGAAGGTTGCCTGCAGAGTTGCCTGGTTGTTGCCACGTTCAGGATCCTCAGGCAGGAGGGGAGGGGCCCCTCAGCAGCCCTCTGCACCCGTCCCGCCCCCCCCAGCAGCTGGATCCCAGGGTGTCTGTTTCCTGGCCAGCGGCTGTGGTGGGACATGTCCGGCCCTCCGGATGCCGGCGGAGGGGCCTTGTGCTCTTGCCTGGCCTGGCTGCTGATCACAGAGAGCCATCTTATTTATGTATCAGTTCTCTGTGTAAACTGCTTTGAAGACTTGGGTTGAAGAGCAGTATATAAATATTTGCTGCTGCTGCTGTTGTTGTTGCAGGAAGCGTGGCTCCTGAGCAGGGCAGGAGAGAGAGGAGCCCCCCAAGCCTCCGTGGGCCGGTCCTCAGGGTGATCCGCTCCTGCCCAACACAGCAGGAGCAGGAGGGGCCACGGGAGGGTGCCCGGCACGCCGCCCACGAGTGTGGCTCTAGCAGGCCAGGCCAACGGGCGTGGCAACGTGCCTGCTGCAAGTCAGGGCTCCTCGCGTGCAAATGGGCGGCAGCCCGCCTCCCGCCAACAGGGCAGCTGCACACAAGAGTGCTCCAGCAGGCGGCAGGCAGACCCCCCATAGCGGGCAGTGTGTGGAGACCACAGAACACATGGCGCAGCAGACACAGCAACAAATAGGCGGGGATTGGGGGACAAAATCCCCCCCCCCCAACAGTTGCAAGCCACCGGAGGCATTTCGCTCACAGCCAACTTGAAAAGCCGCTCCAGAATTCCCCCCGGTCACCTCTCCTGGCCAGATTCTGTGCCGTGGGCCCAACTGTCTGGATTTCGCAGTGAAAAGAACCTCCAGGCTTTAGGAGGCCAGGAGGCTGGAAGAAGCTGCTCTCCTCTCTCCTCCCCTTCCGCTCCGCTGCGCTTGGGCTCTCGAGGTTCCGCTTCCCACGTGGTGGCACCAAAAAGCTGCCCGATCCCTGCACTACTCCAAGTCACTGCCAGCCAGATTGGCCTGAAATGGCGTTTGTTTGGAAACACCCGCCATCTCCAGAGGGAACCCACGAGGAGGAGGTGGAGGAGGAGGAGGAGGGGGGGGCAGCAGCAGCCCCCCCTCGGGGGCCCAGCCCGTGGGGCTGCCTGCTCCTTCCGACAGGTCCGGGAAGCTCCCCAGCGCGTCCTCCATGCCTCCGTGGGGGCAGCCAGCAGGCCAAGGCTGCCCTGAGGAGGCTGCTGCCCTCCCCGCTGCCGCTTCCCAGCCGACAGCCCTCCAGGAGAGGTCACCGAAAAGGTGAGGCTAATTTCGGAGGGAGCACAATGGAAGGGCAGCACAGGCCACTGGTGAGAGCGTCTTGTCATCCAGATGCTGCCTGGAGCCGCTGCTCTGGGCACCAGACTCTGCCCCCAAGTAACCACAGGCGTGCCGAGCCCTCTGGAGTCGCCCTGGGCCCGGTGGAGGAGCGAGCATCGGCCTCCGCGCCACAATGTGTGGGGGAGGAAAGTGGCCCTTCCTCTTGCCGGAGACCTGGGACAGAGAGGGCAGTGAAGACGGAGGAAGGCAATTATCCTGGAGATGCTGCTCAGGCCAGACCGCCCCCCCCCCAGCCCCAGCACCTTTCCCAAGAGCCAGCCTCATTGCTATGCAAATCCTCCTCTCAAGAGCTTCTCCCAGCAGCCAGACAAGGGGCCCACAAACCTCTGTTCCTCCTGGGCACGAGCGCAGGCTCCAGGCTGGCGGGCAGGGGAGACAGACAGAGCAGCAGGGAAACCTCTGGCCCGAGCCCCACCAGCCATGAGCTTCCTCGGCCCCAAGCATGGGAGGCACCCTGGGGCATGGCTGCCCCACAAAGCAGCAGCAGGAAGCAGTGGGCCCCACCCCAGCCCTGCCCCGGGTGGGTGGACAGAGTGCCTGGGGCTTTGCCGGGGTGGGGGCTCTTCTGGTGCCCCTGCTGGGGTGGGGTGGGGCTGCTCAGATAGTGCCCTTGCCTCATTAAGGACCATGGAGTGGAAGGCAGGCAGGCAGTCCGTCCACAAGGGGGCTTCTGGCTGAGGACTCTGGACGGCCGGCCTCCGCAGTGCCAGCAGCCCCTCCCCGTCCCAGGCACCGATCCTGCGTGGCAGCCAGTGCCGCTCTGCCAAGGCACTTGTGCTAGTCCTGGAAACCCGCCTTGGACAGGACTCCCATTTGGTCTGACAAGGCAGCTCTCCCGCCACGCAAGGAGATCGGAAGCAAGCGGAGCCTATGGGCTTTAGGGGGTGCTGGCCGGCCGGCCTCCTCCTCCTCCTCCCCCCCTCTCCGCTAGCCAGACACACACGGCTGCCCTGTTGACTTAGCCATCACCGTGATGGTTGCTTTTGGAGATATTCCTGTCTCATCTGTCTAGTGGAAATCAGGCACCGGCTGGAAACATCAGAGGAGACAAAATGTAAAAGCAATAAACCATCCACTGAAGAAAAATTTTTGAGCCGCGAGTCAGCCTGACGTGACCATTCGGAGCTGAAAGACTCGCCCGCGCTGGGCCCAGCTGCGGGGGGCGGGGGGGGGAGTGGAAGCCGTCAGGATTACTGAGCAGCAGCTTTGCGGGGGGGGGGGGCTGGAGAGTACCCAGCCGCTCCCCCCCCCGGCAAGCAGGCAAACATGGGGCTTGCTGCTCCCTTCCTGCCCCTGCTCCCCACCCCTCCTCACCTGCAGCAGCGCCAGCCATCACCACCGCCTGGCTGCTGCCGCTCAGAAAGAAAAGGCACCTGAGAGAGGGAATCCGTCATTTGTTTGTCTTGTATAACTTGTTGCAAATCAATTGGCTCCACATGTACCGGATCGGATTGCATTTTGCGAGCAGCCACGGAGAAGGGCTTCTCTCTCTCTCTCCCTCCCTCTCTCTCGCCGCGCCCCCCCCCCCCCGCCCCCCGGCCTGCCATCAGGGCTTCTGTGCTCAATGCATCACTGGCACAAGGCTTTTCGAATAATGGAGACGGAGCAGCCGGTCTTCTTATTAATATTCATCCTGATATGCTTGGGAAACTTTGTCTCTTTGGGATGAAATTTTAATGAGCTCTTCTAATCTATTGTGTTGACAGGGAAGGGAGGCGGCGGCTGTGGGGGATCGGGGTGCCCGGGAAAGTGGTGGGAGCTGGGATCCCGTTTGGCATCTCTCCACCATCACGCCCCAAGACAAGAGGATGGCAGTGGGGGCGCACAGCGGCCCCTTCCAGAGCAAGCTCCTCTAGCCGGAGGGCCACCGCCAGGCTGCCCATCACACCAGAGCCTGGAAGCAGCTTCGCTCAACAGCCGGCCCTTGGCTGAGCCCCCCTCCTGGGGCCGGCCGGGCGCCACGCTCAGACTAGCTCCCCCTGGGACTCTGCTGGGGTGGCCCGGTGGGGGGGGGAGTCAAAGGCCTCCCTTTCTCTCCAGAGGAGGGGACAGCCGGGTGGAAGGGCCCAAGCCGCTTCCGCCAGGAGGCCCAGCTGGCCCTTCTGGCCCAGCCGACTCAAGACGGGCACGGCAGCCTCCCGGCCAGAGTGACTCCCAGTGACTTCATCAGCAAAGAAGCCGGCCTGACTGTCACGTGGGTGGCGCCACACTGATTCACCATGAGCGGGGCTGAATCACCTGTAAAAGCACAGGCGGGGGGGGGGGGGGCGGGCAGCGTGGCTGTGCTTGCCCCAGGATGCGGCAGCCGAGGGGAGCGGGGGCTACAAAGGGCAGGGCGGAGGGCCGCTGCCCGGCACAGTCCCTCTCCCAGGCCTCCCTGGTACTGCCAGCCAGCGGGCGGGACACACCACTCCAGTCTCTGCGCGCACTTGGCGCTCTCCATCGGCACGCGGGGCGGGGCGGGGCGCTGCAGCGGCTGGCCTCTGCCCCCCCCCGCCCCGCGCGCGCCTCCTGACTGCTCTCTCTGGTCTGCGCCTGGCCCGGGGGCCCCCCCGCCCCCCGTAGTCCTCTTCCTCTTCTTCTTCTTGCTGCTGAGCAGCAGCCTTGCGCAGGAGGACCCCGGAGGCGGCGGCGGCCGCGCGCCTGGGCCTGAGTTATGTCTCCAGCTGGACTCGCGCCGCGTTCCGCCCCGGCAGGCCATAAACAAGCCCAATTGCCTCTTGCTTGAGCTCGCCAGAGGACTAATCCGCTGCCTGGTGCTTCATCAGGCGGGCCGCCGCCGCCGCCGAGAAGCGTCCGACTGACCTGGCAGTCCAAGCCGAATGGATGGAGAAAGGCGCAGGCCGCCGCCGCCGGCACCAGGGCAGCTGTAATTCACCACCACGCAGCACCGCGAGCGGAATTCCGAGCCCCGCTCCCCGCGCGCGTAAGAAGGAGAGAGCGAGCGAGCGAGCTTGCTTCCTTCCTTCCAGAAGTCAGTCTCGTCCTAACCCATTCAGCGAAAATCACCACCAGCCGCTGGACAAGAGGAGCGGCTCCCTGCCTGGGCGGGCACGAGGCCTCCTGCAAGCAGAAGTGGGCTGCCGCTCATTCTTGTGAGGTCAGCGGCTGTTTGTGCCCTCAAGAATCCACCGGTTAAAAATACGACGTGTGTCACCGCGTGTGTGTGTGTGTGGGCGGGGGGGGAGATGATGCTTATCCGGCAGTGGAGCGGAGGTGGGGCTCCCAAGGTCTGTCGGGCCAGGCTCCCAGGTGCACCCCTGACTGCTGTGGGGAGGGGGAACAGGGTGAGAGGCCGGGGGCGGGGCCTGGGCAGGCAACCTGCATCATGTGCGGTAGGACTCTTGGAGGATTCCCATGGCCAGGCTGACTGTGTTGGCTTCTGACTATATAGAGACAGATATGTGGAGTCTTTCCCTTTAAAAAAATGTTGTGTTTTTCTGGTAATTGTTGAAATGTTGACATGGTTTGTTTACCTGTCTTCTTAGCGATCAAAATGTTTGTACTGTAGCAATGCGTTGATACAATATTAGTGAGCTTCTCTTGGGTCTATTAATTGAATTGTCATCGTATTGCAACGCATGGATGGAGCCGAAATTGTATTGATGGGTTATTGACATTATTTTTTATATTATTACTTATTACGTTGGATTGTTTTGATATTGATCGTTGATATTGCATTTTATTTTTATTTAGTGGCTTTGGCTTTCTTTGAAAAGGAAAAGCGAGATACAACACAAATATTAACTGGAATGGTGTGGGGGGGGCGGCATGGCTCCAAGCAGGAAGAGCTCCTCCTCACGAGCCGCGGGGAGGGGGTGCCCAAGGAGGCTCAGCGGCCTCTGCTTCCTGGCAGCAGCTTGGATGCCTCCTCTCTCTCTTCCGCCCTGAGCTGCGCTGCCTGCAGACTGGCCATTTGTCAGGCAGAGCTGGGCAGTTAACCATGCAGCTCTACCGGACACATGGCCAGCCTGCAAGCAGCCCAGGGAAAAGAGGAGCCACCCCAGCTCCTGCCAGGAAGCAGGGTCAGTGGCGCCTCCTTTGGCAACCCCCCCTGGCTCCTGAGGCCCTTTCCTGGTGTGGATGAGAGACAGGAGCCCACCTGTGGAGGGAGGTGGTGGGGTCCACATGCCCAGCAGAGAGAGCCACAGCAGCAGCAGCAGCAGCAGCAGGAGGGCCCTTGAGCCAGCATCTCGCTGCCAGGTTTGTAAGGATCTCGACAAAGCTGCCCGGGATCTTGGGGTCTCCAGCCCAGGAGGACCGTCAGGTGGCTTCGCCATCCAGGCACGGCCTTGGATTGCAGAGCAGGCGGTCAGATGGGGAAATAATCCATCCTGGGATGTGAGGCAGCAGTGGGGACTGGGAGAATTTGACTCAGTGACTTGCGGGGTGGCAGTGATGGGGCAGTTCTTGTGCCCTCTTGGAACAAAAGCCCCCCCAGACTCTTTGCAAGGTGGGTTTGGCCCTCTGACCATATTCGAGTCTTTGTTTTTCCTGTTTGTTTTGGAAAAGCTGCACAAAATCTCTCATGGGGTTCATTTTTCCACAATCAAAGCTGCTACTTTTGGTATTTTTGACTGAACTAGCATTAGAAATAATACACAGAAAGTTTTACATATCCACTAAAATAAAACATATAATACAAAACTTGCATTAAACGTATCGGAGACTAAGCCAACTAATCAAAACATTTAGCTAATTAAAGTTTCCGGCCCGCTCTTAATTGTTAATCACTGGTGTCTATCCTGATACTGACAAAACCCTCCAGCTTACATGAATAGTTTCAACAAACATTTTTTGCTTCTCTAATTCGAATATGGGAGATAAGTTGCAGACAATTTATTAAAGAGCCACACTTTGCTTCCCGTAATAAAACATGAAAATTTCCCCACCCTCCCCAAAAGCAATTAAATCAGTAGCAGCTCATAAAGTGTCACCTCCATTTCTTGCATTGATTCCAACTTCCCCAAACCTTAATGAATGAATCGAAAAGTGTTAGACTACTGACCATTTATGCGAGTCTGTTTACAACTGGACTCCAGCAAAGTCGCCCTGGGGGAGAAGCCCACCAGATGTGTGGGGCATTTTGAAGGGGGCACCCGTTTTTTTTTTAACAAGAGCAGTGCTCCCATGGGGGGGGGGTCCCTTTGCGGTGAAATTATCTTATTCACAGCATAACAATATTGATAAACATTGATAATAATATTGATAAAATTGTCACCGGTCCTGTCCTTTGGGCCAAGTGCTTGCCTTGAAGGAGGAAGACCCTGCTGTGTGTCACCCTCTGGGAGTCCTCGGAAGAAAGGAATCCCGGGTTTCCACACCTATTCATGGGCCTCCCCTTTTTGTGGGATGCAGCCTGTGAAATGTGTCATGAATGAGCCCCCCCCCGCCCCGCTTCAGCCCTCTTTGTTAGCCAGCAGTCTCCATGGACTCAGCACCGGGGAGAGATTTATGGTGCTCTCAGACCCTGCTGTGGTCCCCTGGGTGGAATATCGAGGCCTTGCGATGGGGTAATATGGCCATAAATAAGGCAGTCATTAATATTACAGTTTTACAGCCAAATGGTGCTCAAACAAATCCCTGCTAATGGTTTATCATCACCATCCCAGACAGGAGCTAATAACAATTCATGGGAAACAGAAACCCTTTATCGTCTCTGAGCCAAGAGGAACTCCGGGACCCACTTAAGCAAACAGGTGCCAAATGAATAGGCCTCCTAAACCTGATCCCGCCGCGTGCATCCTAACTGGACACATCTTGCAGGGGGGAGAGCCCTGCGGGGGGCAGACCCTCCTTGCTTCAAGCCAGAGCCCCCCCTCCTGCGGGCCTGCTGGAACCTCCCGTTCAAGCTGATGAGGATGCTTTCAGAAATGAGCCTCCTGCCTTTCATTACAATTCCAAGGCAGCTTACACAACAGCAGAATAAAAGAACAATAAAAGCACAGCACAGGAAAACAAATTACAAGATAAAAGTCCAGATAGAAACCACTAAAATGGCATCCCATCCCAGTCTTCCAGGAGCTGCAGGCTGCCAGCCCCATGTGTGTTTTTGGTCACCAGCAAGGGGGCAAGCCAGGTGTGCTGTGGGAAGGGATCCCGGCGAGGGAGGGGGTCACCACGGAGGAGGCCTGGCCCACATGGCAAGCCATGGAGCACCGTGAAGTGTGTCTGGAACTAGAAGCCACCCGGGACTCCCAAAGGCCTGGGTCCAGATGGGCCACCAGGAGTCCTGAGTCGGCCTTGACTCTTGTGCTGTGTTTGGACCAGCTGAAGTTCCTGGAGGGTCTTCTTCAAGGGCAGCCCCACATAGAGAGTCTGTTGCAGCAATCCACCCAAGACGTAACCAGGGCATGCATCACCCGCGCCAGCTCTGCCTGAGGCAGAAATGGGTGCTGCAGGCACACCAGCCGGAGCTGGGCAAAAGGCCCCCACCCCCACCCCCAGGCCACAGCAGAGACCTGGCCTGAAGCTCCCGGTGCACAACTGGGCCCAGCAGCAGCCCCGGGCTGCAGCCCGGCTCCTCCAAGTACAGAGCCAACCCACCGAGAGCTGGCAC
Source organism: Hemicordylus capensis (assembly GCF_027244095.1). Classification (NCBI taxonomy): domain Eukaryota; kingdom Metazoa; phylum Chordata; class Lepidosauria; order Squamata; family Cordylidae; genus Hemicordylus; species Hemicordylus capensis. The sequence goes on from NC_069669.1 coordinate 230,378, forward strand.
ACGCCGGTCTGCTTGGGCCAGACTGCCAGTTCTCCTTGCTCCAATTTCAGTTTAGCAAGTTTTCCCACATCTGTCCCTCAGGTAGAGGGGATTAGCCCACAGGGGACCCTTGGGTGGGAGCTCCAGTGTGAACTGGCAGCACCCAGGATTGAAAGCCCCACCAAGAGAGCACAGAAAGGCCCTGCAGGAAAAGGTCAGATTGGAGGGAGTCGCTTCTTCGAGGCAGCACATGATTGCCGTGGAGGGGGTGGTTTCCTGCTGGGGGGGAGTTGGGGGCACCTGGGCGAACCCTGGGGTGAGCTCCTACAGCAGATGACCAAACCGGACCCTCCCTGCGGAAGCTCCAAGGTTTCCTTCTTCAGAAGTTACTTTGTGCACAAAGCGGGCTGGGGTGGGGTATCCTCACCCGGCAGATGTGAAGAGAAAACGGAGGGTCTCTTTCCCCAGGATGTCACCTGACTGGCATGTGGAGGCATCCAGCTCCTCTCCTTTCTTCTCTCTCTTCTCTCCTCTTGCTCCAAATCTCTGCGGATTATTGGCTTTCATGCAAATAAGTAGCTCAGCTGGACGGCAGCAATTTGGGTTTAGATGCATTTTAATCCTCCACTTGATAAACGAATCTTTGGAGCAGCACCAGAGCATGTGCGTTTCACTCCACCTTCCTTTGGAGAGACTCTCCCCTTCCCCACCAGCCTCCTTTCTTGGGTCAGAAACGCGGGTGTGGGCTGTTTTCAGGCCGTCTCAGCTTCTTGCAACAAGGGAGGGAAGGAGGGGACCTCTGAGGATGGGGCCCCCCCTCCCTGCTCTTTGGTTTGGCCGGGGGGGGGCTTTAGAGTGAGGCCTCCTCCTATAGTCCAGCCCTTGGAGGGTATGTGCCTGTTGCCATGCCCAGGGATCTTTGCCGGTCCCCAATGGGTCAGCTGACACACACCAACAACCCTCAGGCTGCGTTGCTGCCTGAGTAGGAATCAATGGACAGTCTTCACAATGGAGGGAAGTAAGAAGTGGGGTCCTCCGGGGATCAGTACTGGGACCAGAGCTGCTTTGACTTGTTCATAAATGACCTAGAAGTTGGGGTGACCAGCAAAGTGACGCCAAACTGTTTAGGGTTGTGAAATCCAAATCAGATTGTGAGGAGCACCAAAAGGGTGAGAGGGCAACAACATGGCAAATGTGGTTCAGTGTCAGCAAATGTAAAGTGATACATATTGGGGCCCAAAAGCCCAACTTAACATATATGCTGCTGATTTGGTCTGAGCTGTAGGTGACTGGCCAGGAGAGGGATCTTGGGGTCATGGTGGACCGCTTGTTGCAAGTGCTGAGAGACAGTGTGCGGCAGCTGAGGAAAAGGCCAATTCCAAGCTAGGACTCCCCATTAGGATGGGGAGTGAAAACAAAAATGCTAATATCACAATGCCCTGATACAGATCTATGGTGCCGCCACATCTGGCGTACTGCCTACACTTCTGGTCGCCGTATCTTAGGCCTGGAGCTCCTTGCTCATGAGGCAAGGCTACGGTATCATCTGTGGCTCTTTAGTTTGGAAAAGAGGCGACTGAGGGGAGACATGACCGAGGTCTATAGAATCATGCATGGTGTGGAGAGAGTGAGATTTCTCTCTCGCAACACTAGGACCAGGGGTCATCCCATGAAACGGAAGGCTGGGAAATTCAGAACCAACAAATTTAGGACCAACACACTTTCCCACACAGCACGTAATTGATCTATGGAGCTTCCTGCCACAGGATGTGGTGATGTCCATTAGCCTGGATGGCTTTAATTCATGGAGGACAGGGCTATCAATGGCTACTAGTCTGGTGGCTGTGGGCTACCTCCAGCCTTGGAGGCAGGATGCCTCTCAGTCCCAGTGGCAGGGGAGCCACAGCAGCAGGAGGGGGGGCATGGCCTCACCTCTTGCCCGTGGGCCCCCCCAGAGGCCACTGAGCCACGGGGCACTGGTGGTCTAGATGGGCCTCCTTGGGCCTGAGGCAGCCGGGCAACTGCTGTCCTTCTGCCATCCTGCCGCTGCCTGAGCTCAGATGCAGCCCCCTCCCTCCCCGCTGGCTTTGGGAAGCAAGCCTGACAACATGGACTCTGCTTTATGTGCTGCGGAGGAGGCATTTATTGAGTGCAGAGCTGGGAGAAGTTTAAAATAATTCAGAGTGGAATCCGGGTGCCTCTCGCTGCATCCGGTGACCTTTCGTTGTCATTTCAGTTCAGTTTTTATTTTAAAAACTTGAAGGCCTGGCAGGAGTTACTCTTCATGAATGCATTTTGCAATCAGAGCCGAGCACGAAGGAGGCGCTTGGCCCTAGATTTCATGGAGTCACTTTGAATGATCTTCTCAGTGACCCAAGATTATTGATCACTCGGCCAGAAACCTCCAATTCCAGGAGGGCTGGGGGTGAGGAAGCTTTGAAGGCCTCGGGCAGCAGAGGCAGGATTCAGAAGCTGCAGAGACCGAAGCCGCTGGAAGGAGGAGGCCTGCAGGGGCCAGTGCCCATAACTGGCACCTTGTCTGAGCCTCCTCGGAGAAGATGGGGCTGCTCAAGGCAGGTCCCTCTCAGGGAGTCCAGCCGGCCCTTTCCCAAGGATGGCCCACCTCCTGCTGCTGGAGGACACAGGCTCCTTTCTGATGACTCGGAGGCCTGCAGGGTCTGAAGCTCTGCCTAAAGCAGCAGAGAGACGGGGGCGGGAGGGATCGGGGTGCAGGCAGAAGGAACCCCCGAGGAGCAGGTGCTCCACACGTCCAGTGTTCTGCGGGGGGGGGAAAGAGTTTTGGGATGGAAGAGATGGGTGGTTACCTTTGTGGGGATCACAAGAGGGGTGCCCCTCAGATGTTTCCGGGTGAGTCGCCTCCCAGGTCTAGGGCACCCTCTGCTTTGGGCTTAGCTGGGAAAGAGGCTTCCAGCAGAGGCCAGCCTTGCAGGTGTGCAGCTGTGTGGGGTGGGTGGCTGTTGTGGCTTCTGGAGGAGCAGTCCTCTGGCAGCTCATCAGAGCATCCCAGGAGACCCTCCCTCCCCCCCCCGCCGGGTCCTCAGAAGCAGGAACACCCACAAAACGCAATGGCATCTGAAGGGCCCTCCCCCCCCACAGATGGGCCTTGCTCAGCCACAGAATCCAGACTCCGTCCGCGAGGAGGAACCTGCCTGCACGGAAGCCCGGGGGGGGGGGGGCGCTGGCTGGAAGCCGTCTCTCGGGCCAGCACACATTGGCTGGACTGCTTCTCCCCGCTCTGATGCGTGGGGTGGGGTGGGGGCTACCACTCAGCTGAGCCTGCCATGGGGGTGGGGGGTGCGTGGGGGGTTGGGTTGAAAGACCGCCTGCAAATCCCACCACTCCTGAGTTCAGAGCGAGGGATTTTCAGTCTAATCTGTTGTTAACAGAGCTATTAAGGGAAATGTTTAAGCTGCAAGGATAGAACTGATTACAATATTTAATCATCTGGCTCTTGGACATCTTTAGGAAAACAATCCCAGCACGATCCGCGCTTCCCTGCCTGCGTCCTTTCAGCAGTCGAGCATCCCTGGGCTGAGGGACCCTGCAAGGCCAGCAGAAGGAGGGATGCCGCAGCGAGGCCCCGAGTGAGTGCCGGACCTTCTGGTTCTCCTGCTCACGTGGGCACAGGGGGGCCTCCTCCTGCCTCTCTCCTGGGAGGAAACCGTGCTGGCAGCAGCCACAGAGCCCTCTGTGCACACACACACACACACACACACACACACACACACACACACACACACGGGGCGAGCCTTCGGTTGCAACCCCCTTTTGGTTGCCCCCTGATAAGGACACCTCACACTGGTTCCCATCGCCAAAGCAAGCCGCCATTCCTAAGAGGAATGTCTCCTTCTGCTCCCCTTTGGCAGTGAGTGAGGGCAGCTGTCTTGGGGTGTGCGGTGGGGGGGGCGCGCTGAGAATCACTTTGCAGCCATTCTGGGTGCCCAGGGCCGGACTGGGGGCACTGAGAGGGCGGGGAAATGGGCTGCAGGAACAGCTCAACTCCGACGATGCCAGAGCAGGGAAGGGCCATGGGCAATGTGAGGGGGGCAACGTGGGGGCCAGGCTGGGTCTCGGGGGGGGGCCTAGTCAGGTAGGACAAGCCTCCTGCCAGCTCTGGAAGGGAGTGAGGGGGGGGGGCACAGGCTCTGGCAGCCCCGTCTCCAGCTCCACCCTCGGTAATATGCTGGGTAAAAGCGTGAGAGCTGAAGAAGCTCCTTGGAAAGGGAGGCTGCGGGTTCCCCCCGAAACTTTTGTATATACTTTGTGTTGTGGATGCCTCTTTTATACGCCGTGGTTAAGAAGGAGGGTGGTGTATGGAGGAGGCAGCGGAGGAGGATCTGGACACGCCCAGCCAAGGGTGGTGCTGGGGGAGCCGGAGGGCAGCTGGGGGGGCCTCCCTCTCGGGGAAGCTCCCCTCCCTGGGGGGCCTTGTGCAAAGATCCCTCCTTGCCCAGGTGGGCAGGTCCAGCTAGCAGAGAGGGTGAGCTTGCAGGCAACCGAGGGAAAGAACAAGCCACTCCCCAACCCACAGCCTGGAGCTGCTGTGTGTTCTCTGTGAGAGATATTAACTGGAGAAAATCTGAGGTCAAGGCAGTGTCATATAATTTCATGGTTGAAGAGGCCGGGCCTTAGCAAAGAGCTCGCTGATCAGGTGTGTTCTGCACCGCAGGGGACATGTCATCGGAGAGCTTCTGAGCACAGCTGGGGCCTGGGAACAAAGCCCCTAATGCAGCCCAGGCTTGGGGGGAGAGGGGAGGGAGGGGGACCCACCACCCCACCCGCTGGCCTCCCTGGGAGAACAGCAAGGCCTCCGGGGAGCCGGGGAGCAGCAGGCTGTGCTGTGCTGCTGCCGCTGCCGCCGGGACGCTTCCTCAGGCAGGCCCTGCGTGCTTTGGCTGCCCTGGTGGGCGATTCCGGTCTAGGCTGCCTCTTAATGCGCAGAGGCCCTTGCCTGGAATCTGCCGCCCCCCCTCCCCCCTCCCTCCGATGGTCCAGAAGGGAAGTCAGGTGCCGCCCCAGCCCCAGGCAGGGCAAGAGAGATGCTGCTGCTGCTGCTGCTGCTGCTGCTGCTGCCCTGGTTCCCCCAGGCGGGGGCCATGTTGCATCCTGCACACCCCCCCCATCCCTCCGGGCAACTGGCTGCCAGCGTCTCTCCCCAGCCACCTTCCTCTCCCGGTGGCCGCTCTCGGTTTTTCATTCCAGAAGCTTTTGTTTGGGGGGCTTTTCTCAGGATCCCGGAGTCCATTACGGAGTGAATAGCCAGGCGTCAGGCTGCGGTGAGCTATTGTGGAGTGTGCAAAATCAATGGTGTGATAGTCCCTGTATTGGTTTTGCTCCTGATTGGCAGCCGGGCCTCCCCTTCTGCTCTTTGTGCTCAGCCTGGATTTGTGTTGCTTAATTCCCTGTAAGTAAAGCACCAGCAAATTGTAAGACCTTGTTGCTTAACATGTGGCATTAGATATCGAGCGCATAAAAGAATCAGTTTGGCAGCTGATTAGCTGGATCCCTGGTGGGATTTCCAGCAAGTCTCATTAGGAGTCTGCTTCTCCTCCCGGTGGCTGTTGGAGGGCTGGCGTCGCATCCAGCCCCCACGGCTGTGGCCAGATGTGCTCTCTCCCAAGCGGTCCTCTCATGCAGGGACTCCCAGCTGGGTCTCTCTGGAGCAGCTGAGCCCAGTCCTGACGCAAGTGGCGTGACCGCCAAGGAGAGACTGCCTCTGAGCATGCCAGAGTCCAGCCAAGCCCCCTCCCACCTGCGGGCTTGGAGGTGGGGGTCCCAAGCCCCAGTGCACCCCAGCAATTTCCCTGGTACAGAAATGCAAAACACACCAAAACGCCCATCAGGAAATGAAGAGGAACCAAGTCACAAAACCTCACATAACCAGCGAGAGACGAAACCTGCCTGGAAAAGAGATGTGAGAAGACAGGAGAGCGAGGGCTGTTTCTCTCGAAAGGCAGCCCGCAGGGCCCAAGTGCCATTCCGGGATGGGGGTGCCATGAACCAGGATGAACTGCTCCTAAGCAGAGGGACGTGTACCTGCAGGCAGCTCTCCCAAACCTTCCCTGGAGGTGTGGTTGGCTCTCCGCAAGGAGCTGCAGCCCAGGGGCAGAGGGCATGTCTTGCCGCTCCAGGTCCCAGGTCCCAGCCCCACATCTGGAAAGGAAGAAGGCTCTCTCTAGCCTCGTCTCAGCTGCTGCCGGCCACAGCTGACGGGCTGGGCCTAGAGGAACCAGTGCTCTGACTCAGCCGAAGGCAGCTTCCGGGGTTGTCAGTCAGAGGCACACAAGAGGGACACTGAAAAGGGCCTGAGTCACCACACTCCGGCCCGTCATTAAGCAGGCCCACCCACGCTCTCTGCCCTGACGAGGTGGGAGGCTCCTGCTTTGACTGCTTTGGGCAGCTAATGGAAACCTTGCTGCAGCTTTCACAGCCCCTGAGAAAGGACGAGGAAGCCAGACACTCTTCAGGGAGCGGAAGAGACCCAGCCGTGGGCAGCTTCTCCCCTCCCGCAAATGTTCCCCGGCTCTTGGCTGGATTTGGGCCACGAGGTGAGTGCAGCTCTCTGATCAGACTGCCTTGGTTTGTTCAGCTTAACAAAATCACCAGGGGCGTAGCTATAATTGAGCGAAAGGGTTCAAAGAACACGGGCCCCCCCCCAGCTCCTGAGGGCCCTCCAGCTCCATCCCTCCCTATTTTCTTCATTGTCTCCTTCACTCTGGGGGCCGCCAGAGAGAGGGATGAACACGGGCCCCCTCTCCCCTCGCTACACCCCTGAAAATCACCATTCCTGGAAGAGCATAGCACCAATGCAGACGTGAGGCAGCACAAGCCGCGGATCAAGTCCATTCCGGCCAGCAGTTGCTGGATCCCTCAACAGGTGGTTGTGGCCGCCCAAGCTCCCCCTGCCTCCTCACCCACCCACCCACTCACCTCCAGCTCCCTCCCTGCGTTTTGCAGCACAAGAGCTTCATCTCCTTGACTCTCATACTGTAGGCTTGTTATTTATTTCCAGTGTGTTTAAATCTGCTGTAGTTTAAAGTTCAACTCTGTGTAATCTTCAGGGATAATTGAATTCCTACAAACAAAGATTATCAAAGTTGTAAACAGCCGAATATGCTCCAAGATCAATGAAGCACAACAAAGACCATATTTAACAGGAGGAATAAAAGTAGAAACGTGCCGACAAACTCTGACAAGCAGGCAGGATGTCGCGCCATCATCGGGCTTGAAGGTTGGAAAGTAATTGGAATCTCCGCCACAGCACCATCCAGCCCAGTGCACAGCGCCGCAGTCTGGGGCCGCTCCCTCCGTCTCCATGGGGGAGCCAGCCCTGCCTCTGCTTGGAGCAGGACCAGCTCTTCTGCCACCTGGAAAGGAAGGCTCAGCTGGGTGGATGCGGCCCTGGCAGCTCCCTCCTCCTCCTCCTCCTCCTCCTCCTCCTCCTCTCCAGCTGCCACAGCAAAGGAGCCCCTGGCGAATCCTCCAGGTGGCCGGTCCCCTCTGGGGCTGCCTCAGCTGGCCAGAGGGCGGCCTCCTTCTCCTGGACGGGAAAGGCCTCGCCCACTGCCTCTCCACCGCCTCCGAGTCCCTCCCCGCCCGGCCACCCTTCTCCCATCGCCCCTTCCTCCTCCTCTGTGACCAGTGCTCTCTCTGCCGCCCGCTTCCTCATCTGCCGGCACGTGGGTCCCTCTCGCCACTGGCCGCCTCCCGCTCAGCTGGCTCCTCGGCCCCTACTTGGGGGCTGGCTCTGGGCACTTTGAACCCAAGGCCAGCTGGCTCCTGCTGCTGCCTGGCCAAGAGAAAGAGTCTGGTGGTCTGGTGGGGGCGGCAGCAGAGGAGCAGCGAGGGCACCAGGCAGGCAGGCAGGCAGCTGCCACGGGGGCAGGAGCATCCCCCAGACACTGGCCAGGGTGGGAGAGCCAGGCATGCTCAAGGGGGGAGGAGGAGGGGGGGGCTGGGCTGGGCTGGGCTGGGCTGGGCTGGGGGACGTCCCCTCCTACCTTGGGGGTGGAATCATCCAGGTGGGTGCGCTTGTCAGAGGCAGCCCCCCATCACAGGCAATCCTCCTCTGCCCTGACTGGTGGCCTTCTCATCCCTGCCCATCAGGAGAGCGCCTGGCTCCCCTGCCCTTGCTGGGGGCTCCTTCTGGCCTCTCCCCACCCCCACCCCAGCGGTCCCTTGGCTGCCCCCCCACCCAGTCTCTGTCGTTTCCTCTGTCACTCCAAATGGAGTTCAGCCAGCTGCTTGCGCTGCCATTAGATATATCGCTGCTATAATACCAAGCCTACCAGAACAATGAACTTTACAGGGTAGAAATACTGGTCTCCTGTTTTGCAAACTAAACATAATTTTTATTTGCAATCAGATTTGTGGTTGCTGCAGCTGATGAGTGATGGTGGCAGGAGAGCGAGTGGGAGGATGAAGCCAGGAGCAGCAGAGAGTCGGTGTGCATGTGTGGGCACAGCGCCTTCCTGGACGCAGGCACGTGGCCAGGAGCAGCCCTTCTCCGGAGTAGATGTTGCATCCAGAATTCAGCAGACTCAAGTTTCTGCATTGGCCCCCCAAGGAAGGGCCTATGAAACCATCCTATCACACGGCCTCTGGATGCTCCACATCCCCAAGTGGCGAGAAGTTCCAAGGCCTGCAGTGCCCCTGTGATTCTGGCTTCCCTTGGAGGGAGAGTCATGATGGACTGATGGTGCCTGAGATACTTGGGTCACTTCCGCACCGTCGCTTTTCTGTCCCCAGGATGGGCAGGTGATTCTGGCACACGATAATCAGCACTGGGGCAGCGTCGTCCACACGATCCTGTTTCGTGGCTCCGAGGGAGCAGTTCACAAGACTCATCCGCCTCCAAGGACCTGGATGGGATCCTGGCAGCCCCTGCACCCTGCCCTCCATTGCCTCACCAGCCACATCCCAGTGCTCCCCCCCACCAGATGCCTCTGGGGAGCAGCCCACAGGCAAGCGGGGAGGGCATGAGGCCCCCTCTCCTGCCGTTCCTCTGGGACTTGGAGGCATCTTTCCTCTGAGGCTGTAGAGCCACCAGGACCAGTAGCCACGGAGCGCGCATTTGTCCAAGCCCTGGAAGTCTTCTGGCTCAAAGTACCACTGCGTCTCAGTGCAGGCATCGGCTGCAGGGAGGGCTGCCCATGGCTCGCTGCTTGGAGGTCTCCCGTGAAGGAGAGCCCACCACCACCACCACCACATGGGCAGCCTCTTCCACTGTCCAACTGCGCTGCCGGCCAGCAGATTCCTCCTCCTCATGCCTGGTCTGAATCTGCTTTGGAAGATGCAGAGCAGAGTTTTAAAACCTCAAGGACACTTTCAGTCCTGTGTTGAGTAGGCACATTTTAGAAGCCTCTCTGTGTGTCCTCTGCTGCAGGTGGCCCAAAGTTTCCTGCCCTTCTCCCCCATCTCCCCCAGCTGCCTTTCTTCTAAACCAGAAGCCCCCAGACACTTTGGCCTTTCCTTGCTGCGGGGAGCCTCCTCCAGCCGGCCCTTGTGTCCTGCCAAGTCAAAGTGAGGCAGCAGCCAGTTGGGCAAAGCCTTCTCCTCCTGCTTGCCCACGGAGGGCTCCTGGCTGCTGCCCCCAGGCCTGGCCCTCAAATGCCCCCCTTTCCTTCTGCTCTCATCTGCATCTCGTCATCAGCCCGAAGCCTGCCTGGGGAACGCCTGACAAATGGCGCCGCTTGGAGCAAACCCTCCGCGCTGCCCTCTCTGGCTGCCTCCTAATTTGTGCTTGCATTATAACTATGCATCAATAGACAAGCAATATTATGTTAAGAACAAGATAAAATGCCAGCAGCTCCATAATGGCACCAGCCAAATGGTAATTTCTGCTTCAGAAATTGGTCATTTATTTTGTTGGTCCGTTCCTATGTTCAAATTAGATGAAGTTTAATATACTGTAAAATTGAATGTATTCTATCCTTTTCAAACAGCCTGGCATGTGTGTGCGGTGATTTATGGTTCCTGCAAACCTTCAAATGTTAAATAACCTCTCCTTTTTGAGGTGCTGCCTCCCCTGCCAAACACTTGAAGTTACAGGGAGGAGGAGGAGGAGGAGGCGGCGTTTTATGAGCCTGCTTCTCACTGCCACTTCCCTTTGCTACATCGGAACGGCAGGAGCAGCATTTAACACATTAGATGGAGTTTTAAAAGCAGCCATATTAATTGGTACATTAATTTTCTCCTATTAACTGTAATTGGTCAGGAAGCAATTCTTTCCCAAGCAAGAGTTGTAATTTGTGATTTACATTTTTAATAGTGTCAGGAGAAAACTTGAAAGTTCCTCTTCCCCAGAACTTGGCGGTGGGGGGGGGGGGCAGAGGAGGCCCTTTGCAGCAGCCTCCCCAGGCAGACCCGGGCTGCACATGGCCCCTCCCCACCCCAATCCCCACATGGGCATGGCAACCACCGGCCCCCAGGGTGGGCAGAAGAGAGATCAGCCTTTGCTTGCCAGCACCTGGCAGGATGACTGGCAGCATATTGCAAAAGGGGTTCTGACTCCCCAGTGAGGAGCGAGAATGAAGGCCAGTGAAAAGACCTGTCCCTGTTCTCCGCTGGGCTGCAATAACTCCAGTGTGTACTTGAACCTGCAGAGCAGCTCAGCAAGTGGCTCATGAGGTTCGTTCAAGAGGTTCAACCTGTGGGCTCCCTGTCCTGTGCCCCCCTTTGGCCCCTGGATCTGGTTGGTCCAGTGAGCCCCCAAGGAGGAGGACCTGCAAACCTGAAGTCTGACATAAGAGATCCAGCCTCCCACTCCCACCACACGCCACGCAACCCCCTCCCCGGGGCCAGGCAGAGGCCCGGCGTGTCCCTGGCTGATGGGCCTTCCTGGCTCAGCCATTCCAAGCCAGCCAGGCATTTTCCTTGGAAACAGTCCCGGGCGTTCTCCCTCGAATCCAGGATTGTGCCTGGAAGCTGCAATCCCAGAGACGGGGACTCGGGAGCGAGGCGGCCCAGCTGGCCCCCCTTCTGAGTAAGCCTGTGAGCCCCCCCCCTCGGAGGCCCCTTTGGCACCCCGCCTGCCCCCCGTCAGCAGTGCCACTGCTGGCTCTTGGCACCCCGTTTCAGTAAGTCGGATTGTGTTGTTCTCCTGTCCGGAAATTCTGCATGCTGGGATTCCTAATTCTCGTTCCAGCATTTAGTTTGGGTTCATTTTTGGCACTTGAACAGCTGGGTGGTTTTGCTCATTTACTAAAATGCCGTACAGTATTACCACACCCTCAAAGTGGAGGCTGTCCCCCCCCACCCCCCACCAGGCATCTTGCAGCAAGCAACAAATGAAAGCACCATAAAATAAACCCAGTTTTGAAAAACACAAGGGGGGCAGCTGGCAAGCCAGCCTGGGCTGTTGTGTGCTGGGTGACCTCTCTCCCTTGCTCAGCACTTGCCCTGGTGAGCGGGAAAGGACTTCATTGACCCCGCAAGCTGCCCCCTCCCTGGGTAATGGGCTGACCTCCGAATCTGCTGCTTGGCTTTATGCAATATCCACTGCTCCTTCCCTGACCTTGCCAGGAGCACCTCCCCGCCCTCCCTTTTGCTTGGGGAGCATTTGCATTGCAGAATATCCCGGTGAAACCCATTTCCTGCCATGAAGGTTAAGCGGCTCTGCTGAATCTGGACACGCAGAGGAGCAACCAGGCAGCCAGAGAAAGAAAGGCCACAGCCTGCCTTAACTGAAGCAAAGGGTCTGCAGCAGGGTCCAATCCCGTCTCAGTCTCCCTGGCCTGTGGGGGCAGAGCGCCCTCCCACCGGCACCTGCAGCAAACTCCGCTTGGGCCAGGCCACTCTGCTTCCATGCCTGTGATCTGGGCTGGCCCAGCCACGTTGCAAGTGCACATCTGGAGGGATGCTGGTCCTCTCCGCCAGCCTGCAAGCCCTACAGCCGAGTCCCTTTCCTCAAGCCCAGAGTGAGTCCCTGAGGGGCAAGTCCAGGGACCTTCACCAAATGGAAATCTCCACCTGCACCAGCCCCCCTGCTGTGACTGCCGAGACCCCTATTAGGTCAGCAAACTAGGCCCTGCTGGAGGCCAGTGCCAGGGCCACAGTTCAGGACCACGGCCAGCGCTGAGCAGGCCAAGGCAGAGCTGGGTGCCACTACGCGCCCACTGGGCGGCTGGGCTTGGTCACTGGCTGCTTGGGCATGGGGGCCATGGCAGGGCCTTGCCCTCAGGTCTTGGGGGTGGGGGGGTCCTGGCTGGGGTTCCTCTGGCTCAGCTGTGTGTTCTTCTCAATGGCAAGTGCATGCCTGGGCTGGGGGTGCTTCTCCTCTTCTGGAGTCTCCGGCCCACCCCCTACTCGAGGGGAGGGGGCCCTTCCAGGGCCATGACATGCCCACCCCACAAGACTGATGGCCCATCTGGGAATGAGGGGCAAACATGGCCCTCTAGTGGGGAGCAGCCCTTCCTGCATGGGAGGGGGCTGTTAAGCCCACTGGGGCTGATGCGGAGATTTCCAAGGAGAGAGAGAGAAAGAGTGGGGGGGGGCTCCCCTTGTTGGCTAACCAAGAGCACCTGACCCGAGGGAGGGAAGGGCCCTCACTGCATGCCAGGGGCCAGCAGCAGCCTCTCCCAGGGCCAGGCCAGAGCTTCTCTGGGCAAGCCAGTGCCTGCTGCAATGGAGCTTGAGCAGGGATGCTGCCCTCCCACAGTACAGCCCACTTCTCCCCACCTCGCCAACTGTCCAGGGCCAGAGAGAGCCACGTCTTCCCACGGCTGTGCTGCCCTTCCCTGCCCGGAGCGGGTGCACGGTGGCATCTCTGCCCTGAACAAAGACGGCTGCTCTGCTCCTTGCCTTTGCAGAAACATCTCGTATCGTCCGGGAAGCAAAATATGCAAATTAGCCACATAACTGAAGAGCTGCGCATTAATTAATTCAACAGATTCACTGTTCCATAACATTAAAAACCTACCCGGCCAAGCTAGGGCTGGGATGAGCTTGTGCCGAAAAGTGTTTCCTTGGGGGAAAGATGGTGCAAACTTATTAAACATTTGACAAAAGATCAACTTTTCCTATTTGCTCATCTCAAGGACTCTCTAGTGAGTCACAGCAGGGCTGTGCCAGGCAGAAACAGAGTGGAGGCCCCGGATGGGGGGGGGGAGAGAGAGAGAGAGAGATTCCCCCAAGGCAACTGAAGCCAGGAGAAAAGCTAGAGGAGAGCAGCAGCGGGCCGGGTGTAAGCTGGGGGGCCTGTTGGAATGGGAAAGGGAGGGGGAGGTTCTTGCCAGCAGCAGCCCGGCCACAGCACCAGCAGTTCGGGCCCAGCCAGGGAGCCCCTCACGGCTGCCTACCCCATGGCCTCCCCCCAGCACTCGGGCCTTCCACTTTCCATGCCGTGCTTTTGTGTCAGGGGAGCTTTGGTCCTCACAGGGGTGCAGAAGAAAGGCAGCCGCTTCAGAGAGCTCAGCAAGCAGAAGGCAAAGGCGAGAGAGCCGGCCAGCCAGCCTTCCAAGGCCCTCCTGACGTTCTGCGGGGCTGCCCCACAGATGTGGGGGGTCAGAGTTGGATGTGCATCGAGAGACGTCCTGCCCAAAGTGGCTGCGGGGTCCTGGGTGCAGAGGCAGCCCTGCCAGTTTCAGCAAGCTCCCCCTTGCCACGCGCTCTTCCCGGGGGAGACTCCAGGCGTCCCCCCAGCATCTCTCACCAGCGCAAACCATCCAGATCTCCACCCTGGCTGCTCTCCAGAGTCACTGGCGGAGGATGCCAGGCCCTACAGACTCCAGGCTAAACCGGGAGAGCTGTGGCCAGCACATGCATCATGCTACACCCCAGCCAGCAGCACCCTCTCTTTTTAGCAGGACCCTCCGAGGAGCCGGGGCAGGACCCTTTGCCAGAAGGGCCTCCTCCTTGGCTTGGCCCTCACAGGCACTCCGGGGGGGGGGGGCGTTGCGGGTGATCACAAGGCAGGTGTGCTCGCGGTTGCTTGCAATGCACTCCTCCCCCTGGCCTGGCCCTCCTCTCCTCTAGATGGCTGCTTCCTTGGGTAGTTTTGTTTTTAAAATTTATGATGATTGTTTTTAACGTATTTGTTGTTGACTGCCTAGAGCATCTCACGAATGCGCTGGCAAGGCAAGACGTGCGTGTTTGAAGAAATAGAGGTCAAATACCATCTGATCTGGCATAGTCAACATCAACAAATACAGAGGAAATGTTTGAGGAGGAACCAATTTCCATGGCAAATTCATTTAAATTCTGGGAATCACCTTTTATCTGCAATATTCTCAAATATAGCACCATCTACTAGTTGCGATGGAGGAGAAATGCAGGCGTGAGAGGCTTGTCGACCTCGGGACAGTTCCACTTGTGAAAACTCTTGTGACCTGGTGGCTCCCAAGGGCCGGAGGGGAAGGTGTGCTCCACTCCCCAGAGGTGGTCCTGGCCAGAGCCTCTGCCTGCCGCTGGTAGAGCCCCGACTGCCCCAGGCAGGAAGGCCAGGCGCTGTCCCAGCCAGCAGGGCAGCTCGGAAGGCCCCCGCTGGAGCGCCTTATGAGGAAGGGCCAGAGAAGGGAAGGCCCAGGTTCCTGCACAAAAGCAGCAGGGCTGCCCAGGACCCGGAAGACCGCCCTCCCATGCAGCTGACCATCTTCCCAGGCCCAGCCGGCAGCAGGCGGAAGTCAGCCTTAGGGGCCTGGCCCAGCGAGGGGACCCGGCAAGGGAGGCCTGCAGGAGACCAGCTGCCAACCATGGCCGCCCGTCTGGTGGTGCTGCACACTTGAGGGGGTGGGGGGGTGGTTCTGGTCTTTCCCTTCCTTCATTTTAATCCTGTGGTTATTTTGTTCTCCTGAAAAGAACCACCTAGATGGAGCTTAAATCTTACTCAAACATTTTTTTGCCCAAGGAGTGGATCTATTTCTTAGCATAATTGTATCAGATAGGTTTGGAGTTGTCTGTGTGTGTGTGTGTGTGTGTGTGTATAATTGATCTGTTGATGGCTTTTTAAACATCTTGCAGAGGGCTGGAGAACAGCAGGGAGAACTAGGAGATAATTCTGGAGTCGAGCGTCTCTGCACCAAAAGTCCTCCTTATTTGCCTAATGCGAATTCCTCCCTGCCTTGGTAACACCCACTGCTAATGGTGCTTAATGGTGCCTGTAATTGGTGTCTCAAGTTATTCAAAAGTAAATTTACTAGAAAATAATTAGCAATTTTATAGTTCACTACTTCTTCATTTTGTTGATTAAAATTTTTTTTCCAGTGGCTTTTATCAGATGACACAATAGCAAGTGGCTGCAAAATAGCTTCTTCTACCCTGCAGGATAGGGTGGGAGTCAGCAAAGGGCGAGGAGGCCCCGGCTCACCCCCCGCCCCACCCCAGGGAGAAACTCCTGCCTGGAGCCCCGGAGAGCCTCTGCCAGTCAGTGTAGACAGGACTGAGAGAGACGGGCCAAGGCTCTGACTCAGGAGGGCAGCTTCCTCTGTTCCTAGCCTGGCTGGCACCACCATGCGTCTGATCACGGAGCCTCTAGGGAATCTGCTCAAAGCAAGAGCCACGTGGCAGGAAGCCGGGCATGTCCCTGGGCATCCCCTCGCAGGATGTCCTGACGCAAGCCCTGGCAGCATCTTCCAGGAAAGGCTGGGGAAAGAAGGAGGCCCCTGCCTGGAACCCGGGCGCGCTGCGGGATGGACCAGGGCTCTGCTTCAGCAGGAGGCGGCTTCCTCTGTCCCAAGCCCCCCCCCCCGCCCTCCGGACCCCTTTCCCTTGGCATGGGGCAGCAAGCTGGGAGGAGGCTGGCAGGCTCCAGAGAGCTTGTGGGGGATGGCGGGAGCTCTCCCCTTTGGGCCAGGAAGGCCAGCAGCCCAGGAGAGTCGCAGGGGCCACCCTGCGGGTGTCCAGAGCAGGGGAGGGGGCTGCCGGGGTCCTCCTCGCTCCTGTGCCTGGGAGAGCATCCGGCTTAGGCTGGGAGCCCTGCTCGGGCCTGACCTCCCCTCCACCTTGCAGCCGGCCGAGCACAGCCCCTTGAGCCCGTGGGGCTCTCTCAGCAGACCCGACCTCACAGGGTGGTTGTTGTGAGGACAGACCAGCAAGGCAAACCCCGGAACAAGGACGAGGTCCAGGGGGGCTCAGTGGCAAGGGGGTGGCTGCCGCCTGCTGCCTGCTCTTACTGGGATCCACCCCCCCCACCCCCACTGGCAGTTCTGCAACCCAAAGGCCACCTCTGCCTGGCCCAGAGGCAATGGCCGGAGACCCCCGGGAGTGGCTTCCTGCAGGCCAGTGGAGCTGGTGCTCGCCCATGGTGGCCCCCACACCGAGGGCCCCTCCTCAGCTCTGGCTCCCCCCCCCGCCCCACCCAGAAACAACGGTGTCCAGCCCAGCAAACTGCCCCCACCCACCAAGAAAGGGAGCTGAGAGCGGCAGCTGTTGCAAGGTTTTATTGTGTGCTCTTCCGGCTTCCCTATTGTTCAGGTAGAGGGTGGTGGCAAGGGAGGGGGTGGGCGGGTGGGGGGAAGGGAGGGGGGCCGCGGTGCCCTGGGCTGCTCCCACTGTCGGCCTCCGGACAGTAAGATCCCAGCTTTCCAGGACACTGACTTATCCAGTCTGTCAATAAAAAATTAAATATAATTTATGCTTTGCTAATGGAAATCAAATACAAAATTCAATCTCTTGTGTGCTGGGAATGCAGACGCTTAAATAGGGGAGAGAGGAATCCAACGTGGGGAGACGTTTCTTCCTGCCCTGCAAAAGCAGATGGGTAGAGCGGAGGAAACACAGGTGTAAAGGCCAGGTGGTGGGTGGGTGGGTGGGCGGGGGCAGCAGACGACCCTCCGGCAGCAGACCCGCCTTGCATGGAGAGCTCCCCAGTCTGTTCAGACGAGCAAAATCCCTGCACCGCTGGACTCCGGTGGAGGAAGGGTCATGTGAATACGGGAAAAGACAGCTCCGTCTTCTTGTCTGGGAGGAACGACATAGGCGTGGGGTTGCGAGACTGACACCCTTCCTGACCCTCGGAGGGTCCTCACGCGCAGGGCAGGGCAGGGCAGGGCAGCCTCCAAAGAGACCCGGGGAGGCCTTGCTTCTGCTTCGGCCACTCGGGGCCCCTCCCCGGCCAGCCCCTATCAAAAATAAACATCTGGAAATCGGGCGCAGGACGCCAGACGACAAGGCTCTCCTCCCCGCTCCATCCACCGGCACTCCCGGGGGCGGCAGCAGCAGCAAGAGTTCCCTGCCCTGGCCACCACGGTGGCGGTTCCAGCATCTCTTGCCGAGGCCTCGGCCACTCTTCCCTCCTCTCCGGTGCACAAGGACCCTGGCTTGGTTCGGCCAAAGGGGGAGAGAAGGGGCCCAGCAAGGGGGCCTGGAGACCCACCCCATGAGGGACGCGGGAGGGCAGAGAGGTGCTGATTGTACGTCGTCCAGGTGCAAAATAGAAGCTTTGGCGGCCAACTGGGTGTCTGTTAGGCACATCCTCCTCAATGGTGGTGGCAAAGCCGGTCCTGGGTGTCCAGCAGGTGAATCGGGCCCTTCCCAGCCTCAAGCAGGTTCTGCATGGAGGAGGGGAAAGGGGGTCATTCCAGTGAGCCAAGCCTCCCACAGGCGCCCACCCGCACCCAGCAGGACTCCTCTGGCTTCCCCACCCAGCAGCCTGCTGGGCTGAATGTGGGTGGGAGGGGAGGGGGGGAGGGGAGGGGTCTCCCTCTGCCAGCCAAGTGCCCTGCCGGTTTCAAGGCAAGCGGATCTGGGCCTCGGCTCTTCCCTCCCCCGCCCTGCCTTTCCTAAAAGGAAAAAGAAAGCTCTCCTACTCCCACCCAGGCTAGGCCAAGGCCACACGTTCCCCAGGTGGCTTCTTTGCTCTGGATTGGTGGGCTGCTCGGTGGAGGGCAGAGGAGATGGGCCATTCTAGCCCTCGGCCTCTATGATATGGGGGTGGGCAGGGAGGGCCATCAAGGTCTTGCTTCCAGACAAAGCCTGAGCTCCCATCTGAGCACTAGGCTCACATGGCCAAAGGCGGGGGGGGGTGTCAAATCCTGGTGCCAATTCCAAGTTGCCCAGTTTGTCTGATCCTGCCACAGGCTCAGTGTGTGTGTGTGAGGGGGGGCTGGGGTGGAATTGCTTGATGGGGGTGGAATTTGGGAAGAAAAAGAGTTCTCCCATCCCTAGTGGCAAACATGGTACGGGGGCGGCATCCTCCATTCGCCCACGAAGACCCCACTGGTGCTGGCAGGACGGAAGACGTAGCCCTCCACCTGAATCCATTAATCATTGTGAATTAAATTGCATAACAACATGGTTCTCATTTAGCAGAGGAAATGACAGTTTAATAACATGTGAAACAATTTAAAGTCAGCTCTGGTGCATATTTCCAATTTTCATGTAATAATAATTTCTGGGTTTGGAGGTTGGTGGGGGAAAGAGAGTGTTTCATGTCAGATGCTGTTTCCGCACCTAATCGGGCTAATAGGAACTGACGTTTACTTGTGTGGAAACAAATGCTCCCATCTGAGAGCCGAGGCTCCTGCCAAACTTTGACAAATGAATTTAGCACCTTTTCCCTAATCCCCGGCTCTTGTGCCACTTGATTGGCTAACGAAGCACATGACGGACGGGTCCTGCACACTCCCGGCCTCCTCCCGGAGCCAGCGTGCACTTCGGGACCGTCTTCTCCGCTTTGTCCAATCAAGGAAGGCTCTGCCTCCCTCACGCAAAGCGCAGCTGCTGGCTGCAGGTCTGCAACCGGGGTCTCTTCCGGACAGCCCTCCCCTGCCCACAGAGAAGGGGAGAAGCCTCCCGTCAGGTACCAAGCCGGTGGGAAGATGGTCCCCTGTGCCCAAGGGGCTGACAGTCTAAAAGGAAGCGCAACGGAGACCCCAGCGACAGCCACTGGAGGGATGCTGTGCTGGGGCTGCAGCGGGCCAGTGGCTCCCCCCTGCTAAACAGACAAGAGCCCCCACTTCCAACGCTGTGCCTTGGCCCAGCTGGCAGGGATGACTCCCAAATAAGAGTGTTCCACAGAGAGGCCTGAGAGTGGTCCCCCTTCAAGGTTCCCTCTACTTTTTTGTTGTCTCTGTGCAGAACAAGCTTTGTTCTGGCCAGCACCTGCGTCCCGAGTGGGGCCCTGCTGAGCCAGCCTGAGCAGGGTCTAAGACTGCCTACATGGCCACTCTTGGGGGCCACAGTGGCAGCAGGCAGGAAACGGGGCAGTTAGCTTGGTGGCCAGGACGGGGGGGGCAGGGCGGCCCTAGAAGCCAAGGGTCACTGCAGGAGCCAGGTGCCCAGGCCGGCTGCTGGGGATGGGGCAGGAGTGTTGCACCGGGATGCAAGGTCAAGAACATGACTGGAGAAGCCAGAGTGGGGGGGCAGCAGCAGCAGCAGAGGCCTCGCCCCCACAGGCTCCCCAGGGATGAATGCGAAGGTGCCCTGGAGGCCTCGCCCAGTGGGAGTCTTGCAGGTCCCTGGCAGCCCCCTCTCCCACAGGTCTCCTGCCCCACAGGGGACACCCCCCCCCTTACCTCGGGATAGGAGAGAGCTTCTCCCTGCCTTCCCCGGCCTCACTTCTCCCCCTCTTCCTGCTGCTCCCACTGGAAATCCTGCCCCGTCATTTGGTAAAACATGACATTGAAGGGCTTGTAGAACTTCTGCAGCCTCTGGATCACGTCCTGGTCGATCTGGGGGTGGGTCCGGCCCTTGGATTTGCCCAGGCAGCGGGGGGCGCTGCTGCCGCTGTCCTCCGGCTTCTTCAGGCAAGGGAAGCCCTTGGTGGTGTTGAAGGAGAAGAACTTCTCCGTGACCACCCGCCGGAGGCCCAGGAAGTCCTGCACCTTGGCCATCTCCCCGGCGGGGTCCGTGATGAGCCGCTCCCCACTGACAAAGTGGATCTGCGAGAGGGGGAAGTACTGGAGCCAGTTCTCCAGGTGGAGGGCATAGATGCCGATGCGGAGGGCGCTCCAGGAGGCGTCGATCAGCCCCAGGGTCCGGTTCTTGAAGGCCAGCACCTCGAAGGTGGGGATCTCCGGCTTCTTGGAGAGGGTCTGGGTGTAGTCGGAGATGGCCCTGGTGATGGGGTTCCTCACCACCACGATCAGCTTGGTGTCCTTGGCCATGGAGTGGATGCGCTTGGGGGCCTCGTTGGTGACAAAGTAGCTGGGCGTCTTCTCCATGGTGAGCTGCCCTTCCAGGGTCTTTGGCATCACATCCCTAGAAGACCAGAGAGAGAAGGCGAGGGGGGTGGGGTTAGGTCTGCTCCAGCTCCTGGCTGCAAAGCGTGGAGCCAGCCACAGCGTCAGCATCTCCAGGGAGGCGTTGCACACATGCCTGGAAGAAGAGGAGGGCTTGGTGGACCCTCCACGCGCAGAGGCAGTCTACCTCCAAAGGCCCCCCACCTTCTGGCCCTGCTTGGGGGCTTCCCTTCAGGGCGCCTGCTCAGCCCCCGTGGGGAGGGGCAGCAGGAGGCTGGGCCTTGGCTCTGACCCGGCAGCCGGGCTGGCCAGGCGGCGGGAGGCGCCCCACAGAAGCGCAGCAGGAGCCACTAGGCCGGCTGGTCATCCCTTGCTGCTCCGCTCCAGGGCACGGCAAGCATTAGCGCTGGTCTCAGGAAGCTGTTCTACAGTCAATTTGCCATAGGCATATGTAGACAAAAGTTAATTGACAATAAACCTGTCCCATACCTGCCTGAGCGGGAAGCCATCTGCTCAATTAAGCCTATTCACTTCAGAGCCTTGTACCAAAGTGGAACATTTAGGATTACACAAGACCTTTTTGTTATGATGACATGCTTTTAAATGTCTCTGCTAATAAAACTTAATACAGGAAGATCCCCTGCCTCTTGTCCCATAATTAAATTTATTTACTATCTTGTGTGCAAGGAGGAACGGCTTCTCTTTTTATCTCTAATTCACATGCTCCGTCAATAATTAACTGCGGCTGGGTTTTGAGGTTCCCACGCAAGAGCTTTTTATGAGGCCAGAGGAGGCGGGGACACCGCAGCACCTGCCAGCCGAGCGCCGGAGGGCTGGCACAGGCCTGGGTGGCGCCCTTCGCCCAGGAGGATCCCCGCACCCTCCGCCCCCAGGGAAGGAGCGGGAGGGCAGCCCGGGGCAGCCAAGCGGAGGTCCAGGCAGAGGGAGGTCCCCCTCGGGGTCTGCAGTCTCATTTGCAGGCAGCCCACTGCTTGTTGATCACCACATTCCCGTCCCACCCCTCTTCCAAGCAAATCATGGACAGGCCCCCCCTTTATCCTCACAACAACCCTGCGAGGTAGGTGAGGCTTAGAGAGTACGAGTGGCCCAAGGTCACACAGGGTGTTGCATGGGCTGAGCAGGGATTTGACCCTGGGTCTCCTCCCCGCTCTGACTTGGACGCTCTCACCACGATGCTGTGCTGGCCCAGAAGGGGCTGGGCGCAAGCAGACGGAGTGACGGGTGCTCAGCGCTCCACAGCACAGCCAGGAGGGATCCACCCGGGGGGGTGGGGGTGGGGTGCGCTTCCCCCGGGAGCTGCGCTCTCTGGACGGTGGCGGCGGTGGCAGCAGCAGTGGCCGCTCACAGAGAGACCACCAGAAGCCCACCGCTGGCACGGCGGCAGCCCTGGCCTCCACGGACTGTCTGTGCTCCCGCCAGGAGCCACCTTGGAGGGGTCCTCTCAGGATGCTCCTCCATGCTCAGCCGGCCAAGAGGAGGCGAGAGAGGAGTCTGGGGGCAGGCAAGGTCTAGGGCCCAGGAGGAGACTGGCTGAGAGCATGCGCAGTGGGCCAGGGTGCTTGGCGGCTGCTTGGCACATCCCTCCCCCCCCCCCGGCCTTCTTTGCACCCAGAGGGGGAGGAGCCGGCACACTTTGCGGACTGCAGCTGAGCTGGGGGGGCCTCTGCAGAGCAGCTCAGAAGGACCCCTCTGCTTCCCCGGCTGCTGCTGCTGGCCTGCCCAAGAGTGCAAGGCCGTCCCGAGAGGAGGGGGGAGGGCTTTCCTGAGACACCCCCCCCACCCCACCCCGGAGAGCAGCACTTCTTCAGGGAGAGCCAGAGAGCCAGGCCGGCCGGTCAGAAGAGGGGCCTTTGGAAGACTCACTGGCAGCAGGGAGCTGCAATGCCCGGAGAGGGGGGCCCGTTGCTAAAGCCACCTTTCCGCTCCAGTTCCCGGCCATGTCATGCCCAGGCCAGCCTCCCGGATCTCCTGAAACAGGACCTCACCTGGGCCAGTCCCAAGCGCAAGGCAGCTATTGAGTGTTACACTGTATAGACATGTTTTTCATATCAGAAACTTCCTCCGCCAGCCAGTGGCAGACATTTGGCGATGCTTCAAGTCGTCGCCACAAGCATTGAACTGGAAGCCCAAGAAAGCCTTCCAGGGCGGGGCAGGGCCGCTCAGGTACCGGGCGCTCTGGGGAGGGCTTGGCCAAACCGTTACCAAAGGCAGACGGCCGGAGCGACATTGCAAAAGAACAAGGATCCATTCCCGTCTCCTCTTCTGCAGCAAGCAACTCGCTAATCTGATCTCACAGCATGAAATGCACACACACTCCAAATGCATTTGAAGGGAGCCATCAATATGTGCTTTAGGGCAAGAAGGGATTGCCTGAAAGCAAGTAAGACGCTGCAGGGGAGGGAGCGCCAGAGGTCCCCAGGCAGGGGCCGGAAACTGCCAGCCTCTGGCTCCCAACTTCCGCCTGACTTCTGCCCAGGATCCTCTACCCAACTTCCAGTGTTGGTGACCAGCTGGGCAGGGAATCTCCGGGAGAAGCTGGAAACCAGTGGGGGGGGGGGGAGACACACTGGTTCGAGAGGAAACGTTGTGTACTTCCTACTTTCATCAGGGGCATCACTTCAAGCATGTTGGGGGGTGGGGTCGTCGAATTCTCACTGCGCTCTCAGCTCTGATTATGTTTCCTCCAAAGAACTTGACAGGAGGGCTCAGTCGCTTCCCCTCGCCTGGAAAGACCGCCTGCCCCAGTTGCAAGGAGCCAGCCAGCCAGCCAGCCAGGCGGGCAGGCTCCCGGGAAGCCCCTGTGAGTGGGGAAGTGCCGCGACCGAGGGGCCGGGTAGGTAGCGCCCTCCTCCCCCTCCGGGGCTGCCCCCCCTCTCTCTTGTGGCCACAGGGTGCCAGTTGCTGCTCTTGCCCGCCTTGGAGTCCAGGAAGGTCCTTGGTGGTTCTAGCGAGCTCTGCTTGGGCTTGTGAGGGCTTCTCCCTCCAACACGGAGGCCGGCCCTCCTGCCTCTCCAGGGCCCGCTGCTTTGGGTGCACACACAGGAGGGAAGCCTGGCTCTGGCTGGGGCCCCGGCCACCTCACTGGCGTTGCGGTGGGGGTGCTGGAGGGGCCTCGTCGTGCTGCCACACACACACACACCATGTGCAGAGGCTCAAGGTGGCCACACTCCTGCCTGGCACCGGCTGCCTTGCTGCAACCCGGGAAATGTGAGGGCAGAATTCCTCTTTGGGTGGAACAGTCAACTTCTCTGCTCCATAAAGGCGCACATTATTTATCTGCAAACAGCAGGAAATTTGTCTCCCATTCGTGGCTGCAGCAACTGTGGGCACAGAAACCGCCTCAGAGAGTGGGGGGAAGGAGTTTGAATAATGGCTCTTAACTGCTAGCTTCAAACAAGCTCTTAATTTTGAAAGGATACATTTTATAAATTGGTGAATTTGCATGTTGCCAACCCCCCCTTGTGGCTTATTTAAATCCAGATTATCCTGTTTATTCCTTCAGTCACAGCTGTCATTTATCTCTGCGTAGGCAGCAGCTTGTTCATTATATGTTGGAGGCTTCCTGCAATCCTGCTCGAAAGGCACCTTTGTTAACTGCATGTTTGTGCCTGTGCCACAAAAGAGGAAAGTTTTGCAGCAACTCCCACAGAAGGGAAAGTCTCCCGCACTATGCAGGCCAGAGGCGGCCCTGTGAGCCGGGTGGAGCCGGCTGCTTGCCAGCGCGGGACAGACATCTGCCTGCATCTTCCCACAAGAGGCCCTATGAGGCCTTGTGAGCAGGGCGCCCCCCTCAGGCAGGAGAGGCATTTCCCCCAAGGGGACCCAGCCCGGCTGCCATGAAAAGCAGCCGCCGCCTGCAGGAGAACCCGTCTGGCTCTTGTTGAATTGTGCTCCAAGAGAGGAAAAGGGAAAGGAAAGAGAAAGAGAGAGAACGCAAAAAAGGAATCGCTTGGCTTTACGCCAGAATTTGCATAGATGTAATGTC
The DNA here is from genome assembly GCF_027244095.1 of Hemicordylus capensis. Lineage (NCBI taxonomy): Eukaryota > Metazoa > Chordata > Lepidosauria > Squamata > Cordylidae > Hemicordylus > Hemicordylus capensis. The sequence goes on from NC_069669.1 coordinate 254,501, forward strand.
TTGTAAATCTCTTTCTGGTCTCTGAATCCATATTCAAGACCAAAAGCATTAACTGTGAAATGTGGTGCTTAATGCTGGAAATAATCCTACGCTCTCCAAAGCCCCACTACCGCAGCCCGCCCGCCAATCCCTTTGAATAAGCAACGCAGACCCCACAGCTGCCACTCCATAATGGGGGCATATTGCTCTAATTCCCGGGGGCTTTTAACAAACCTGGAACACCAGCTCATAAAGAGCTTTGCCGAGGAACATCCTGGCTGGCCATATGCTGCTCTCAGAGAGGGCTGGGCCACGCCAGGAGGAGCGCAGGCGCGCGGGGGACGGACACCTTGGCTCCCTCGTGGCTGCAGGAGCAGCCTTGCTGGCGGGAAGGGGGAGGCCCAGCAGCCGGGCCCCGTGGAGCCGGAGGGCCAGGGCCCCTCCGTGTGCCCAGACTAGCCCCACAGGAGGAGGCAAGTCCTGCTCTGGGGCAGGCCACAGGCTCTTCCCCCCACCCAAGGGCTCTGGAGTGTATCACCTGGAGCCATTTCTATGCTTTCCTGGTGCAGCAGAAGCGTCTATGGCAGCTACCAATTGGTGGTTAAAATGCAGCATGTCATGTTAAGACTGAAGCCATCAAATATTAAAGATCAGAAAGAACAAGAGGAGAGAAATAGCAGGAATGAGAGAAACCATCCCTTAACCACGCAGGAGGCTAAAAGGGTATCCCCCGCCGGCACCAAACAGCTTGGACACCGGGGGCAGGTGAGTCTCTCTGGGGAGCGCATTCCACAACTGGGGCACCACCACCCAGAAGGCCCCGCCTCCAGACGCCACCCATGGCTGCACCCCTGAAAGGGGTGGCAACATGGATCAGGGCCTCGGACGCACATCGGAAGGAGTGAGTAGATTCACGTGGCAACAGGCAGCACTCCAGAAACCCTGGCCCCAAGCCGCCCAGGGCACTGGTTGGTTTCCCACAGTCGGGCGGGCGAGAGACAGACACTCAAGCATTAGCAGCTGGTCCTCATAAGTTGCAGGCTGGCCATTCATCAGGCAGTCAGGATGATGACCCCAACTGCACCACTCTACCGGACGAATGACCAGCCTGCAGGCAGTGCAGGCAGAGAGAGAGGAGCCCCCCCTCGAGTTGCTTCCAGGAATCAGAGGCAGCTGTGCCTCCTTTGCCCCCCCCCCACTGGCCCGTGAGGAGCAGCTGCCCCATTGCACTCCCACGGTGCTTCCATACAGCGCACCCAGGAGGAGGCGGCGGCAGTGGGGTGCCGCCAGCCACGCCCTCTCACCCCCCCCCCGGCCCAGCAGAGCCCTCCTCCTGCAGGGGCAGCTCACACCAGCCAGCCAGGCTGCCCCTGCAGCGAGCCAGGCAGGCGGGGTGGGGCGGCGGCAAACAAAGAGAGGCAGCAAGCGGTGTCCTTCCAGGAGCTTTTCCAGACAGCCGGCTTCACCTCGGGGCGACCGTGAGGCTTTACCGGGAGTCGAGGGCATCACAGAGACTCCAACGCCAAAAGAGGCTTTCTTTATTTTTTACACCCAACGCACATCAGGCTCGGTTGCAATATGGAAAGGAGAACCCAAACTGTGTGTGAAGTGCTCTTTGAAATATCGCGGGGTCTTGGGGTAAATCTGGCCCATATGTGACCGCACAGCCACCCTCCCAAGGTAAAGCTGCCATCTGAAAAAGCTCCAGGCACTGCCCAGCGAGGGAGGGAGGGAAGCACCTGTGTGTGGGGGGGCAACCGTTCTGCAGGCTGGGCCCGCACAGCAGCCGGGAAAGGAGCTGGCTGCGTCATTTTGCCCGAGACTAGCATGATCTGGGGAGAGACGGCAGCCCGGATTCTCTGTCAACTGGGGGGACCCCAGAGAGAGCTGGCCTAAGGAGAGGCCAGAGACTCAAGGCACCTCCAAATCCTCCCCACTCGTCCTTGGAGATCCTGGCCCTCCAGTGCTGGACTTCAGGGCGGCCTTCCTGAGGCCCCAGGACTCCCACGGAGAGGCACCGGCCGGGCGGGTCATCCCCAAGGCTCAGAGCAGACCACAGCCGCCGCCAGACACCAAGGGTCCCCAGTCCTCCAGAGGGCTCTCCGCCTCTTCTGGGAAGAGAACGCCTTCCGTGATGGGAATTGCAGGGACCGCTTTGGGTAGTGCGCTGCCTCAGAACGGAGCGGGGCCCACTGCCTCCATTGCTCCATGGCAGCTGGTCAGCAGGTTCTTGCGGGAATCCTCCCCACACCCACAGCTTGCCCCTGCCCTTTTGCCAGTTATGCAGAATGCCCAGGGAGCGAGGAGGGCGCTCCTCTCCCCAGATGCACTCGCTGCACCCGCATGCAACATACGCAGGGCCCTTTTGCATCAGCTCCTCCAGGGGACCATCCTGAAAGGGCCTGGCGCTCCTCTTACAGCCACGTTCCCTGTGGAGGTATCTGCACTCTGTCCGTGCACAGGAGGGCGCAGAGAGCGATTGTGATGGCTGCCTTCGGCTCTGGGCCTCCTGGAGCCAGGCGTGAGAAGGGCTGCCTGCCCCCCACCCCCCAAACAGCCAGATTGAGCACAACGCTCTCCTCGCCTTTGGGCTTGGTGTTGGGGGACAGAGCCAACATCTTGGGTGAAATAAACCGGCATGTCTTAATCCGGGGGATGTCAATTAATCTTCCTTTGCCCCTCAGTGCAGCCTTCACCCTCTCAGTCAAGCTACTGAGAGAGTTGACCCTGGAGGGGAATTGGAGGGGTCAGAGGTGGGGAGGGTTTTGCTCAGTGCCTCCCCCCCCATCTCCCCCTCTGATCAGCTACTGATTGGAGTGGGTTACAGCCTGAGCACTGGCAAAGCCGGAGCAATTAGACAGATTAACGAACTCATCCAGTTTGCCCCCTTGGAGAAGGGGAGCGGGGAGGACTCTCCCAAGGGACCTCATGGCCACCACAAAGAGGAGAACAGAATTCAACGTCATTGGAACAGAATGCAGAAGGCCGAGATCTGCTCATCTGCGCTGGCATCAACCCCATCAGCCTTGCTGGTATCTCTGCACCTGGATCGGACCCACAGCTCAGCTAGGCCAAGATCCTGCCCTCAAGGGGCCACCAGCAGCTGCTTCAGAGAAAGGGCAGGAGCTCCGTACGGGCAACGAGCCTTCCAAGGAGGGCCAGCAGAGCCCACTCCTCTGCCAACCTGCCACCAGCCTCTCGGTGATCCACTCGGCAACAATGGCTGGTCCCGTCCCCCCGCCCCGCCCTGCCCCACCACCACGCCAAGGAGATGTGTTTGAGAGTGTTGCCATGACAACCAAGGTGCTAACATCAGCCGCAAACTGATAGGATCAGTAAAAGCAGAGAGAAGAAGGGAAGGACCAAGTTGCTACAGCAACCAGAACATGGATTTGGGAAATGTGTCAATAGCCAGACACGGAGGAAACCCAGGCCTTAGAAGGGCAGCGTGGTGGTGCCTCTGCCAGACCCAGCAGAGCGGGGGGATTGTGCTGGGAGGGCCCAAGACGGAGGCCTCTGACCGACTCCCCCCCACCCCCACTCTTCTCTCCCCCCCCCTCGTCAGTTCCTTTGCCTGCAGACCCTCCAACGCTCTGAGGTCAGCTACCGATCTGCCAAGGGCCCAGAGGGATCTGGCCACATAAACACACATGGCTAGGCGGCACCAGTCTTGCCCTCTTCTGAGTCACCCACTGCAGCAGCCTCCTGCCCAGTACTCTGGCTGATGCCAAGGCTGCAGGCAGGAGTCTCTCCCAGCCCTCTCTTGGAGATGCTGCTGCCAGGGAGGGAACCTGGGACCTAGAGGCTCTTCCCAGAGCCCACTGACTCCCCACCCCTGAACCTCAGCTGCTCTTTCCGAGGCCTGCTGCCTTCTCCCCCCCCCCCCGCCACCTTGTGTCTGGCCTGCAGAAGCCGCCTCTGCCCCTGCCTTGCCCTTCGGCTTGGGTAGCTGGCACTCTCTCCAATTGCCCCGCGGATGATCTCCCTTTCCCTGGGGAGTTCTGAGCGGCCTCTCTGAAACCTCTCCGGATTACGGTGCTCAGATCTTTCCCCTTCACTGCCTTATCATCGGCCCCTCTCTTGTGGTTTGGCTGCAGAAGCCGGGAGGGAAGACAGCTGCTGCTGCTGCTCAGAGAGTTTAAAGAAAGGGGCAAAAGGAAACTTGGGGGCAACTTAAGCTTCAGCAGAATTGACACACACACACACACACACGTTGAGAAACTTTCCAGATTAAGAATTTGTGCAAAGCCCCAAGATGAGAGCCAGAGGGCCTCATCCTGCTGCATGGAGCGCAGTCCTTTTGCTCGGCATCACCACTCCCTTCTGGGTCTCTCCAAGAGGGGCTCCTCTGAGGCAGCCCCCTTGGGCTCAGGCAGGAGGAGGAAGCTGGGGGCGGGCGGGCAGAGGAGGGAGAGCCCAGGGCCTGGGGGCTTGCCCCGCTCCCCTCACTTCTGGGGCAAGGTGTGCAGCCTCGAGGAATCCAAGCCCGCAGGCGGCCTGCCTCTGCCCAGCAAGGGTGCCCAGGGGCCTGCTAATCCCCAAGATTAAGATCACCGGTTCCAGTCACTGGGGAAGCCAGTCTGACCGCAGAAAGTGATACGGCGGCGGCGGCGGCGCAGGGAAGCTTTCTCGCCCAGAGCCCCAGAAATATTGATTTGGCTCAATTGTGCAATTTAGGCAATTCTGATCCGCTGCACACACGCCCCCCCCCCCCCCCGCCCCGCTCCGCTCAAGTGCCGCTGCCGTTCCTGAGGAGAGAGGAAGGAGATTGTCAAAACAGAGTGTTAAAATGGTAATGCTGCCTGCCGATCTCCGTGGCGAAGAGTTCAGCTTCCTCGACCGGGGAATTTACTCCCACCAAAAGGAGCACGTGGGACATAATGGGCCTCTCAGTGAAAACCGCCCCTGCTGGATCCGCCGAAAAGCTTTTAGGAGGAAAACGGCAAATAAATGGCAGCGGCGGCGGCGGCAGTAGTAGTCCTGGGCCATTGCAAAGCGCGTGCGGGTGATCTCCTAACGCGGCGCGCACAGCAGCCCCGGGAACGGAGGAGTCCTCGGCAGTGCCAGAGAGGGCAGCCATGGAGGAGGGAGGGAAGCGACGCCGTCGGTGAAACCACGCCGTGGATCAGGCCTCCCTGGCTGCAGTGGTAATCGGGTGTGTGCGAAATGATGGAGCGGGTGAAGAGGGTCCTGCTGCCGCCGGAGAGGGCAGCAAGCGTGTCGCGCTCCGCTCCGCGAACTTGTGAACTTGTCACGCAGCAGCCCCACCATCTGCGTACCTCCTCTGCGGCTGGCAGCCGCGCTCAGAGGGTGCTGCTGCGCCTGGAGGAGCAGCGCCTTCTGCCCGGAGCTCTCCGGGGCCCCTCCAAGCAGAGGCGGGAGCGGCTTCAAGTGAGGCCGAGGCGCTGCCCCTGGGCTCCAGCCCCCACCAACATGCGGGGAGGGGTGCCCCCCCCTCCCCCAGAAGCCCGGCGTCCTGGGCCAGGAGTGCTACTGGCCCAGCGCCGAAGGGCACCGCTGAGGGCGGCCCCCTCGCCTGGCTCCTTCTGGGGCCGCCGAGCCCCATTCATTAGGCATGCAAACATGGTAATTTCCCCAGCATCTGCCTCTGGAGCGCCCCGCGTCCTTATTATTCCGAGCAGTGCTCCCTCCCATAATTGACTGGCTTGCCTCGTTCCGGCCCCTGCCTTTCCACTCTCCTATAGGGCGCTTAATTGCAACACAGGCGCCATCAGAGCCAGCAACGCGGCCGGTAATTGGCTGCATCCTAATAACTGCTCACGCAGCAGCAGCAGCAGCAGCAGCACAGCAAAGGGGGCAGAAGACCAGGGCGGGGCGGGGGGCGCCATCTGCCCCAGCTCCTCCTCCGTGGCCAGCGCCTGGTGGGGCCTCCCCGCACATGTGCTCGCCGCGCACTCACCCACAGGGTGACAGTTGGGGCATTAACACAGACAGAGCGCTATTCATATCAGTTTGTACATTTAATCAGATTTTTTGCAGCTTTCAGCAAGATGTGGACTCCATCCCTGTCCAAGGCATTTGGTTCAAATCAGCTGAGACAGAGAATAATCAAGATTTATGATGCTCATTCTGACTCCGGATCACACAGTCAGTGTGGCTGGAACAGCTTGGCTTCCTCTCCCAAAGCCTGACTGGCAGGCGCTCCGCTCTCCCTCACTCCAGTGGCTTCACGTCCTCCTCCTCCTCGTGCAGACTGTCAAAACACTCCTCCTGCAGCTCCAGATAAGGGCCGAGCAGCCCCCCCCCCAGCCGCCTGATATGGGCACCTGAACCCCGGAGCCCTCCCCGCTCCCCAGAGTGCCTGTGAGCAACTAGGGTGGCATCAGAGACTGGCGGAGAGGGCAGAGCGGCCTAGGCCTGGCTCAGACCCTGCTAGGGAGAAGCCCATTGGGGGGGGGGCAGACCCAGCCCCGCCAGCCTGCAGCCCAGCCAGCCTCGCCTCTCAGCCTAGAGGCTGCCCAGCAGCAGGGCCCTCAGGCTCCAAATGTGCGAGGCCCAGGGCCCCTTGGGAAGGGGGCACAAGGAGGCCGGCCCATAGGGCAGGTCTCCTTCATCCCCCCCTCCGCTCTTTGCTGCAGGGGCCACCCGCTGCTCCCCCCCCCACGCACCAGCACAGAGGCAAGGGGGGGGGCCTCTGGAGGCCAGGCTTTGTGCGTAGAGGCAGAGGGCCCCCTCCACCCCCCGAGGCGGCTCTGCGCCAATGTGCAGCGGACTGGCACTGCCTGGTGTTCCTGGCCGGAAAGGAGATCTCCACTCCGGCAGCTGGCACTCCCAAGAGGCCAGCAGCTCCAGGGAGGGAAGAGGACTGCAGATGCTCTCACCTAACCGTCATTTATTTTCCATGTCTTGTGCATGAAAACAAAGCATTAGCAGCACCCCGGAGATGCCCAGGAGATGAATCGCCCGGCACCAACTCCATCTTCATCTCCAGCATCTGAGCGTAGCCGCCCTTCAGAGGGGCAGCCAGTTGGCGGGGGGGGGCGAAATGCCCCCCTCCTCCAGTGGCACAAGCCCAGGCCCGCCACCCCCGACTCCTGCGCTGCTGGGGGCACGTCTGTGTGACTTTGCTCAGAATGGCGGGGGGGGGGAGTTCAACTGGCCCCTGGAGTGCGGCGGCCTGCCAGCACTTGCGAGAAGCAGGAGCCACCCCACTTCAGGACAACCAGGGGGACAGGGCCCAGTGTGGGTAAACAGCATTCCTGGCGCCGAAGCACCCTGGGCATCGCTGCACAGACGGATGAGCATGAATGCTCCACGCAAACCAATTAGCACTCTCTCCTCAGATTATCCCAGGTCAGTTAGCAGCAGCCAGGCAGGGCCCTGCACTGCACACACATCGGTTTCGCCCTGAAACCCGGCAGCAGCGGCAGCACCCTGCAGGCCCAAACTCAGCCGTGCCGGAAGGAAGGTGGCCTCCCCTTCTGCGGCGCTTGGTCCCCCAAAGTACAGGGGTGCACTCCGTTGGTGCAGGGGCTCAGCTCTGTGGATCCTCCCCCACCTGGCTCGGGGCCGACACAAACTCCTTCAGGGGCCTGACCCACAGCCTGGGTGGCTTCCTGACCCCCGCCCCAAAGCCTGGCGCCATTCTCAGCAGGGGCTGCACAGCCCCCTTCGAAGAACTGCTTACGCAGGGGTGGGGGGTGGGGGCACTATCTCTGGGATCCCTCTTTGCAGGGAGCTCCATCCAAACAGGAAACTTAAGTCACCTTACTGGTTACATAGGAAGCTGCCATAGACTGAGTCAGACCCTTGGTCCACCTAGCTCAGGATTGTCTGCACAGACTGGCAGCGGCTTCTCCCAGGTTGCAGGCAGGAGTCTCTCTCCCAGCCCTGTCTCGTTGGAGATGCTGCCAGGGAGGGGACTTGGCACCTAGATGCTCTTCCCAGAGTGGCCCCATTATCCCCAGAGGGGAATCTCTTCCTGGGCTCACACTTCTACTCTCCCATTCACATGCATCCAGGGCAGACCCTGCTTAGCCAAGGGGACCAGTCATGCTTGCGACCACCAGACCAGCTCTCCTCTCCAATGTTCACCCTACGGCTCCCAGCAGTCGGTGTCCTGAATGTGGGGTCCTGGCGTTGACACACATTCGGGGGCCCCAGTGCGCCAAAGGAGAGAAGCCACAGGGGGTCTGTGCAAGGGGCACCTGCTACTGGCACGCCTCCCTGCAGCAAGGCTTGTTGCCCGGGGGTGGGGTGGGGGTTGAGTCGGATGCCAGTGGACGCAGCTGCCACTGCTGCCAATGCTGGCCAGGTGGGCATCCTGGAGCCCTGTTCACCCACATTGGGCTCCAGCCCTCGGCGGGCACCGAGAAAAAGAAATCTCCTTTCATTCTGGGGCTGCCAAGCAGATCCTCTTGGTAGGTGGAATCTATTAAAAAATTATCCTCCTGCAAAGATGCGCAAGAGTGGCCAGCAGCAGCAGCTGGCATCAAGCACTAGGAAACTGGCGGGGGTGGGGTGGGGGGTGGGAAGCTGCCCAGATTGGAGGCTGCAAGACACAGCTCTGTGTCAACTGGCCAAGGGCTCAGATGGGCCCCCTCCGGCTCTGCGGCTGCGGCTGCTGCGGCTGGCGTGGGATTCTTGAGGGACTGAAGCCCACCAGCACCAGCAGCACCACCACCAGCAGCAACGCCCCAGGGCCGGTGGGGGCCTTCTGGGGGGAGAATCCCCCTCTGGCGAGCAAGGAGCCCAAGTGGGGAGAGCGCCTGGCCACACTTGGAAGCGAGATCGCCACGCAACTCATCAGCTTTGGTGCCGAGCCGGAAATAACATCCCAGCCCGGCTGAGTCAAAAAAAGCCAGGAAGGAAAGGGAAACCGGGCTTGGGAGGGAAGCAGCGTGTTCCTTGGGAAGAAGAAGAAGAAGAAGAAGAAGAAGACGAGCAGTTCCAGCAACACACACGGAGAGGGAAGCCGCCGCGCTCCTCCCCCCCCGCCATCTGCTCGCCTCCTCCTCCGAGAAGGGAACTGGAAGGAGGGCCACTGGCAGCTCAAAGGCACTTGCCAGAGAGCCCCAGGAGAAGAGCACAGGAGTCCAGGGCAAGTGCTGGCCAGGCAGCCAAGGGGCCAGCCGGCCATCCCTGGGGGCTGGGCCTGGGACCCTCTGCGCGCCATGCAGGTGCTCTGCCCTCGAGCTGCGGCCTCCCCCCCCCGCTTCCAAAGCGGCCTTCGTCCTTGCTCCGTAGAGCCCGGCACCGTCTACTCTGGCTGGCAGCAGCAGCTCGGCAAGATCTCTTCCAGATGGCGAAGACGGGCCCGGCTGTGACTGGAGCGCCATCTCTGACACGGGTGGAGCACCCAGCCTCGGAAGCCGCCTGTCATCCTCTCCTGGGGGAGCTGCCCATGAAGAGGGGCTGGACCCAACGCAGCCCCCAGAGCGGCGTCAACTGGCACGAGCCCTCCTGGACCCTGGCACCTCTCCTGCCCCACCTGCATGGGCAGCCCACTCTTCTCATGCTGCCTGCCCTGGACAGAGATATTTGGCCGGCAGCCACGAGCAGGCAGGAGCCCGGAGGAGACAGACCCGTTCAGCTCGGAGGCTGCAGCTGGGCTCGGAGGTGCCCCTCCTGGGAGGGGGGTCCTCATGCCAAGGAGCTGCTCCTGCTGCCAGGCGGGCAATGCTGCCCGGCCTTCCCTGCACAGGCCTTGGCATGGCACTCTGCCCCCCAGCCGGCTGCCCTGCTGACACCCTCCTGGCCGAGGGGACCCACAAGGGAGTCCCAATGCCCACAGGCGCTGGCAGGCGTGCCTGCTGCAGTGGGCACAGGAGAGCTGGTCTGGGGGCAGCAAGCAGGATGTGGCCCCTTTGCTAAGCAGGGTCGGGCCTGAATGGGAGACTAGAAGTGTGAACCCTGCAAGAGATTCCCCTCAGGGGATAACGGAGCCGCTCTGGGAAGAGCACCTGAGGTCCCAGGTTCCCTCCCTGGCAGCATCTCCAAGACAGGACAAGAAGATTTTTTAGTGAACCAACAAACTACCAAAGCACAATTATATACCAAGTGGTTGTGTGTACATCATGCATACAAAGATTTACACACAAGGATTTGGCAACCAACAGGGTTATAAAGTATATGCGGGCAGTACTGTAACTGGGGGTCGAGGCTGACTCCTGCCTGCAGCCTTGGAGAAGCCGCTGCCAGTCTGGGTAGACAATACTGAGCGAGATGGACCAAGGGTCAGACTCTGTGCCCACAGGAGAAGGCACGCAGAGCTCCCGGCTGGAGTGATCCTCGGAGCCCTCCCACCCTGCCGGAGAGGGGCCAGCCAAGGTGGGAGAGCGGACCCCGCCCCCGGGAGGTGACGCAAGCAAAGGGAAAGCCCAGCAGCAGCACCTGGCTCTTGCGGAGGAGGAACCCGGACGTGCGCTGAAGGAGGTTGGGCCGCCCCTATGGCCGGATCCTGGCGTGGTTTGTGTGGCCGGCAGCTGCAGGCCGCTTCCCAGAGAGAGAAGGGGGGGGGGTCACTAACGCCAGATCAATATTTACTTAACACGTAGGCTACCCTTTGGAGGCGCTTAATGGGACATTAATCATCATTAACTGGCAGTAATGGCACTCCCTCCCGTCAGCAAACCAGCCTCGTGGGAGGCTGCTCTTGAGGTTCCCGACGGCACCCGGAAGGGACCGGCCGCAGCAGAAACACTCCGCAGTGCGGCCCGCTCGACCTGCCGGAGCCTGCTTGTCCCTCCCCAGGAGAAAGCTGGTCTCCTTCCTGAGCAGAAAGAGGAAAGGCCTCTTGCTCGGAGAAACCCCCAGGCGGGGCCTCGTACATCCCCAGCCAAGAGGAGCCCTGTCCTTCCAACCCCCCCCCCCCGAGCCTTTTCCGTGGCCTCCGCCAAGGGCAAGTGGGGGAGGGGCATGCCGAGGGAGTCAACGCCGCCCAAAGGACTTGGGGGGGGGGGGCGAGGCACTCCTGCCCATGGATCACAACAGGGGCCCGCCTGCCGGTCAAGGCTGGGCCACCAGGGAGGTGGGAGGGGGAATCCACCCGCCCCCCCCAGGCGGCCACAGGACTCCTCCTGCCGATCCGGGCGTGCAACTGGCATTTACCTGGGAGGAGGAGCGAGTAGAGACACAGCTCGAGTGCCATGAAAAATTAGACCTTCCCCCCAAGCTGAAGCAATCGCAGATTTACGGTTTCATCTGCAAGGGCCTCAACACCTCCTTTAGTGCAGTTATGTGGCCATTAGGAGGGCGATTTAGCAATAAAATGTGACTGACTTCATTACGGGCAAAGCAAAAGAGCGCGGCCGCTCCTCAATCACCGGCAGGCCACACACAGGACCACGACCGGGACCGGGAGCAGGAGGCGGCGCCCGGGCTCGCAGGGGGGCACCCCAGTGGCCTCGCAAGCAGATCTCCAGCCCCAGTGATGCAGCAAGGCTGCTGTGGGGGATGAAGGGGCCAACCCCGAAACTGGAGGCGCCACCTCCGACAGCGGCACGGACGGCACCCATCCTCCTCTGGGAGGGGCCCCTCCTGGCGCTTCCTGCTGGCCCTCCCCTCCCCTCTCCTCCACCTCTCGGCCGAGGCAGCAGCATCTTCTGCCTCCTGGAAGGTGGACGAGGAGCTGCCCCCAGAAGGGGGGCCCAGTCTTGGATCTGGCCACGGTGTCAAGCCGTGGGGGGGGGGGGATCACTAACACGCCCGGCCCGGAAGGGAAGTTGCTCGACAGGGACTGAGAGTTGCCCTGGGCAGCTGAAGGGACTTGCCATCTCCCGGAGAGGATGTCCAATGCCATCCTCCTCTCCCTCGGCCACCCTCAGCCTGCCTGATTAATATGCAATGTTTCGGCTCTGGCTTGGGAGGCTCCACTTGCAAGGTGGAAACTGTGAAAAATGGCCAGCCTGCAGGCAGCACAGCTCTTGGGCGAGGTGGGCTGGGCGGGAGAGGAGATGTAGGTGTTTCCCACAGTCTGCCCGATGTAGGTGTTTCCCACAGTCTGGGGAACAGACCCGCAGGGATTCGAACCGGCCATCTGGCTTGCTAGGCAAGCCATTCCCTTGCTGTGCCATGAGGTGGCCGGTGCTTGGGAAAGAGCAGGAACCCTAAAACACCAGTGGGCAGGGCCCCTTGCTGAGTGTGTGTGTGTGTGTGTGTGTGTGTGTGCGCACATGGGGGCGTGCCAGGACCCTTGCCAGGCCATCAGGTGTGGGGTGGGGGGGCAGCCTCTTCCCAAAAGGGGAAGAGCAGCAGCTGCTGAAGGGGCAAGTGGGCGTGATGGGGGAGTCTCTCTTGCCACTGGAACCCCCCACCCTGTCACTTTGGAAGCAGCCGAGGGGGGAGTCCCAGTCAGGGGTGCAGGGGGGGGGAGCACAAGCCTGCAACAATCCCCAGATCCCCCCTCCCCCAGGAGCTGGGGCAGAAGAAGGAAATCCCCCCTCCAGCCCGGTCGGGGAATCTGCCCAGGAGGCTCCTTGCTGCAAAGGCAGCCAGCCAGCCAGCCAGGCAGCCAGCCCGGCCTCTCCCCTCCCCTCCCCTCCCCTCCCCTCCGCATTAAGAGCTGTGAAATCCTAAATGTGCTTGTTAAATGGAGAGCCTTCTCTGCACTTGGGCAGCTCCGCTGTTATCTCAGATAAGTCAGAGCCAAAATCAATTTCGCTTGACAGGTGAGGCACTTCAAGTAAACCTGCTCTACAGGCCTCAGGGCGCTGCTGCTGCCGCCGCTGCCTAGCTAAAACCAGGCTTCTGTGCGGAGAATACAGAGCGGCTGGTGCTGCTGCTGCCTTGGGCGGGTGTGTGTGTGTGTGTGTGTGTGTGTGTGTGTGTGTGTTTGTGCCTCCAGGATGGCCCCCACCTGCCACTGCAGAATGGGGGCTTCTCCTGGGCCAGGGACATCAGGCCTCTGTGCATACGTGTGCAGCAGCACCTTAAGAACAGAGGAAGCTGCTGCCTTCTCCTGAGTCAGAGCCTTGGTCTCTCTAGCTCAGGATTGTCTACCCAGGCTGGCAGCGGCTTCTCCAAGGCTTTCTCTCAGCCCGATCTGGAGATGCTTCCAGGGAAGGGACCGGGAACCTTCTGCCTGCAAACCTATTTTTCCAGTCGAACAGCAGGCGGAGAGAGTGCCAGGGCGGTGGCAAGGGGCACCCTTCCAGGGCGGCACCATCCTTGGGATGTGGGCAGCCAGGTGTCTGGAGCCGAAGGCCTTCTTCCTCCTCCCTGCAGGCAGAGAGGGGCGCTGGCCGCTCTCCTCAGCACAGCCAGGAGGGCCCCCCACGGCACAGGAGAGCTCTCCCAGGCTGCCGCGGATCCCTAGCCTTGGGCGGGGGGGGCAGGAGGAAGCAGAGCAGCCGGGGCAGGGGGGGGGCTCTGGAGGGCAGGTGTCCCAGCAGGCACCCATGAGCGGCCAGGCCCTGCTGACAGGAGGAGCCGCCCTGGCCCTGGAGGAGCCAAGGGCGGTTGTGGGTGGGCGGCCACCTGGAAGCTCGCCAGCCCCAGTGGCAATGGCCAGGGAGGCCCCCCCAGCCCCAGCTCCTGCAGCCAGGCATCCTCCATGCCCCCCAGGGCAGCGGCTGCTTCCACCGGCCAGAGCAGCAAGGCGCTTCTGTTCTGAGCTCCCTCCGGGAGGCCCTCATCCACTCCCGCTGAGCCAGCGCTTCTCCCCAAATGCCGCCAGGCCTTCCTGGCTCCAGAATGGACCCGCCAAGGGCATTCCTGCTCCCCCAGAGTGGACCACCCACCCCTCCTCACCACGGGGGTCTCGAGGCCCACGGCGCCACGTTCTGGAGGCCAGCCGCAGCCACTGGCCCCGTCTGCTGCCACGGGGCCCAGGGAGGCCTCCCTGCTGGTCTCTGCCCACCAGCATGCCATGAGGGCACACCGGCTCTCCTCTGCATTCTTCGCCCCGCTCTCTTCAGGTCTCAGCCCCAAAGAGGCCCCACTGCCCAGGCGGCCAGCTGCTTCACCATCACCTGCTTCTGTGAGGCCTTACTGGGAAGTTGCCCCCCCAAATGGATGATTATTTTCTTACCCTGGATATAAACCAGGCGGCACTCCAAGGCACCGTGGGAAACCCAAAGGTGCCTTTCACATGTGTGTGGAGTGTGAAGTGCTCCCGGGAGCTCGCAGGGACAGGACCTGGGGTCAATCTGGCCGGTCTGTGGACACACACACAGGCTTCTCCCGGCTGGCGCTGGCCACCTGCTCTCTCGGCGGCGGCGGCTGCTGCTGCTCCGGAGCCTCCACTCTTGCTCCTCCTCGCAGTCCCAAAGGGCGATGGAGGGAGCCCAGGAGACCCAGGCAAGTCAGCCGGCTCCGTGTGCCTCCTGCAGGGCAGCCGGTGTGTCTGGCAAGCAGCCCTTCCCCTGACAGGAATCAATGGCACATTCGACTTTCCTTCCTGTGGCTCCCGCTCAAGTGGGATTTGACAATGATGGAGAACAGATTGGCCTTAAATACTGCCAGGAGCGCCTCATTGTTCAAGGTGGCGGCAGCAGCAGCAGCATCAGCCCCTTGCAATCCTCTGGCTGGCCTCCGAGGCACCACCACTGTGGAGGCAGGAGCAGCTCCCCAGCCCCCGGCAACCAAGCCTCCAGCTCAGGGAGGAGGGGGGGGTCCGGCTGGAAGAAGGTGGCCCTGGCTGGCCAGCCCTCCTGCTCTGCCTGCCCAGCTGGTGCTGGGCTGCTAGGCTGGGCCTCTTCTGGCCGGGCCTCCTCCGGGCTGGCCTCCCATTGCGGGCTCCAGCCTGTGGCACAAGCTCGGAGCCAGCCACAGCACCAGCATCTCCAGGGAGGGTTAGGGCTGCCTCTCAGGCTGGCCTGACGGAGGAGGCGGTGGGGGTTGCACGTTCCCTGTTCAGTGGCAGGCCCACCCGCCTTGCCAGGCATGGCCTCTTCCGTCTCCAGCGCTTGCCAGCACAGGCCCACACAGAGAGGGCACCCAACTGGGGCATGGAAGGAGATGCCAGCCCGCAGACTCTGGCCTGCCCACTGCCGGCTCCATCCGTGCCAGTGCCAATATGACAACATTGGAAACAATAAAAAACGCATTACAACATAAAGTGCAGGTCAAAAATGTAGAAGCAACGCAGCCCCCCCCCCCGCCCCAGGGAGAAAGAGCCCAGTGAGCCGATAAAGCCGGCCATGAAAAGCCACTCCGGGCAGCCGGTTGGCGGTCTCAGGGAAGCCCAGCGCTCTCCGCCGTCGCCAATCCTAAGCGCGCTTACCCGGGAGGAAGCCCCGCCGAACACTGCAGGGGGACCCGCTCCTGAGCCCACAAGCGCGGGGCTGCTGGATGACCTTGTTCAGGCCACGCCCGCCCCGCAAGGCCCAGCCCTGGCCGCCCCCTGGCCAAGGGGGCTGCCGCTCCAAAGGGAAGGGGGCTGGCCGCCCTCCTGCTCAGCCACCACAGGCCCCCTCAGCTCACACGCTTTGCTTTGCTTTGCTTCCCAGGGGGTGTCAGGAGACCCCGGCCAGGCAGCTCCTCTAGCTCAGCCCGGAGGCTGATTCGTGTCCAGCTTGCTGGAATCATCACTTATTTAGAAGTCACTACAAAGATCCTCGAGATCTGAGCCTCGGCTGTGTTTTCAGAAGTGCCTAGTTTATCTTTTATTCCCTCTAAATGTTTGTTTGCTATCCTGTTTCCCAGGAAAGCTGCTTCCGGCTTGTCTGGAAATTTCAGGAGTCTGCCTTGTTCCGAGGCTTCCTTTTAAAGGACTGGCTTTCGAAACTGTGCTCTGCGGGGGGGGGGTGGGAGGGAGAGAATGGGCAGACACCTTGCTCCAGCCCGGCAGCCCAAGCAGGAGATGGGGGCTTTCCATCCGAGCCATCCCTCTGCAAGGCCTCCTTACCGGTAGCAGTGCCTTGGGATGGGGTGGGGGAAGCAGCCTCCAGATGGACAGCACCTGCAGCAACCGTGGCCAGGATTCCAGGTGCCAAGAGCTTTAGGGAGATGTTAAATGGGACTCAATGGGTCTGCTGCAAGGAGATGGGAGATTTCGGGCTGATTCAGAGCATCCAGGAGCCCAAGTGTGCCATGGGCAAACCAAGGCTGATCTGTCAATAGCCAAGAGGACCGCCTTGCTCCCTGTGCAGGAAGGGGCTATGCTGGGTCCTCTTTGGCCCAGCTGAGGCCAAGTGGAGCCCAGCAGAGGGAACTCCCAGGACCTAGGGGGTCTCCTGCAGCTGTCACAGCGGGGGGGGGGGTCCACGTGGATGGAGGAGTCCTCTTCAGTGCTGAAGCTTGAAACCAGAGATGGTCAAAGTGTCAAGCACGGGCTCGGGGCCTCGCTTCTCCCACACCCTTGCATTAGGGGATTCTGACACTCCGCAAGCGCACAGATGCCCTCTTGTCTTTCTTTGGACGTGATCTACTGCAGGGCGGAGTCTTGGGTATCTCCCCTGCACTGCTGCATCCTACTGACAGAGCTGGCTCTAACCTTGAGCACACCCATTGCGCATACACAACTCACCACCATCACCACAAACCTCCACAAATGCACAACTCAAAAACGACACGAGCATTGCAGGAAGCACGGCCAGATGAGGTGACCATTTTGACACCCGGCCATCTGCCACCACATCAGGCATGCGGGGGGGGGGGCTTTTGTCAGTGGGACAGCTGGGAAGTAAATGCTCCCCTCCACCCCAAGTGCCAGGATAAGCTCTGGCAACAGATAAAGCCTCTCCTTGTTAAAAAACACTTTGCGGATTTGATTCCCAATTCTGGCACCAGCCCAGAAGGGCTTGAGGAGATCTTAAGCTCAGGGAGTGGAGAGATCAAGCATTAGCCAGAGAGACGTTTCGCCACCAGGCGTCCGGAGGCTTAAACTTCCAAGGTTCGGGGTGGGGGGGGTGGCGAAAAGGGGGCGGGCAGGTGCCTGCTGGCTCTGGGGGTCCCTCCTCCACGCTGGGCTGGCCACAGACACAAAGAAGGGATGGGGAGGGAGCTTCCCCAGTGACAAACTATTTCAAGCCAAGTCCCTCGGCAACCCAAAGTGGGCAAGGCAATGATTAACCAGAAGGATGGGAGGCAAGGGGGGGGGCACACTCTGCATCAAAGGCCAGGAGAAGAGGGGCCTGAGGGCTGGTCGCCTTCAAGGCCTGCAAGCGAGTCATTAAGTGGTGGATCCAAGTCCCCAGTAATGAGCCGTTAGTTGGAAGGGGGCAGGCCAACATGGGACGGATCCAGCATCCACTCTCCAGGGCCACATTCCAGGGAGTGTCAATTCCTTGCTCAGGAAAAGCGCCGTTTTTGGGGAAGCTGGAAGAACAGCAGAAGGGAAGGGAGTCACAGCAGGGCCAAGAGAGAAAAGCCCATAGCGGTGGGATGCGGGGGGGGGGGGGAGGAAGACCCTCGGTCCATCTAGCTCAGTAGACTGAGCAGCTCAGTCAGCCCCTCTACACTGACTGGCAGCAGCTTCTCTCAGGCTTTGGGCCGGCATCCCTCCCAGCCCTCCCTGAAGATGCTGCCAGGGATTAATCCGGGGACCACGGAGCTATGGCCCTAACCCCCCCCCCGCCACCCCCCCCCGTGCACACTCACAGTGATCTCCTCTTGAAAGCAAACTCAGCCCACATAAAACATGTATTTAACCTGTTGCAAAAAGGAAAACAATCATCAGTTCTGTTACACTGTTGCATGTCCTTCCTTTTCGTACTAAAAACGTATTCCCTGTCGGCTTGAAGCTATGAATGAAGAGTCTCTCTCTCTTCAGTCTGTTAATTCAGAATGAATTAACCTCCCCAAGCCAACCTGGATCATACACAGACTTTTGCAGGTTTACAGAAAGAGCAAGAGCTTCCCAGCACCCTGGAAGCAACACTGAGGGAAACGGGGGGGGGGGCCACAGAGAGGGCAGCCGCCTCCCCGCACCACGTCTGGAGCAAGGAAAGCGCTCCGGAGGAAGCTCTGGCAAGGCCGCCTGGCCTGGAACAGCAGAGGGCCAGCCGGCGGGCTCTCTGGATCCGGCAGCACTTCCTGCGGAACTTGAATCTGGCACCGAGGCAGCAGAGAGAGCGAGAGAGCCGGCAGGAGCCCAGGAGGGAGCGTGGGAGGTCCTGGCTGGCTGCCGCGGTGGGCGTTCTAGTCTGGGTGTTCTAGCGGCAGTCAGTGGGGAGAGAGGTGCCGATGATCCCCCTGCAGAGAGGGGAGGGCCCAAGGCAGGATGGATGTCCAGAGCCCATCGAGCGCTGAAAACCCAGGACTGGCGGCAGGGTGGCCACTTGCCTGACGCTGCTGCAGCCCACCCTCCTCCCAGGACCCAGGCTCTGCTGTTCCCGCTCCTGTCCTCAAGTGCTGGGGTGGGGGGGTGGGGGGAGGCAGCTGTTGGCTGGGCCCGAGAGGTGGCCTCGTTGGGCATTCCAGGAGCAAGCAGGGCAGGACCCGAACAACCCCTGGCCATCAGTTCTGCCTCCATCCTGATGGGGTCGCACACAAAAGCACCTTCCCCACATCACGCAAGATCAAAGCTTGGGGAAGCCCCCCCACCCCGTGCCACAGCAGAGCGCCCACCCCAGGGACTAGGTGGCTGTTCTGAAGCAGGGGTGGGGTGGGGGGGTCTGCAGCAGGCCACCAGCAGGAGAAACCAGCCCAGAGCAAGAGGAAGCCGGGCAGCAGGCCCCTCCCTCTGCAGAAGGGGGGCCTCCCTTTGCTGCTGGTTCTGGCCCCCCCCCAGCATTTCCCCCCAGGCAGAGATGCTGTGCAGCCTTGAATTGCCTGACTGTCCTGATCCCTCAGCAAGATCAGCTGGAATATCCGTTTCGCAGAAGCACAGGAGCCAGGATGGATTTCAGCCACTCACAGCTAGCTACCTGCTTCTTTATAAATCAATCTAAGAATCAAGGTTTCCTTTTAAAATTGTTTACAGGACGAAAGAAAAGAAAACAGCAGACCCCAAACCTCGAGGGTTGCCATCTGCTGAATGCCACCCGTGCATTTGGAAGCATCACCTCCGGAAGGGACTGTGGGAGACGGGAGCGGAAGGAAGCCAGGAGGCACTTGGGGAGCCGCCTCCCTCCCCCAGCAGGAGGGAAAGGAGCTCTATGGGGCAGCAGCCGGGGCAGCTGGCTGCTGCAGCCTCCACTGTGGCAGGGGGACCTTGCCTGGGGGGAGGCAGCAGCACCGGCTGCCGTTCAGCCCCCCTCCCCGCTTTCAACCACCCGGAGAGGAGGAGAGGGGTCTTTCCTTCCCTTGGCAGCCCAGTCACTGCTGGCCCTGAGGTGCCTTCTTGGCAACCGCTTCCCCAGCTGTGCACTCAGCATTAAACAGAGCCTTGAACTGTCTGCTCTCCATCAGAAAAGTTATTCCACAAAAACTGGCACAAGCAGCCCTTGCGGGGAGCAGTTTTCGAGAACACAATGGATGCCCAAGTGCTCCTCACCTGATCCAAAGCAGCTCCGGCCTTCGGTATTTAAGAGAACTCCCTGCTCTCAGGACCGGCTCCTGGGCCAAGGATGGGCGTCTGCCAGAAGAGAGGAGTGCCCGGAACATCCTCTGCCCAGAGCAAGACTCGCCATTTGTGCTTCCGTGTGCCCTGCCCTGCCACACTCTGAGGGGTCTTGCTGGATCAGAGCAAAAAGGGGCTCCCCACCCAGCACTCTCCTCCCCGCAGTGGCCAACCAGATGCCCCAAGCCAGGGCGCGGCTACCATTGAGCGAAAGGCTCCCAAGGACACGGGCCCCAGCTCCTGAGGGCCCTCCAGCTCCACCCCTCCCTATTTTCTTCATTATCTCCCTCACGGCCCCCTCTCCCCTAGCTACACCCCTGCCCCAAGCAGAGCAGAAGGCAGGAGCCCTCCCCTGCTCTGTACTCCTCCCCATGGCACACTGCCCCTAGACAGGGAGGCTCCATCGAGCCCTCCTCACCCCTCTGCCCTCCTCCTCCTCCTCCTCCACAAAGGCGTCTCACCCCCTGCTAGGGCCACAGCCTGCGGTCAAGGGCTCCACAGGCCCCAACTGTCCTCTCCAGGCCTCGCTCTGGGGAAGGGAACTGAGCTTTGCCCCCTCCCAGCCCATCTCTAGGTGGCCCTGCTACCCCTAAGCCTCAGTGGGCGAGGAAGGCAGGAAGCCCCCCCCCGCCCGAGGGTGCTGCCCCTCCCTCTCCGCAACCGGATCTCTTCAGGCGTGTGATTACAGGCTTGCACGTTCCCTCGAAAGGTCAGATAACACAATGCCACGGAATCATATTAGCGAGCGGAGCGTCTCTCGGCTTGGTATTTCGCTGCAAAACCCCATAAAGCAGGTTGGCTGTTGCAGTGAAACAGACATTGTATAATAAAGTTGGCGTAATTGTCTCCAGAAACAAACAATCCGTTTACGAGGAGCGCTGCCTGTAATTGCACGGCCCCCAAACAGCTGCTTGCTGCGCCGGCAGCCGAGCAAAGGGCTGCGAGAATATTGAGCTCAGATATTACAAGGAGGCACCTGACACAATTTAGGTACAGTACCGAACCGCCTCGCAGGAGGAGGAGGAGGAGGACGAGCCGGGAAATAAACAACTTCCAAGCGCATTGTTGGGAGACAAATATTCGATACGCCGTTTAATGTATGGATCGCTCTGAGCGGTTCGTCTACGACAATGGAGGGAGAGGGCCCTTTTTCCACCCAGGCTGCCATGACGGAAATGCAGAATTGATTGCAGGCCTGATGGGGAGGATTCCAGGGGAGGGCCATTCCTAGGCCAGCCCAGGTCCCGGTGCTCCTTTTAAAGGTTTGCCTGCAACTGGCTCCAGCAAAGCTTCTCCATCACATTTATTTCCTCTCCACGTCCCCATCGGCTTTGAGGAATGACTCCGCTTGGCCGGCTCTCTCGTCCCGTTTGACCGTCTAATTTTTCATCCAGCTGTGAAAGGGCTTTTCCTGTCCTCAACAGAGGGACCTCGTTTCTTTGCCGGCTTCGGCTCCAGCTCCAGCTGGGGGCGGGGCGCTTCCAATGGGCTGGAAACGGAGTCCCAAATTGGCAGGCGGGTCTTGGGCCTGGCCTCAGACACCCCAACGCCCCCTGCTGCAGAAGGGTGTGTGTCTTCTCTCTCCCGTCCCAGACTTTGCTCTCCAAGCCAGTGGCAGGCAGGCAGGCAGCCCCCTGAGCAGCTCTTCCAGCTGCTAGTCACAGACTTGGGCGGCGGGGGGGACGGGACGGACAATCTTCCAAAGAGGTGCGTGCTGTACCCAAGTCAAGGGCACTCTGCCCCACACCGCACACAGGGGCTGCAGAGTGCGGCCCTTCACTGGCCAGGACCCCCCCCACCTGCCCCTCCCTGCTCTGCAGCTGTCTCCCACCCTTTAGAGGGGTGGGTCTGAGCTGCTGCGTTGTCCTTCCAGGAAACCAAGCAAGGCCATGCACAGGGATGGCAGAAACAGCACCAGCAATCCAGCCCCCGCAGTTTACAACCAGCATCGTCGGAAGAGGTGAAAATGCCCTCCGTCCTCCACAGTGCCTGATAAGCATGCAAAGCACTTCCCCGCAGAAATCTTTACAGCCTCCTTGCAAGTTTCACAAGGTCAGGATTCTCCAGCCCTGCTGGATCAGACCCCGAGGCTGCGCCTTGTCCCCCAGCAGCCAACCAGACGCCTCCTGGAAGCCCACAGGCAGGGTCAGGCAGCGACTTTCCAGCATCTAGTGGTAGAGTGCCTCTCAACATGGAGGTTCGTAGCCACTGACAGACCTCTCCTACCCCTCCACAAAGGGGTCTCATCCCCTTTTAAAGCCACCTCCGCTGGGAGGTAGCTCCATCTAAACTGCATTTTTAAAGGGTGCAAACAGGAGGGGTGCTTAGGATCTGCCCCACCCCTGAGCACACCCCCTGGACGAGTCCCAATCTGTCCCTTTTCAAAAGCCAATTCGGTGGTGGCCCCTCGGCTTTGGAAGGCCCTCCCTGAAGAGCTTCGCCATGCTCCCTCTCTGTGTTTGTTTAAAAAAAAACAACCACCAAAAACACATCTTTTTAAAGAGGCTTTTTAATGTTCCACCTGTTGCGTATATCTGGTAGGTTCTTGAGTTCTTTCGTTTTTATAATTCTTAGTTTTTAGCTCTAAGATTTTAATCTGGAATTTTAACAGCTAATTTCGATTGTGGTTTTAGCTTGGATTTTTAACTTGTTTAATTTGGTTAATTTTATTAGTCGGATTTTATATTGTAACTGTTTTATAAATGTTGTGAGCCGCCCTGAGCAGTAATGTACTGGAGGGCGCAGGGTAGACATATTTTGAAGAAATAAATTAAATAAATACTTTTGATGATGCAAGACACTCCTTGCTGGTGACTGGGGGAGAAGCCGCCATCACCCAGTTTCCTGGTTTGGGGGCTCCAAGCCGCTGCCTAAAGAGGGGTCCTGGCTGTAGACAAGTCACCTGCCTTGAGCCCTCAGGAAGAGACAAGTGAGGTGTTCAAAGGAAAGGGGCTGCCTGTCTTGGGGGGTGGCCCGTGCCCCAGAGAGCCCCAGAGAGCCCCAGCGGCTTTTTAACAGAAAGACAATCAGCATCCGGAGAGGGATCAACACAGGAAGCTGCCATCGACTGAGTCAGGCCCTGGGTCCATCTCGCTCAGGACTGTCTACCCAGACTGGCAGCGGCTTCTCCCGGGTTGCAGGCAGGAGTCCCTCTCAGCCCCAGCTTGGAGATGCTTGCTGGGTGGGAACCCGGAACCAAGCAGGCGGGGGCTCCCCCCAGAGCGGCCCCATCCTCCCCTCGGGGGAAGGTCTTGTCGCAGCGCTCAGCCCATCCCAAACGCGAGCCAGGGTCAGCCCTGCTTGGCCACGGGGAGAACTCCTGCTGGCTGGCACACTCGGTGGCCAGCCCTGCCCTGGGTCTCCCCCCTCCCCAGCATCGGGTGGGGCTTGAACCAGAAGAACCAGCGAGCCCCTCATCCCTCCCCCCCCCACTGGCCACTGCTCGGAGGCCGCCCAGTTGCAGCCTCTGCCCCCCGCCCCCCCCCGGCTCCCTGGCCGGCCCTTGCTGGGGGGTGGGGGTGGGGGGGCAGCAGCATCTGCCTCTTGGGCTGCCGCCTCTTCCCTGTTTCCAGAAGTGCAACATGGAGCCAAATGAAATACGGAGAGGAGCTCATTTTCATGCCACGGAGGGAATTGTTTTATTACTAAAGCAGCAAATAGAACTAATTGAATCCGCAGTTTAAGAAGGGGAAGGGGAAGGGGGGGATGGGTACGGTACACACAGGCGGGGGGGGGGGCAAAATGAGGCCTGAATATTCATAGGCCAGGAAGCTGCAAATCTTGGGTTGCAAAACATCTTCCTAAATGGCAAGACGGCCAGAGGCGAGGCAGGCCCAACTCTCAGGGGAGGCCGGCTTGGCACAAATCTGCTGCTGCTGCTGCTGCTGAGAGGAACGCCGGCCAGAGGGGCCAGGCAGTCACCAGCAGGACCGTGCAGGCAGCAGCCCAGCCGGGGAAGAAGGACTCCGTGTGGGGGGAGCCCCTCCCGTGCATGCAGAAGACGGGGCCCGTGGCCAGCCCTTGTCCTCCTCTCCAGGCAAAAGCATCTTGGGGAGCAGAGCTGGGCAAGGGACTCCGCAGAGCTGCTGCCCGCCAGAGCAGACAGTCCTGGCTGAGGCCGACCGAGAGCCGGACTCCAGAGGGCAGCGTCCCAGGCGTCCCGCTCCCTTGACCCAGAGAGGGCCCCACGGCAGAGAGGCTGGCTGAGGAGCCAGGCCAGCCAGCAGCCGATGCAGAGGGAGGGCCCCCGCCTGCCGCTGGGTTCCAAGAGGTGGGCCACCAGGAGGGGCAGCCATATCGTGCCCACAGAGGGCTCCACAGGCTGGCAGCGCCATCTTGGCTCTGGGGAGCCCCTTGAAAGGCAGCATCAGCCACAAGGGCAGCAGTGTGCCACCCCCCCCGCCCCAGAACAGGGCAAGCCACGAGGAGGGAGCCCTGGCAGCCACGGATCCCAGCAGGGGCACAGCCCAGCCACCTCAATGCACCCCAACAATCCTCCTCCCGAGGAAGCCGAGGGAGCCGCAGCTCCCCTCACCCGGGGGGGGCACTCCCGATGCAGCCACTGGCAGCCTGCAGCCTGCAGAGGGGGGGCCCTGCCTGGGCCTGGAAGAGAAGCCCGGCCTCCAGGGGCCAAGCCCTTGCCAGCACACCTGGCCTCTGGCTTGCAGCTCGTGGAAAGGAGAGGCTGGCAAGGCCGCACCTGCCCCGATGGGCCTGCGGTGGAGGGCAAGGCCCGGCGATTCTGCTCCGTCCCAGGCAGGCAGCCAAAGCAGGGACAAGAGAGCGTCCCCACTCAAGTGAGCTGCCAATACATGGGGACAAGCTGAGGAGTCCGAACAAGACAGCCGTTGGGTTTGCTCCTGCAAGGCCAGTCCTAGGCCTCAGAAGTGAGCTCGGATGCTGGCCAAGGCCACGGCGACAAGCCCCTTCCCTGGGCCGGCTTCTGGGTCTCGAGAGCACCGAGGCGGGACTTGTAGGCAGCTACTAGAGAAAGCCTCCACCTCCGAGACTTAAGAGAGCTGGTCTGGTGGCAGCAAGCATGACCTGTCCCCTTAAGCTAAGCAGGGTCTGCCCTGGTTGCATACGAATGGGAGACTAGAAGCGTGAGCAGCACTGGAAGAGATTCCCCTCCGGGGATGATGGAGCCGCCCTGGGAAGAGCATCTGAGGTTCCCATTTCCCTCCCCGGCAGCATCTCCAAGATAAGGGCTGGGAGAGACTCCTGCCTGCAACCTTGGAGAAGCCGCTGCCAGTCTGGGTAGACAATACTGAGCTAGAGGGACCAAAGGTCTGACTCGGTATGAGGCAGCTTCCTATGTCCCTATGTCCATTTGCTGGTGGGTGAGACAGTTGGGAGAGGGGTGAAGCCGCGCCCTCTCCAAGTGTCTGCCCCCAAGTGTCTGGCAGAGTCCTGGGGACCCCAGAGCTCTCCCAGGGCGCTGCAAAATGAATTCACAGACCACCACGGACCTCCCCCCTTGCCCCCGTCCCCCCACACACTCAGCCCCCCCCCCCGACTCAGCGGTGTGTGGAGGCATCCAGCCAGCCCCCCTCCCCCCCACGGCTGAGCCTCTAATGGCTCCATCCTTTCAGCAGCATCACACACAGCCAATTAAACCTGCCACTCGCTTGCCTGACTCACCGCCATTTATGACCCTCCATTTCCAATGGCAACACAAATATTAATTACAACACAAAAACCTGCATTAATGTAACACCGGGGTTATTCATTAAACACCGAGGAGTCAAGCAATCAAGACGCCGGGGGTCTCACGCCTGGGAACAAAGAGGGCTCCGTCTGCGGGGTGGCCTGCACTTCAGAGAGGGGGCGCTCCTCCAGCCAGGCCCCTGCCTTTGAGAGGCACACGCTTGGGGGTGCTGCAGAGACATCTCTGCCCCCCCCCGAGGGAGTCGGGCCAGCACTCCACCCGGTCAGTCCAGCAGCGGAGACAGCTCCAGTGGCTCCCCTCTCTCCTGGCCCCCTGCCCGAGAGCCGAGCTGCCTGCAGGCTGGCCATTCTTCAGGTAGAGCTGTGTGGTTCCAGGCAGCACAACTCTCCGCTGAGGCAGGAGAGTGAGGAACCACCCGAGCTGCTGCTGGGAAGCAGAGGCAGCTGCACTTCCTTTGGTGCCCCCATAGCATGCGTCTCCCCCAGGCCAGCTTTGCAGCGCCTGTGCCATCTCCTGAACTCGGAGCCTTCCAGAAAGAACCCAGGAAGGCCCCGGCTGCTCACGAGGAGGAAGACGGAGGTGCCCCTGGTGGGACTGGCCAGGTCCCACCCAGGACTGTGCCGCAGCAGGATGGCCGGGAGCTGCACAAGGGGCAGACCAGCCACAAGCAAGCCGAGCGCTCAGCAGCAGGTCCAACTCCAGCCAGAGGCCCCGGCAGGATTGGCTTGAACCCCTTTGCGACAACTGGGGAGGCCCAAGTTGGCACAAATCAGCTTTCCGCTCAGGTGGCGAAGTTCAGCCCCTTCCAACAAGGCCAGCAATCAGCGCCCTGCAATGAGTAACAATGCAGAATACCATTGGGAGAGATCAACCCTCTTTGCATCAGAATGAGCAGCCGCCGGGCTTCTTGCTGGATCCCAGCACTGCTGGGCCAGGGAGAGGACGGCTCCCCCAGCTGTGGACTGGGAGCAAGGGGGGGACTGGCAGGCAGGGTCAGGCTGAGGGTTAGCCCTAACCCTAACTGGAGACACCCCCAGCCGAGAGCACCCCACGGACCAGGCAGCCAGCCAGAGCCCGCATGCAAACCAGTCCTTCCCAGGGCTGCGCCTACGTGCTGAGCGGCCCTGAGCGAGGAGGCTGGGATTCATTTACTTCCAATAAATAGCTGGGAAATTAGCCCAAAGGTGAGAGCAATGACTTTGCATGCAAAACGGGGCGGATCAATGCCTGGCCACATTCTCCAGGGGCAGAGCCAGCCGCCAGCCAGAGAGCTTTTCCACGCCCCCCCCCCGCCCTGGAAGCCCCCAGCCACTCCTTCCTGGTCAGCCGGTGCAGCAGCCGAGTGTGGGTGGGTGGGTGGGTGTCCCCGGAGGGCCTGCAAGAGGCACCGCCCAAGGAGACACGTCCGAGCAGCATAGGAGCAGGAAGGGACCCGGGAGGCCCCACCCACCCACCCTCTTGCTCAGTGCCGCAGGTGGTCCCAGCACCCCTTACAGGCCTCTGCTTGAAACCCTCCAGATCGCTCCTTGTGGCTCTCACTTCTGAGCAGCTGCCGGACACACCAGCCATCCACACGAGCTCTTCCTCAGTGCTCCCCCCGCCCGGATATCGGGGAGTGGGGGGGAGCAAGATGGGCCCTCGCTGCCCCCAACATGCTCCCTCTTGCTCTGCCACTGCCTCCTGGGAAGAGAGGGGAGATGGACTCTGGATTGCTTCGGCTTCCTTTCCACTTCTTGATATACACGGGATCGGTTGCTGTGCAAGTTGAACTGCTTTTCAAGTGCAAGGCTGCATTTGGATAAATAGCCAGGAAGAGGTTTAGGAGTCACTTTGGGCTGGGTCAAAAAGCAGCACATGTGCCCCTGCCAACTGGGCCAACTGGGGGCTCTCCTCCGGGGCAGAGCAACAGCCCCGATTCAGCCCAGTGCAGCAGCTCCACTGACTGTTGTGGCCATCGAGTTGGGGTTTGTTCAGACGACACCTTTCCCTCCCACAGCCAACCTGTCCTCTACCAGAGTTTTGTGCCATGTTGTCCCACAAACCCCGGAGTTTTGGGCTGCCTTGTTTAAGGGGGTAACAGACATCTCAAACTGAGGCCCCAAGAAAATGCTCCCCCAAATGCATTTTTTCACACCTTCCTCATATCCTGCCACAACCCCAAATGTTGTGTTGCCCTCTCTTAACCATGTGCCAAAAACACAGTAGTAGATGGGTGCAGGAAAATATCTGTTTATTACAGTACAGTTTATGTGGGTGAAAAACAAACACACAAATGTTTATTACAAACAAATGTGTTTGTTACAAC
This sequence comes from Hemicordylus capensis, assembly GCF_027244095.1. NCBI lineage: Eukaryota > Metazoa > Chordata > Lepidosauria > Squamata > Cordylidae > Hemicordylus > Hemicordylus capensis. Next base: position 281,858 of record NC_069669.1, read on the forward strand.
AGGCATATTGCAACAGACACGCATTTCCTTGCACACACACACACACACACACTGTTCTTTTTTGCCTGAGCTGGTGGTGATGATGCCCTCCTGGCTCCCTTTGAAGGGTGTGGCTGGCAGCCAAAGTGAGGGCTCCACATGGGGCGGGGGGGGGAGCAGGGGGTCACGCCACCTAAAAGCGTCATCCAGAGTTGCATGCCAGTTCTGTGGGTTTGGGGACAAGAAACCCGCGTGGTTGCCACGGCCCTTGAAAAGGGACCTCGTTTTTGCAGAACCCCGTGGTGGTAGCCCCTTGCTTAGTGCTGGGAAATCTACTGCTTGCAGAGTTTCTCTGTAATAATTTGACCCAAAGGCCGGTGTCTGGTCGCACTGTGCAAGAGTGCAGTAAGCCGTCTGTGTGCCCCTCTTAGGAGCAGAAGCCGCACGCAGCGGAGCAGCTGGGAGAGAAGCCCTGAAGGAGGGCCGTGCGATGCTTCTCCCCCAGCACATGCTTCTCTACAGCAGCTGCAGCTGCAGGAGGCTCCATGTGGGCAGCTGCTCTGGGTGCCTGGCCAAGAGGCCGGCCAGCCGGCCCGCTGGCCCAGGGGCCATCAGCCAGTGCCAAGGGGGCAGGCATCTGGCAGAGCCCTCAAGGAGGAGAGCTGCAGCCCCGCTGGCTTACTGGGCGGCACGGAGGCAGAGGGGGCAGGATCTGCCTCCAGGCACAGTCACGGAGTGGCCCAAGAACACCCCTCCCTCCCAGCTAGCAGCGTTTCCAGCAAGAGGGTGCTCAGCAGGGCAGGCGCCGCGAAGGGAGCGCCCCAACACGGAAGAGGCCGGCCCAAGCGCCAACTCTCTGCCAGGTCGGGGGTGGGCAAGGAGAAAGCTCTCACCACTGGCCAGCAGGGATGCAGGGGCAAGAGCCCCCCCCACCATGGGCCACTGGGGATGATAATCAGACAGGAAGCCCAAAAGGGGAGGAACCACCGTGTGTGTGTGTGGGGGGGGGTGTCTTAATGGCTGCTGCAGCACCTGCACAGACCTGCTTAAGAAAGGAAGCTCTGCTGATGATGAGCAAGGTGGCTCCAAGGCCTGGAGGGAAATCGCAGGAGCCCCGGGTGGGGTTGGCCCCTGGCTGGAAAGGAACAGGGCGACTCAACCCCCTTCCCACCATTCTGAGCTGCACAGAGTTAGACTTGGAGGAGCAATTTGTGCACACATATTTATTTCTCCCTTGGGAAGTTATGTAATTTCCAAACCAAAATGTTTTGTGTATTATTATAACTTTTTAAAATGCTTAATGTTCACTGAGGGTCTCCAAAGTATTTCTCTCTCATTCCAATATGCTGCTGAACCAGCACCTCTTGGTGAAAGGAGGCAGAAGAACATCCGGGCACCCCGGTTAGATGATAATAGATACTAAGACAGATGCACATGAGACTGGCTGTACACATTACGCCTGCAGCACATATTTTCATATGCATATTTGCACTTTTGAAACAAGTGAATTCAGCAATCCAGTTCTACTCTGGCTTCTAATGCACACAGCTCATGTGATGCTGAATGAATCTGAGCAATCTCTGCAAGTGGCACCAAAGGATAACCCAAGAGCTGGAAGAGTGAGAAAGCAAACCAACAGGAGTGTATATCGCACAGTTGTTCAAATACTGTTATTTTACCTTTTTTCACTCACCCTGCTTCCGGATGAGGCCTGACCTGGATATGGTTTGGGGGCAGGGGGGGGGAGTAATGACAATTCAGTTCTCTGAGGGTGTTGACTGGGAACCCCAAACTGAGATGTTCATTACACCCTTCAAGGAGGAGGCACAAAACTTGTGATCTGAGGCCCAGGTATTTGGTAGAGATTTTGGGAGGCTACAACAGTGTTAATGTTGGGAGCATCAGGAGGAAGTGCAGCTTCATAACTGTATCACATGTGCACACACATATATGAACATAAATGTAAGCATTACAGTTAGGGAGACAGGCTACTCCAGTCACTGGCTCGTATCCACATTAAGTTACTCATAAGCAGTCTTACTAAAATTACTGGGACAAGTTTACTTCGCTTAATTTCAGTGGGAGTACTCTGTGCTCATTTTCTGAAGCCTGTCAATCAGGTAGAGGGGAGGGGCACACTGAGCTTCAGCACACAGCCAGCCAATCAGGAGAAGAGGAAGAGGGTCTTCATCCTCCCCCACTCCTTCTGCAGAGGATGCCTTGGCTTCAAGCCATGACCCTCAGAGGGGGGAACGAACAGGGCAGTGGCAGTGTGGGGAGGAAGGCGGGGCTCCGAGAAGCGAGAAGAAGCGCTGGGAACCACTTTGCCAGGCGAACTGCCTTGTCAACTTGCACGGAAGAGCGGCACAGAACCCTCAGTCTGAGAGCCCACCCACCCAGCCGGCTGCCCCCTCCACCCCCACTCCTTTTGGGGACTGCCCGGCCAGCCCACCAGCACTCCTGGAGGCATCCATGGCTTGAAAGCGGCCATGAATTTGAGCTGCGCTCAGCTGCTGTTTATGTTGCAGAATAAATTCTTTAAAGAAGCTGGCGCACTTCACAGGAGAGTTTGTTGAGGTAAATACCTTCATTTACATGAAATGCGACCTGCGATTGTAATGTGGAAGCCATAAAGAGCCGAAGGGCCTACAATCCAGCCTAGATGCCTGCAGGATGGAAAGCTGGCGGGGGCGGGTGGGAAAACCAGCAGTTCCTCCAACATTTACCAAACTGGGCCAGATACCCAAAGGCAGGCAGGCAGGCAGGCAGGCAGGCTGGGAGACGGCCAGCAAGATCCATTTTTCCCCATAAGTGTAGGCTCCTTCTCCTGCTTTCAAACACTTTGCCTCTTTAAAAGGTTTTTTTTTCCTTTCTCCCACTTCGACTTTCAAGATAAAACATGTAAATAAAGAAAAAGCCTCAATGAACACCGTGCTCAGGAGATGGGCGGGTGGGGGTGGCAGCACCTCGCTGCAGCAATGGACAAGCTCCCCCGGAATGCTGCCTCCCAACACCCAACAGCTCCTTTGCAGACACAATCTCTTGTATTCAGGCTAACTTGGACTCCGCTGTTTTTGCAGAGTCTATGAAGGTGATGTCCAGCAGTCTTAAATGGGATCCGTCTCAATCTGTGATGCCCGAGGATGTGGACAAGCTACTTGGGGCAGTGCGGCCTACCACTTGCTCTCTGGATCCTGCCCGACTTGGCTGCGTCTAACTAGCAGGGAGATTGTTGGAGATGGCCTCGTTAATTTCATTAACTCATCGCTGAGGGAGGGTAGGATGCCTCCTTGTTTGAGGGAGGCAATGATTAGACTACTTCTTAAGAAGCCTTCCCTAGATCCCTCAGTGATGGATAGTTATAGGCCGGTCTCTAATCTCCAATCTCCCATGGTTGGGCAAGATGATGGAGAGAGTGGTGGCTAACCAGCTCCAGGTTTTGGAAGAAACTGGTTATCTAGACCCATTTCAAACTGACTTTAGAGCGGGCTATGGGGTTGAGATGGCCTTGGTCAGCCTGATGGATTACCTTTACCGGGGAATCGACAGAGGGAGTACGACTGTGTTGGTTCTTTTGGATCTCTCAATGGTGTTCGATACCATCGACCATGGTATCCTTCTGGATCACCTGGGGGAGTTGGGGATAGGAGGCACTGCTTTGCAGTGGTTCTACAACTATCTCTCAGGCAGATTCCAGATGGTGGAGCTTGGTGACAGTTGCTCTCCAAAATGGGAGCTATTATATGGAGTCCCTAAGGGCTCCATTCTGTCACCAATGCTTTTTAACATCTACATGAAACCGCTGGGTGAGGTCATCAGGAGATTTGGTGCAGGGGTGTTATCAGTATGCTGATGACACCCAAATCTATTTCTCCTTATCATCATCATCATCATCATCATCATCATCATCATCATCATCATCAGGCATTCATTCCCTAAATGCCTGCCTATAGGCAGTAATGGGCTGGATGAGGGATAACAAATTGAAGTTGAATGCAAGCAAGATGGAGGTGCTCATTGTGGGAGATCGGAATTTGAGGGATAAGTTAGACAGTCCTGTGATGGGTGGAATTAGAACAGGTACGCAGCTTGGGAGTGCTTTTGGACCCAGGCCTCACCCTGGTATCTCAGGTGGAGGCTATGGCTAGGAGCGCTTTCCATCAACTTTGGCTGATTTGACAGCTGCATCCATTCCTTGAAGAGAATGATCTCAAAACAGTGGTGCACCAGCTGCTAACCTCCAGGCTTGACTACTGCAATGTGCTCTATGTGGGGCTGCCTTTGTACGTAGTTCGGAAACTTCAGTTAGTTCAAAATCTGGCAGCTAGGCTGGTCTCTGGGGTAACCTGGAGAGACCATATTATGCCTGTTTTAAAACTGTTGCACTGGCTGCTGATATATTTCCAGGCAAAATACAAAGTGCTGGTTATTATCTTTACAGCCCTGAAGGGCTTGGGTCCGGGCTACCTTAGAGAGCGCCTTCTTCAGGTGTCCTGCTCCTACCACCACCACTGCCTCCCCCGCCCCATGCATCACATTCCTGCCTTATCTGGGGAAGGCCGGGAGCTGCCTGGAGGGGAGGCAGGTTCCCAGCTCCTCAAAACCTCCCGTTGGGGACTCCCGAGCAATTCCAGATAAAAGTGACAGAAAAGCAGGTTTCCAGAGAGATGCTAAAAGACAGTGGGCCACTGCTGACTGATGTGTTGCGAGCAACATTATAATATATCCAGTGTGAATGCTTGAGGAAGTTTGACTGTGCACGGCCCTCCCCTGGATTTGGTGCTAAGAGTCCAGCCATTCCTTCACATCCATACCCTTCTCAATTCACTGAAAGCACTTCAAGCAAAAATCATTTGAAAGAAATTACCTCTGTGTATTATACCATGAGCAGCGAAAGATGTCCCACATGAGCCTCACTGGCCCCCAAAGCAATAAAATTTCTGCTGAAGTGCGCAGTATAATAACTCAGGGAAAAGAAGTCCCCATGACAACAAGAGGGGAGAGAAAGCCATGAACGGCGGCGCGGAAGATTCAATCCGCACTCAATACAAGGTGTCACCAATTTGCGTGGCTGCTGCCGTTCCCTCGCTGAATCAAAGGCCTTCACCTCCGATCCTCCTCCCGGGAGGAGCATAACAGCCGCTTCCCTCTCCCGCAGAGGGGAGGAAAAGTGGCGCTGCTGCTGCTTCGCGGCATGTGCCCCTTAATCGTATCAACTGCCTGTGGCTCTGGACCTGCCCAGCACCTAGCCCTGAAGGAAGATGAATCCTGACCAGGCAGGCAGTTCTGGTCAGCAGGCACAGAAGCCAACTCCTCCCTCCCAGCTGCCTTAACAAGGGATGGCGGCGCGGGGGGGATGGGGCATGGAAATCAGATTTCAGGTCTTGTTGCAGCTGAGGGGAGTGTGTGTGTGTAGGGAGAAAGGGCTTCCTTCCAAGGTCCAAGCCTTTGGGCCAGTTCAGAGATCAGACTCAAGCTCTCACGCTGAGCGCAACTACACCAATCCTCTGGCTTTCACCTTCCTCTCCTGGCTGAGAAGCCGAGATGTGTGGTGATGCCTGAAGTCAGCAAAGCCTGCCTTGTTCTAACCAGAGTCCCCGACCAAGCCAGGCTGCAGAACGAGAGGTTGCCCAGAGAAACCTCAGCTCTGCTCCTTGCAGCCACATCCAGATGTCTATTATGACGACCACCAAGATTTATATACCACTTTTTAACAAACACCCTCCAAGCCGTTCACATCAGAACCTGAACAACAAATAACGTAAGCTGGACCCTGGACCCCCAGAGGGCTCACCATCTAAAAGAAACGTAAGGCAGACACCAGCAACAGCCCCTGGAGGCATGCTGGGCCTGAGGTGGAGAGCGCCAGGGTTCGTGGCTCCCCACCTGACCTGCTCAATAGAAGACAACCCCCACTTTTAAAGGGGGCCTCTTTGCTGAGTCAAAGGTAAAGTGTGCCATCGTGTCGGTGTCGGCTCCTGGCACCCACAGAGCCCTGTGGTTGTCTTTGGTAGAATACAGGAGGGGTTGCCCATGGCCTCCTCCCACCCAGTATGAGATTATGCCTTTCAGCACCACCCTCCTATATCGCTGCTGCCCAATAGAGGTGCATTCCAGTGGGGATTCGAACCAGCAACCTTCTGCTTGTTAGTCAAGCATTTCCCTGCTGCGCCACTTCAGGTGGTCCTTTGCTCAGTTCGCAGAGGATAGCCGAGCAAGGATGGAAAGAGGCAGCAGCGGCCAGGCCTTCCTCCCGCCCCGCAAGTGGAGTCCCCGGCTGCAGAGCAAGAGAGCCAGACCCAGGAAGAGCAGAGGCCCTGAGCCAGGAGGCAGAGAGGCAGGAGGCTGGCGCCAGAGCAGAGCTGCCAACGCCAACCCCCCACCCCCAGACTCCAGCCGCTGGGGGCTGCCTTGTGCTGCGGCCCTGAGCAGCCTCCGTGCCACAGGTGGTCCACCTTGCTCAAAGCCCCCAAAGCTGCTCACTGCAGCCAGATCTGGAGCTCACAGCAGGGGCCCAGAAAATCAATACCTTCCCCAAAGATATAAGTAGTACTGGAGATGCAGAACACACCATCCAAGACGCGTCCACCAGAACACAGACTACCGAGAAGGGTCTGGAGGTATGAAACTGGATCAGCAGAAAGAGATGCCCCCCCCCCGCCCCCCACTGCATCAGAATTAGGAGGAAGGAGCAGCTCTCGCACAATCACGCCCGTCTGTCCACTCCAAGCCAAAAGCAGCCAAGGCTGGTTAGCCCAGCCCACGGAAGGGCCCTGACAGAGGAGGAGGACGACAGTTCTGCAGGTCACTACAGCCAGTCGTAAAAACAAGCCTGGTTGTGACTGCCTTGCAAGCTGCACATCACTACGGAACACTGAAGTCATCGGTCCGTCAGGAACAGGCAGGCAGACACACAGACACCCCAGTATTGGATAGTTTTCCATCAGTGCCTTTTGGGAACTGGGCTTTGGACACTAGATGGAAGCCAGCTTTTGAGTCACACAGGATTCTTCCTTCGCCCGAGTGCTCAGGGGGCTGCAGCACTTGGCCAGGCTTGCAGGGTGCTCTGCACCCAGCAACATCAATGGACCAAGGCGGAGGACTTGTGGCCAACACTTTTTGTAACTGTCATGCCGCGAGTGTTGCTAAAGACTGGGGCTGCCCCGGCCTGGTGCGATGAGCAAGGAGCAGGAGTGACACGCAAAGACCTCCCCTTCCAGGGGCAGAAGCCACTGCCAGGAATGGCTTTGGCTTTTCTGAGGCAGAGTGTTGTGTAGGCACAGCTGAATAACGCAGTAGGACTCTCCACCTCCACAGAGCTCCGTGACCCTTTGCTAGTCCAGGTGCTCGCCTTGGCAGCCACCCCGGCCCATCGCCACAAGGCCCTCTTCCCTGGCTGCCAAAACCTGGAGAACGCCCACAGCATGGCAAGTGCAGTTGGACACACACACACACCGCCCCCCCCCCCGAGGACGCCAGCCTGAACCCCACAGCACTGCGTCTCCCTGTGTTCAACGTGCCGCCACCCTGGGGACACACGCGCATGCGCACGCACTCGGCTGGGCCCGGCTCCGAGCGTGTTTTATAGCAGATAACAAAAACTCTGGGCAGTAAAAGTTTAGGCCTTTAAAACTTCAGGATGACAAATGGCAGCGCGCCTGGGAAACGGCTCAGCGACAAGGGAAGACTCCTTGGGCCGGGAGCTACGTCCAAGGCCAGCTGAAGGCCAGGAGCCCAAGGGGGCCGGGGGCAGAGCAGCGGCGGCGGCGGCGGCAGCCTCCTGCGGATAGACGCAGCTGGGCACAAGGGGGGGCACAAGGGGGCCCCCTCCCCGCCCCCACCCCCACGGGTCTTGCTTCTCCACTGCACACTCGCTCACACATGCACACGGCCTATGGAAAAGGAAGAACCACCCCAAACAGGGACAGGGACTTGTCCCCCATGTGGGGGGTGGGGGGGTGGCACGGCTCTCATTCCATGTCTGACTAATCACCATATCTGGGGCTGAGAAGAAGTCCCCCCCCCAACTGGGTCACGCCGTCCCTCTTCTCCTCCTGCCCCCCAGGCCTGGAACAGAGGTCTCTGCTCCACAGCCTGCCCTAACCCTGCACGGCCGGAATCGTGTGGGTTGGGCAAAGCCGAGCACTGCACCAGAAGGCGCCATGGCATGGCGGGGGGGGGGGGGTGGCAGGGGAGCAAGCCAGAGCAAGGAGCTGCCCAAACCCGCCACTCCTTTAAGGTAGGGCAGTATTCCAGAGGCAGGGCAGAACCACCCCCACTGCTCCTTGCCCAAGCTCTCCTCGGGAGCAACTGGTCCAGGGCCACCACTCCACAGCACTGCAGGGGGGGGGGAGATCACGTGGCGGGGCTCCAAGCCAAGGCTGGTGCAGAGCAGAGAGCCGGAGCCTGGACCAGCTTCCTCCAGCCCAGCGAGCCACGCCCCCACCCTGGGCCCACAGGCCTCTGTCCCCGGCCCAGAACAGGACCCCCACCCCACACACAAGGGGCCAGAGGAAAAGCAAGCGCCACGGGGGGGGGGGAGGAGGCAGCCACTGGTCCCAGCCCCCTCTCAGCTGGCCAGGGTGGCTGCCGACATCTTAGAGACCACTCCCTAAGGAAAGCCAAGCCGGCGGGTCCCAAAGCCCTTCTCCTCCTCCTGCTCCGCGCCATCTCTACAGGCCAGTTGGTGCAGGGCTTTGGTGGGCCGCTCTGGGGAGAGCCCGTTCCCCGAGGGGCCCCCCCTCTTCTGCGGGCTCAGCATAATCCCGCCTCCTGCCAGGCTCCCCCTTTCAGACCAGCCTGCTGCCCCATTGTTGGGCAACACACTGTGCAGCTGACCTGCTACCAACAGGCTGGGGGGGGCGGGGGGGCTGGCTCCTCCTGCACAAGAGTCAGGCTACCTGCAGGCTGGGGAGGTCCCTCCCGGGCCAGCCCCTGCCCTCCCACTGCAGGACTGGGGGGGCTCCTTGCAAAATAAAGCACTGGCCCGGCTGAAGCCAGGCAGCCCCAAGGTTGGACTCCCCCCTCGCCCGCCACCGCGCAGAGAAACAGCACCGGAGGCTTTGCCTGCCGGCCTCGTCCCTGGAGAGCTTGTCTGGAGAAGGACTTTCCCTGCTGCCCTCCCGCCGCGGAGGCCCCCTCCTCGGCGCAGACAGGCCCAGCAGCCGGCAGCAGCCCTCTGCCACAGGCAGCTCCAGGGCCGGGGCCGGGGCCGGGGGGAGTGGCGGGACCTCTCCACACCAGCGGATGTTGGAGAAGCGAGCGCGCGCCCCGCAGCCGCCTGGCACTCCCCAGACGGCCACTCGCCCCCCCGGCTGGCGACTGCGCTGCTCTCCTGCACTGCACAGCGGGTCAAGCGGGGGCTGGGGAAGAGCGCGTGGCCCCCTTTGCGGAGGAGTCCGGCTCCCCGGACAGGCGGCTTCCACCCCGGAGTTCGCTCGCCAGCTGGGGAAGTGGCTCCGTCCTCCCAGGGGTCCCGCAGGCTGCTCGCCTCTGGGGCCGCCGGGCAAGCCCGAGAAGACGACTCGCCCGCCCCACTGCGCCCGGCGCTCTTGGAACCTGTGCCGGGCCACGCGCCTCTCCGGGCCGCCCTCGGCTGCGCAGGCCGGCTTGGAGGGTGGCAGCAGCACCGCCCCCTGCTGCGCGAAGGAGAGGCGGCCCTCGGCGCCAGGGCCCCGGCCCCACCGCCCTCCCCACATGCCAGCCAGGGGGACAGGGCTGCTCCCGCGCTCAGCAGCGCTCCATCCAGCAGGGTCGGCCCGTGCCACGACGGGGGGCAGGCGCCACTGCTGCCCCGCAGCAAGGGGCAGGAAAGCAGCAGCGCGCACAGACGCCTCCCTTCGCCTGCCAGCCCGCCGGGCACCTTTCCTGGACCTTGCCAGTTTCCTCGGAGATTTCCAAGAGGCGCCGCAGGCTGCAGCGGCAGGGGAAGCCGCAGCGAAGCGCGTGGCCAAGCTCCAGCAGCCTCGTCTCCCAAGCCCCAGCCCCGAGGGGTCTGCAACACACGCGAGGGAGCTGCTGCCAGCCCTGGAGCACCACAGCTTCAAAGAGGCGGGGGGCGGTGGTTTTTTGCGACGCCCCTGCCCGCTCCTCCGGCCCTGGTGGGCTTCCTGGGCCGCGGTGCCCGGACCCCCCCCCCACCTCCCACAGACCTGTCGCCTTCCGGGGCTCTCCCGCTCGCGCGCGCGCACACACCCACCTGTACCAATCGAGGCCCTTGTCGTAGTAGCGATCGAAGAAATGGGGCTCGGTGCCCACAGCCCGCACGTCCGGGTGCGCCCGGAGAGCCTCCAGGAGGGCGCGGGTGCCCCCCTTCTTCACGCCGATGATGAGCGCCTGAGGCAGCCGCTTCTCCCCGTAGTCCGGCGTGGCCGACGAGCCCTCCGAGCTGGCGGCGGCGGCGGCAGCTGCCGTGGCGCTGCTGCTGATGTTGTTGCTGCTGCCGCCGGTCGGCCAGCTGAGCTCCTCGCCGCCGGGGCCGGGGCTGCTGCTGCGGCTGGGGCCGGGGGCCGCTTCTTGCGCGCCGCGCTGGGAGCCGGAGCCGCCGCCGGGAGGCGTCGCCACCGCGGCCGTGAAGCCGCCGGGGGTAGGGGGCGGCGGCGGGGTGCGGGGGCCGGCGGGGCTGCTGCTGCTGCTGCTGCTGCTGCTGCTGGCGGCCGCGGCTCGGCGCGGCGGGGCGGCGGGGCTGGGGGCGCCCTGCGGGGCCAGCGGGGAGCGGAGGGCGCCGGGGCCGCCCATGAGGCTGTAGCAGGCGTAGGTCAGGCAGAGCGAGAGGCTGCACATGCAGAGCAGCTTGCGGGCGGCGGGGCCCTTAGGCGGGGGGGCCATGCCGCCTGCCCGCGCCCAGCCCCGGCCGCATCCTGTCAGCCGCCCGGCCGCCCCCCCGGCTGCATCGGCTGCCGCCGCCCTCCAGCCCCGCCGCCCGGGGGGAGCCCCGCATGGCACAGCCGCCTGCGCGCTGCCCGGGCACCCTCGCCGGCCGGCCGAGCGAGCGCGGCGCCCGGGGCCGCTGCGCCTCCTCTGCTCGCAGCCGCCGCCGCCGCGGCGATTCCAGCCAGGGACTCCCTCGCTAAACTTTGTGCCGGACGCCGAGCGGGAGGCGGAGGCGAGCGGAGAGACGCAGCAGCGGCAACGGAGGCGGCTCGCGAAGGCCCGCCCAGCTCGGAGAGGGCGGGGAAGGAGCGCGCTCGCAGCGCGCAGCCGGGCGCCCCTGAGCATGGGCAGAGGGCGCGCTCTTAACCAGTCTGCAGGGCCGGATCCGAACATGCCGAGACCCTAAGCTCTGGCACAATGGAAGCAGAATACATCAGGATAATGATAAGAATCAAGCAGCTTTATTTTTAGATAGACACCGGCAAGGATAAAACCAGCAACTACACCACCTCTAACAAACCCAGTTATCTTGGAAAGGCCTCTTTGCATGGGAAATCCCTTTTTCAAGGAGAACAGACTAATGAACTGGGACCTCTTACCTTGCACTGGTGGAAACTTGCAACGTACAGAGCCGCAAGAGCAGATACCACCACAGTTCCGCCTGACTCACCGGAGGCGCAATCCATCCTGCATCCTGTCGGTTCACATGTCACTTAAAATTGAAGACCGCCTGTTATGCACCACTGGAAATTCTCTCTTCCCACCGTGTGTGTGAGGCTCTGGGCTGTGGCTTACTTAGCTTGTGCCTAAATCCGTCAGGGTTATGGGGCAAGAGTGCTCCTAAGGCTGTGCAAAGGGCAGCAAACATGGTGTGGCAACGGAGGGGAGCACACCAAGCTTTCCTTCCCCACCGCCCCGTCATCTGACCGCCTCCCCCACCTGCCCCCCCCCCTCTGCCCAGGGGCGGCTTAAGCTTTTTGCTACCCATAGGCAAAAAGGCTTTTGCTGCCCTTTTACCTTAAACAAAAAAGGTTTGCCTCCCCGCCCAAGGTAAAAAGAAGGGCTTTCTCCTCTCCCACTCCACCCTTGCTGCAGCCGCTGCTGCCCACAGAGAGGGGCAGCACAATTTGAGGAGGGGCGAGATTTAGCTGCTCCTCAAAATTGGCCACCGTAGGCAAATGCGCCTCCTCGGCCTCTCTGTTAACCCACGGCTGGCTCTGGCTCTGCCCCACTCCACGTGGCCTTGATTCCACTCAGCCTCACTCTCACACTGAGCAACTCGGAAAAAAGCAGTGCCTACCTCGCAGGGTTGCTGTGGGGCATTTGAAACTCCCCCCCCCTTGGGGGAGGGGGAATGCTGTACTGGAAGAGGTGGGGGGTTTGCATCAAGATCCTACCCCCACCCCCAGACAGAGAGTTGGGTTTTCTGGGAAATGTATGAATTGGAAATTTTTCCTATGCAACTTTTCCTGCATTGGCATAATTTTCCTGATGCTCTAAATAGATTGCGATCTGATCTGCATGTTATTTGATCTATTTATTTAGATTTTTAAAAAACATATTCATTTTCCATACTGTATCTCTAAGATACAGAGTCCTATATGTACCGTATGCTTTTATTTTAAATTTTTTTAGGCATTTTCATGTTTTTATATTTTAGCTGTGTGTGTGTGTGTGTGTGTGTGTTTCTGTGTTTCTGTGTGTGTGTGTGTGTGTGTGTGTACCACCTTGGGATTGTTTTAATGAAAGGTGGTATATAAGTTTAACAATAATGAATAAATAAATACATAAATAAATAAAATAAGTTTCTTAAGCAGCCAAGTAGTTGAACTGGGGAATATTTGATGGGGGAATCACTAAAAACTCTGAATGTGGTTTTACATTTTGTAGTGAAAAGAATAATTTGTATGGGGTGTGTGTGTGTGTGTGTGTGAGCATCACTGACCTCCCCCCCCGCCCCCATGTCACACAGAGGCGGACACGCCCAGTGTGGTCAGTGCCTGGCAGAACTTGCTATTTCCAATGTGTGTGTGGGAGAGGGGGCAGTTCCACCAGAACCAGAAGCTGCAAATGGGTCACCAGGAAGCCACAAGATCACCAGGGTGTGTGCAGATGGCACTCTGGGAAGGCACTGACTCAGAGACACCCCGTGGTGGGGAAAGTCTTGGGATGAAGGAGTCCCCGGGCTCCTCGTGCATCCTCCCGGTGACCCCACAGCTGCTTCCCAGTGTCCTCCTATTTGCAGCCTCTGACTCCACTCAAAAGCAACACACACCCCTCCCGCCACACAGGAATGGCTGCCTCCAGGCCACACAGCACCAGGAGACGGTGCCTTTCTGTGGGAGTCGGGAGATTCCGATAGGCCTGACGGTTAGGGAAGTGCTCAGTGAATGAATAACAGATATGCATACTCTCTCTCACACTTCCTAGGGATCATAACCCGAAAACGTTGAAGTGGCTGAACTAGCCGAATATTGCATTGGCATGCATTCATTGTTCCTAAGGAATGTTATGAAACGATGGCCAACATCCAGGTGAGCATTGCGCACATGCGCGTTCCAGACTATGCTGCACTGATGCTTGAGCACGGGAAGGGGTGGTTTTCGCCAATCTCCTCTTTCCTCTGAAGTCCACTGAGTGTCACCAAACTATGTCCCTGTGGGTTGTGTGACTCTTGGGGACATATTTTGGAGACACATGGTGGGCTTCAGAGGGCAAGGGAGATTGGCAAAAAGCGCTCCTTCTGCCACTGAAGCAGCTGTGGATGTACACAGGGCTAATGTGGATGTCGGCCAATGCATTTTTAGAAGCAGTGGGGTGAAGAATTCCCATGGAGAAAATAAGCCGAATTAATTTCCATGAAATGTTTCTCTGCCCCCATAGATCCTGCAGATCTGGTCAGCATAAGACAGACCTTTGGCAGTGGTCGTGATTCCCTAAGATCTAGCCTGCAGGTGCAACACATTTCCAAAGGCCCTTTGTATTCTCTCAGTGATCCTTCCAACAATCCTGTAAGGTAGGACAGTTCTCCCTACCTATGAAGGAGGGCTGAAGCTAGGGACCGACCTCATGGCGTGCAGGGCTCTGGGTCTGCCTGCTCTTCCCCCACCCCAGGCTGATAGAGATTTCACAGGTGTGGAGATTCCAGCAGGCCCACCCGCCCACCCCACTCTTAGCAAGGCTGGTGACCACGCCCCGGCCGGGAATCCCCGAGAGGCCAGGCGGCTTTGCCTGAGGTCCTTGGCTGGCTGGCTGCTAAAAGGGCTCTGCAGGAGACTGCGGGATGATGTGAGGCCAGGCTGGCATCCAAAGTGGTTTTGATGTCTTGGGCTTTGTTTGATCATCTGACAAGCCCAGCGCTCGGGAAGGAAAATAAGCGTGTGCCACGATCCGTGGCACATTCAGAATCTTCCCTGGCCGCTTTCCCAGCTGGGGAAGAGTGCTGCTTCCTCCCAGCATGAACAGAAGCTCGCTGCTGCTCTCCGCTGGACAAGCTGCTCTGCCGGCAGCTCCAGAGACAGGCCAGACGAAGAGGATGCCTCCTAGGCTTGTATTGCCGGCTGAAGCGGGGGGGCTGCCTGGCCCTCCTTCGCTGTACCTGGGGGCTCCCTGTCTGCTTGTGTCCCTCGAGGCAGTGCATGGGTCTCAAGCCCCCCCCCCCGGGTCTCTCTCAAGGGAAGGGTGCCAGGGCCACTGCCCTCCCCAGAGCCAAGCCAGGCGGGCTGCCGGACAGGCCACACCCGTATCCTCGGTCCCTCCTTTGCTCTTCTCTCTCTCCCTCTCCAGGATACTTTGTCCAACAGGTGCAGCAGGACGACCGGAGGGGAGGACTCCTTTTCAGCCCCCTGCTAGGCCTACCAGCCCAGATTCGCCCCCAGCTCTGCACTGCCGGCTGCTGGGGGTGCCTCCTTCCCCGGGGGGTGGGGGGCACCCGGTGGCGTCATGGCAGAGGGAAGCTTTGAACCCAGGGCAGCTGCCCGGCTCAGACCTCGTTCTCCCAAGCCCCTGCCTGCCCTCTTCTGGCTGGATGCCCTGGGCTTGGGCAACAAGGATCCATTGGCCTGAGAGCCCCAAGGATTCGGGGGGGGGGGTATTTTCCTCTATTCAAGGCTGGCCTGGGGGTTCTTTGGCACCCTAGGCAGAGTTTGATCTTGGCAGCCGAGAAGCGTGGAGCCTCGGCTGGAACTTGAGCCACACGGGTTGCTTGCTCACAAAGCTGAAAGGCCAGCCCCCTGATGGTGTGAGGCTACAGCAGGCCAGGGATGGGCACAAAACTGGTTTGCCCGGTTCGGTTCAAGTCCAAACCAAACGTGTATCAGATCCGGAATGTTTGGTCTTGGCACCCCGAACAAGGGGCCCAGCTCACTTTGAATTAGAACTGGATCAGGCCCAGTTTGGAGGCGCTAGGGACCCCGGGCCCGCAAATGACCTGTGCACATGTGTGGCAGCCTCCAAAATGGCCACCACTTCCTCAGAGAGGCCTGAAACGGGCCTGAAACGGGCCAGACCAGCCAGGGGGAGGGGGCACCACTGGAGGACCCCGACGGCCACCGATGGAAAGTTGCCTTCCGCTGAGACAGGCCACCCGCCCATCTAGTGTTCCCTTTGAGGCACAGCCACTCTCTGGGGTCTCCGGAGAAGAGGGCCTTTCCCCATCACCCGACCCTTTTAGCCAGAGAAGCCAGGTGCTGAACCCGGGCCCTTCCGCACGCAAGGCCGGGCCACTGCCACTGAGCGGCCTGGCCTGTCTCAGCCAGAAACCCCGGCAAGCTGAGCAAAGAGCAGGCACCTCGTTTCGGAAGTGTTGGTGCTCTGACATTTAGCAGGGGGAGAGCAACTGGCCCTCTCCAGCCCTAGCATGGCATCCCTCCAGGGGCTCTTGCTGGGGTCTACCATCTGTTTCTTTTTCTATTGTGAGCCCTTTGGGGACAGGGAAACATCTGCATATAAATACATACATAAATATCATTATTATCGTTATGTATGTATGTATGTATTTTTCTTTCCCTGCTGTGTAAACTGTTTTGAGAACTTTTGTTGAAAAGCGATCTAGAAATACTTAGAGTAACTGGCGTAGCAGAAAAGAGACAGGGCAAGCAGAGGAGGGCTTGCTTTAGAGTCAGGAATGGGAGGTCTGGGAAAGCCTCCCTCTGGGTGAAATCCACCCTGTCTCCAACATAGCTATGACTCCTGCGTTTACCCCGGGAAGCAGGCACAGCCCTCTGGCTGCAAGTCCTCTCGCTTCGGTCCAGGCAGAAGCAGCAGCAGCCAGCACCTCACCCCGAGGACACCCCTTTGCCACCCTGTCCAGGAGGCTCTTCAAGTGAGGGCTCGATGCCTGCTTGCCAGTTGCCAGCTTGTGGAGTGTGTGGCGGGTGTGTGTGTGTGTGTGTGTGTGGCGGTGGGGGGCGGGCGAGAACTTGCCGCCACAGACTGGCTTCTTGCCTTTCCCCTGCATGGAGGCCAGAATGCTGAGCAGATCTCAGAGCTCTCTCCCTGTCAGGGCAGGCGGGAGTGGATGCGAAGGGAGCTGATGGAGTGTAACTCCCCATTTGACAGTTCTGCCATCCAAAGCTCATTCGCCGATGCTGCATGCACCAGCCAGTCTCAAGCGGCCTTAATTAGCACCCAGAGTCACTCCGGAGTGGAGCAGGAGGGAGCCGGTTTCCGGAGGACGGAGCCCTTCCCGGGGATGCAGCTGGAGCAGGCTGGGCCGCCGGGCACCCATCTGGGCATCTTTGTCTGGAAGCTGCCAGGCTGCCCACAGAGAACAGCCGCAGAAGGGCCCGGCTCTGCTGGGTCTGGCCAGGGGTCCACAGAGCAGTCCCGTCTCCTGCTTCCCTCTGTGGCCAGCCAGATGTTTCCGAGAAGCCCACAGCAGGGCAGGGAGGCAAGCACACGCCCCAGCACACGCCTCTGGAGGTGGAGGCTTCCTTGAGCCACTAGGGCTCTTCTTCTCACCACCTGAGCAGGGCTGGAGGGATGCCTAGCCAGGCGAGGAGAGCCGGTCTGGTGCTCACCAGCACGAATGGCCCCCTTTGCTAAGCAGGGCCCACCCTGGTTTGCATTGGGATGGGAGACCACGTGTGTGAGTTCCGCAAGAGGTTCCTCCAAGGGGATGGGGCCGCTCGGGGAAGAGCACCTGCCCGCTGGTTCCAGGTTCCCTCCAGACAGGCTGAGAGAGACTCCTGCCTGGAACCTTGCAGGCGCCACTGCTAGTCCAGGTGGACAACCCCGGGCAGGTGAGCAGTGCCACCAGCGCCCCAGCCGGCCTGCACACCTTTGGGATTCAAAGGCAGGGAGGCCCCCCCAGCCAGAGGGCTACGCAGACTTCCCAGGAGGCAGTCCCAGCAGGCAACGTCTTCTAGGGAATGGAGCTCTGCTGCAAGGGGAAGCCGTGGCCAGAAGAGGAAGGAGCAGCCCGGCCGCCCTCTGGCTCTTCTGAGGCAGAAGCCCGGGGCTCAGGGGCTGCTGCTGACCCCGGCCCACCATGGCTGTTCAGGTGGGGCTTGGCACACTTGCTGGGCAGCCAGTGGGCTCCCTCCGCCCGCCTCGACGCCCCCGCCTGCCTTCCAGCTCCTTGGTGGCCAGAGTAGGGCGGGGGAGCTCTGCCCCGCAGGTCCTCTCCTGTGGTGTGGCAGCTGGCTGGTCAGAAGCCGGGAAGCCTCTCTCGGCTACTGGAGAAGGGCAAGCAGAAGCCACCCTTGGGCCAAGGGGAGCTGATGACCCATCAGCACGGAGAGCCTGCTGCTGCCGGGGTGTGGTGGCCAGCGGCCAGAGCCCTTCGCCATCCCTCGGAAGGCAGGAAGCGGCTGGAGGGGCAATTGGTGGGCACCCCGGGGTGCCTCCAGGCTAGCTGGACACAGGAGCTGCCACGGGGGGGGAGGGCAGGGGTGGTGGTGAGGCGGTTCTCCCTGAAAGGCCTTTGACTCCCCTTCGGCAGGCCTGGTCCAGCTGCCCCCCAGCGAATGAACTCTCCAGAAACTTTGCTCAGACAGATCCCTTTACAGAGCAGGTTGAGAAGCCAGTGGCAGAGCAGAGCAAACACAGAAGAGAGCCAAAGATGACCGCTCCAAGGACTTAAGAAATGCTTTCCTAGATTTACATAAAGACATATGAAATCACTGGATCGTAAAAGCGTAATCCATTTCTAATTGCAGTACTTAAGAAGCCAACCATAAGGCTCAACAGGAGAGATTGCTATGGAGGAATTCAGACTCATGACAAAACCACCAGGTGATTTGCCACCAGTGGAATCTGGAGTTGCACCTGTGGCTGATCAGCACCAGTGCAGGGAAGGAAAGCAGAGCAGCAAGGTCATGCATGTGAGCGCGCAGCCGAGGCGACACCCGGCCCTGGCCCCTGGGATGCTCCTGCCCCCTGCCCCAGCCTCACGTGGTGCCAACAAACCCTTGCCCCTGGAGTCAGCCTAGGAGAGCCTAAGACACACCCACCCACCCCCGACCTCCTCCCCTTCTGGTTCCCTGCAGCCAAGGCGGGCGAGGGTGGGCTTCTGGCTCAGTGGCCAAGGGCTGCGCAGGGCCGGGAGCAGGATCTGGCCCCCGCAAGGGCACACGGCCCCTGCGTCACAAGGCAGCACCACCGCATGGGGCTGCTTCCATGCCCTGCCTGCCGTGCAAGTGATGAGCGCCTTTGGGGATGGAGAACTCTGGGACATTCCCTTAGCACTGCACAGGCCACCAAGCAAGCAAGCTAGCCTCCCAGGAGGTGCAAGCGCTCCTTCTCTGCTGGGCCTACACTGGAGGAGGAGCACAGGAGGCCCTCCTTGCTGCAGGACAAAGGGTGCTGAGCAGGAGCGGTTGGGGCTGGGCACCAGATTCATGGAGCCTCTGCTGCTGCTTCTTCGGCTGGCCTGGCCCTGTCCGGAGCTCAGAGGCCAGCCGAGGCGGGGTGGCGGGGGGGGAGAAGGCGTGGGGAGGAGGCAGGCGTGCCGGTGCCGGAGCACTGCTGGCTGATTCATTTCCTAACACTGCTGCCTGCCTGCTCTTTTCGCCATCCCAATAAATATGCCGAAGCCTTTCCCAGCCCGGCTGAGAGAGGGAGTCTTGCTTAGGCTTGTTTCTGCCTTTGATTTATGACACGGCTGGTAATTTAAACGTCTCTGGAGGCCGCTGCCTGCCTGGAGTGATGCTGGAATCTCTGCCTTCCTCTGCAAGGGAGCGGGGCCCGAGGCAGAGGAGGGGGCTGAGCTGGCAGGCGGAGCAGCCGCCGGGGAAGCGCTGCCAACCAACGGGGAAGCCGGGCGGCTGCTGTTCCCTTGAGCTGTGGGGCACGGGAGGGGAGGGAGAGGAGCAGGGCCTCCTCGGGAGCCAGGCTGGGTGGCGGTGGGGGGGGGGGGAGGTGAGGCCGAAGGAGGCGCCGCTGCCTCTGCTTCCCGGCAGCAGCCTGGCCTGGGGTGGCCCCTCCCTCTCTCCCCCCTGCCTGCTTCTCAGAGGGGCCCATCCATCGGGGAGAGGATGATAGGCTGGCCTGGCCCTGGTCGTGGCAGCACCGGGGGCTGAGCACGGGGCCAGTTTCCTTCTGCTCCCATATCCACCCTCGCCAAGAGCCTCCTCCTTGCACAGGGCCTTCAGCACGTGAACTAGTGTCCTCTTCCGAGGCGGGGGGGGTCAACTCAGGGGTCATTCACAGCAGCAGCACAGAAACTGGGACCCTATAGCCTTTGACCACTTGAAAAAAGACACTTTTCCTGTCCCTGGGTGTATCTTGGCTGATTCGAACCCTTCTTGCAGCTGATGAAACGGATGCAAGCCCAAGGGTTCTCAGCCCAGGTGTGGTTGGACTACAACTCCCATCATCTCCAGCCACAACGACCAAAGGCTGGACACCCAAAAATGGGAACCCTTGGACTGGTCCACGGAAACTTATGCTGAAAGAAATGTGTGCGTCTTTGAAGTGCTAAAAAGACTCCATTTGTGCCACCGCAGGTGAAGATGGCAGCCTCCCTAGGAGCTGATTCCGGGCTCTTCTTATCTGCTTTTAAGCTGATCACAAGATTAGGCCTCTTGCATTTCCTTTGAACACCCTTTATCTCTCTGTATAGCTATCCCTGCCTACTGATGTAACCCAATGCAGTGGACTCTCGTGGGTTGCAATACATTGGCAGTCTTTAAGGTTCCACAGGACTCTTTTTTGTTTTTGCTGCTACCCCACAACATGACTGGTGCCAAAGTGTGGGTATCCCCCCAGCTAACCCACCCCCCTGCCTGCCGGGCGAGCAGCTCACCTGCCTGAGAAACCCAACTCGCTGCGGAGCGGAGCCAACTCCTCGCCCAGGACGGGCCCTCCTGGCATGGATGCCGCTGTTGCCCCAGCGAGCCTTGGCTGCCGCAGAGAGAGAATTCACCCACAGGCAGGGGTGTGTGGAGGCCACCAGCAACCCAGGACGCATGCGCAGCGCATGGGCTGGGCTGGGCCATTGGCTGAGCATCCTCCTCCTCCTGCTCCTCCTCGCCATGCCATGAAGCCCCCGACAGCCATCGGAGCGGGCCTGCATCCGGCTGCCCTTCCTTCCTCTCGTGGGCGGGGAGGCCTGTAGGAGGGAGGAGGAGGAGGAGGCCAGCACTCCTCAGGGTGGAGGTGGCTGGGCCAGACCATCTCCACTCAGCCCCAGGCTGGCTGCCAGGAAGCTGTGGAGGGCCTGGATGCGGGAGGGGAGACGAGAGAGCCGTCCTGCCTCGGCCAGCCTGTGCCACTTGGGGGCTGGCAGGCCTGCCCTTCAGCTGGGGGCTCCCCTCCCCTCCCCACCCACCGTCTGAGCTCCATGCTCCGCCACTGTGAAGGCCGCCTGCCCGCCTGCCCACCCACGGGGGTGTTATTTGAGCAGCTGCTGGGTGCAACAGTCTCCGCAGAAGCGGCTGCTTAATCCTTCCAAATTAAGCAGCTCTGTGCATATGTGTGTCTCCATCCAGTTTCAGCCTCCTTATTTATTTTTAAAAATGTGAACGACGTGCTACTCTGGAATACGAATGCCGCCGGCTCGAGGAAAGCCCCTGCCACCAGCAAGGGCCCCGCTCCATATGGCCTGACTTGAAAATGATGCAAAGCCATGCAAATGCGGCTTGGCGCCAAGGGGCTCGGGAGGAACCAGGGGCACCTTCTGGCCTTGGTTGGAAACCTGGTTTTGCCTTTGCTCGACTTCTTTGGAAGCTGCTCAGATGGGTCCAGCCAAGGGATTCCCTGCCCCACTGCAGGGGCTGCTGCTCCCGCCAGCCCCCAAGCCGTAACTGGACAGGGGCCGCCCAGCTGTGGGGAAGCAGCCTCCAGGCCCCCTCTCTGCTGTCCGGAGAAAGGAGCCCCGAGGTGAGGCTCTCCTCCCTCAGCTGAGCCGCCGGAGACCCCCTTGGAACAGCCACCGGACACGCGCGGAGGCTCTGAGGACGAGCGCTCTGCTCTCCTGCTCCCGATGCCGACGGACCCAGCTCTGCCCCCCCGCCCCGCCCCGCCCCTCCAGTGCAAAGGCTGCTCGAGTCCTTTCCCATCCGTTGCATTGGTGTCCACGGTCCCCACAGAAGACCATCAGATGCTTCAGCCAGGCAGCAGCGAGTGGGGGAGAGGAGGCTGCACTTCCGCAACCCACCCTTTCCTCATGAGGGAAAAGGTTAGGCCTGTGTGCTGTGGGACTCCGATGCTCCCGCTGCCTTCTGGCTCTGCTTGATTCTCTGGACATTCCCTTAGAATCTTGTCCGCACCAAAGGACCTCGGCGCATCCCTCGGCATGCTCCGGCCAGGCTGGGTGGCTCCTTCAAGCCAAAAGGTCGTGCTGCTGGCGGTGCTCTGAGGGGGGGAGCAGCCGAACCCCGGCCCAAGAAGAGGCCAGGGAGCCATGATGCCACACAGACAGAGGCCCCCTGGCAGCCCCCCAACCCCTGCACCATGCACCAGCCCCGCCTCCTCCTCGTTATTCCTTGGCAGGACCTTGGAGGGAGAGGTCCAAGGCGGAGAGCCCTGCGGCACCTCGGAGGCCAGACTGCCCTCTGGGTTTCTGCCTCTCCCTTGGGAGTGGGGCGCCTTGAAGAAGAGGCCCCCTTCTGGAGCCTGGCCCTCCTCCTCCTCCTCCTCCTCCTCCTCCTCCTCCTCTGCTCTCTCTGCCTCTGCCTCTCCCTGCTGCTCAGGTTCGGGGGATGCTCCCCCCACCCCAGTTTCATGAGAGGGACCCCGGGCTCCTGCCTGTCTGGTGGGGCCAGTGCTGGCCCCGCCTTCTCAGTGTCCCCCCCCCGCCCCACCACCGCCCATGTCCAGCTGCTATTAACTAAAGAAGGATGAAGCCCAGCCGGGCCATGGACACTTCAAGGGGCACCTCAAAGCAGCATCCGGGCCCTCTCTTTGGACGGCAGGTGGCAGAGTTATTACGTGCAGGAGGAGGAGGAGGAGAGGAGGAGGCGGCCGGAGGATGCAGCCTCCCCCTGGGCACCTAAGAGTGCTGCTGGCTCTCCTGGCTGGGCTCCTTTCGTTTCTGTTCTGCTTCCTGGATGTTAATAACGGAGGGACTGGATTATTTGGACTTTGGGGGTCGGTCGGTGGGGGGGGATCAATTCCAGTGAGTCAATACAATGCGCTTGTCGGCAAACAGAGGTCCACAAACAAGAGCTGATCTAAGCGGATTGGACCTGCTGCGCCTCACAGGAGCGAGAGGGCGCTCAGGGTGACTCACAGGGCAGCCCCACATTCTGCGTGAAAACCCACAGGGAGGCTGCATGCGGAGTCTGGGGAGCAGGGCCACTCTGCAGGCAGCCAGCAATGGCCAAGGGCAAAGCAAGCCTTGCTCCAAGCCCTGCTCAGCGCCGGGGGGTCAGGTTCTGGGACCCAGCAACATGGGTGGCAGTCCAAACCAGGCAGGTTTGGGCAAGTTCCAGAGAAGGTGGGTCAGGGCCCAAGGGGCGGTCAGAGGCAGGCACGTGTTGAGTCTCCAGGGAGCTGGCTTCCTTGTTTCCTCCCTGCAGTTCTATCCACACACACTGCACAAATAGAATTGCCATCATCGTGGTCACTGTCTTGGGTCAAGAGTGTGTTTGACTGCATCCAGTTAAGTTCTGGGTGGCGTTTTACGGATATGGACATACAAAAACACCACACCATCATGGTACCAGCAGTCACATGGTTGCAGTTGCATTTCATAGTTTTTTAAGGCATATGTGTCTGCCGGGAATATGGTGGGAGGAACACGGATGAAAGCTGTGGCAAACTTCTGGTGTGTAGCACACCCTACTAAATCCAGGAATCGTATGAATAAAAACCCAGAAGAACAGAGGGTTGTCCCTACGGCATCTGCTCCACTGCCAGAATCCAGACCAGGGAACTCCAGACTGCAAGCTCCGTGGAGAAATTTGGACCGGGGTGGGGGGGGCGGGATTTCAGAAGCGCCCTTGAGAGAGAGAGAGCACCCAAGAGCAGAGCAGCCCCTCTCTGGAGCACCCGGCTCTTGGAGAAGGAGGAGGACTGTGCTTGCCGGTGAGGAGGGCCGAGCCTGAAGCAGGGGAGGGGGCAGTCCGGTGGGCTCTGCGGGGCAAGAGAGGTACGTGCTGGTTCTGGACGGCCGTTGCCACTCTAGCACCACCACCACCACCAGAGAAGCCCAGCGGGGCCCCTTCATTTGTCCGAAGATCCACCAGGAGGAAGGCTGTCATCCAGGCGGTTCGGGCAGCCAGCAGCAACATCTCCATCACTCACAGTCAGCCTGAAATACTCCCCTAGCTCTGAATTCGGCTATAGGGAAAACCATTTATCACTCTAAGCCCCCCAGGTCCGTCTGCCAAGGCCCAGCTCTGTCTGGCGGAAGGTAATATGATAGATACCCGGGTAATAATCAATCGATACTTTTGTTTAGGCCCTTGTCTATCAGCCTGGCATTGTGCGGACTAATTAGATGATAAAATGTGATGAATGCGTATTAAAGTCAACTTCTCCCTGTTAGCACTCCAGGGACCCTTTCCATTTTCTCGCTGACCTTTTAGATCTCAGCTTTATTGTACGTGAATGCAATTAAATCCATTTGTCAGATATTTGCATCGCACCAGCATGTTCAGAATTCAATTAGTCAGTGTCACTTCCCCGTCCTTGTGAGCCTCTGGAACAACAGAAACAGCCACCACTTTCCCTTCTTTAAAGAGCCCCACGCTGAAGCACAAGGACCCCTCTAGAGCGCCCCCCTCCCCAATTGCCAGCTTCTTGCTGGGGGAGGCCAATTAAAAGCAGCCGCTCTGGGAGCCAGAAGCTTCTCTCCAAAGGGAAACCCCCTGAGAAACCAATTGCTGAACAAGGAAGGAGCAGGGAGGCCGTGTGGAGAGGAGGCCCAAGCAGAAGCTGGCCATCAGTGGGGCACAGAGGGAAGAAAGCCCCTCTTTGCTGCCTTCTGGTGCTATGCCAGGTTGCAGCCGATGTGTGGCCATGACCTGAGCCTCTGCCAGCTCAGAGACCTGGGTGCGCAGGGGCTGCTGCCAGACCAGAGCCTGACGCTGGCGTGCAAGCCCGAGTCTGCTCCGACGGCAGCGTGTGGTCTCACCCACATCCACAAAGCACTGACCAGCCACGGTTAGGGCCGCTGCACTGTGGAGGTAGGACAGCCGGGAGACAAAAGCCGAGCAGACGCTCCCAGCTCCGGTTTTCTCTTGAATGCCATGATGTGGGCTCTTCACACAAGCCATGCTCAGAGTAGCCAGTGCGCCGTCAGTGGGGGACATGTTGTGCTTCTTGGTCGCCCCCAGCCTCTTGATGCTGTCTGGGGAAATGCACCCACCCCAGCGGCTCCCCTGGGGGAAGATAGCGTAGCCACCCCCTCACTTCCATGGCATGGAGAGAGCCTTTGGAGATACACAATTATTTCCCTCCCTGCTGTTAAAAAGTGAAGACTCTTTTATCCATATTTTATCAGGCAGTGAGAAACTCAAATATTTTAACAGGCAGTGAGAAACTCAAACAGTCTAGAATCAATGGCTTGATTTACAGCCCTTGGAGTTTCCACAGACGTGGTCTCTGTCGGCCAAGTGGCCACAATATCGACATTATCAGCTGTGAGGAGAACAATATTGTCCACTTTTGAGTGTGTTATTTTTGTCTGTCAGCCTCAAGAGCGAAAACCGAATTGCAGGTGAATGAATGAAGAAAGAATTCCATGAAACATATTATGGAGATGGTGGGTGGGGTGGGGTGGGGGTGGGGGGAGAAGGAAGCCCTATCAGTCTGTGTCTTGAATTGTGTCAGGGCTCTGTCAAGGGCAACCACCCCAGAAATAAGTCAGGCCTGAGGAATGGAGCCAGGAGTCACTCAAGGGACAATGTGCTGCCAGAGCCAGGAGTCACAGTTGACTCCTGGCTCCCCATCTCCAGCAGGAAGGAAGTCCTTCGATTGGCCTTCTTTTCCGGAGGGGTCCAGTAGCCATCCTGGGTGGGCAGGGCCAGTCCAGAGCCTGAGTGCCTCTGCCTCCCGGGATAGCCCCAGGGTGCACCCCCAGCAGTGCACTACGGGGAGTAGCCAGGCCGCAAGGGTCAGCCTCTCTCTGCCCTTCCTAAGGAGCCCCGCTTTGTGGTGACTACCAGAACTGGGCAGCCATTGCTTCACAGCTGGGCTGCCTCTCCTGCCTTTTGCTCTGCAGGCGAAGCTGCGACGCTGGGCTGCCGGCTGGCTGCACGGAGCCTTCCCCTTTCACTCTCGGAAGCTGCTGCCGCTGCCACAGCCGGGCCCTGCCTGGAAACAAGCCAGTCAAGGAGCAGCCCTGGCTCCGCCAAGCACTGCACGGCAGCCGCACAAACGCCGCCCTGGAGGGCATTGTGCGCGTCTCGTAGCAACCAGCCGCCCAGGGCCATTGGCGGAAGGCCGTCCAGAAGCGGGGGAAGCGTAATTAGCGAGGGAGGCAGAGTCACACTCACAGGGCTGGATGGCACGACCCGCCAAGAGCCAAGCTGCCGCCCCCATGAGCAAGAACGGGCCATGCTGGCATGCACACACGTGGCAGCAGCCCAGAGGCAGAGTTGCTCCTGCGGGGCTCGAGGAGGAGGCAGAAGCCCGGAGCCGGACATGGGGGTGTGGGGGGGGCTCCTTTGCGCAGCCGCCTCCTCGTTTCTGCTCTCTCATCTCACTTAACAAGCAGTCCGCTGGGCCCTGTGCTTAAGCCGCACGGCGGGGTCCACTGCGAGAGCGGGAACCAATTCCAGCAGATACAATCCTCCAGCCAATTCCCCTGCATTAAATATGCCCGCAAGAAATGCAAATTGAGAGTCTGCTTTCGACTTTTAACAACTGTCTTGCTTGTGGAGACTGCTGGATTTAGAGAAGATTTAAACCAAAAACCAGAGCCTCTGTCCAGAGACAGTTAGAGGCACTTCAGTCCTCTGGAGGGCAAGGAAACCTCCTGAACCAGGCAGGAGGGCCTCGTGATTCCAGCAGCAGGACTGAGGAGGCCAGATCAGGTTTCTTCGGTGGCCTGCAAAAAAGCAGCCAAGCACAGAGGCCAGTTCCAGGAGGAGGCAGCAGCGCTTTCCGGGTCAAGAGAGCAAGAGCCCCCGAGGAGCAGCCCAGGAGCAGAGAGGAGAGGGTGCTGGGCACCTGCGCTGGGGCTGCTGGGGGACCCAGGTGGCCCTGGCCACGGCTGGACTCCTCCCTTCCCAGAGTCTCCAGACACAGAGTCCGTGGCCTGCAGTGCCGTGGTGCCTTCCCTGCGGGCTGTGCAGCATCCTGGCTCCTCCTCTCCCTCCTCTCTTTTGCCCTCAGGCAGCAAAACGCAGGCCCGGGGCCAAGGTAGGAGAGAGGGGCCCTGTGTCCCCCCTGGGAGTGAGGGACATTATGAAGGGGTGGCACTGGGGGGCCCTCAGGAGCTGCAGGGGGGGCCAGGTTCTTTGAACCCCTCCGCTCAGCTACCCCCCCACACACACACAGGCCCTCTCACTGGGCAGCTGCAGCCAGAGAGGGGACTGCCGGTGGGGGGGGGCATCTCCCCAGGCTGGGCAGGGCTGCTCTCCATCACCCGAGCGCCTGCCTCCAGCTGGTCATCACTCTGGGCCAGCTTAACCGCTGTCCAGATGTGGTCCAGGATCCAAGCCGAGCTCTCTGCAGAGGAGATGGAGAGGCTAGAGAGTCCTGGGGTTGGAAGCACCAGGGAGTGGGACTCCCGAGAAGGCAGCTTCACCAGCCCCTCTCTGCTTGCCATGGGGCGGGGGGGCTCCCTTTGGGGCTCCTGTTCCCTGGCGGATGGCCACGGACAAGGGCTGCCCCGAAGAGCCACCACAAGCGGATCGCCAGCGGCCGGGCAAGCACCCACCCGCCTCCCCCTTTGGAGACCCCAGGCGCGGCCCCTGCCTTCCCAACACAAGCCGATAGGAATCCATCAGTGTTGGTGCCCTTTCGATAGCTCTATTAAATCCTCAAGGATGGAGGTTTAGAGCGAGCCCCGAGCAGGTGCCTCCGCTGCTGGGAGAAGAGGCGCAGCAGAGACGGGGAAGCCGACAACATTAATATTGTCTCTGACAAAAGGCATCTGTGGATCTTGATGACTGGAGGCCTTCCGCTCGCACAGAGATGCCCGTCCTCCAGAAGAGGAGACCAGGCAGCCCGGCAGCAGCAGCGGCAGCAGCCCCGCCTCTCGGGGGAGCCCGGCAGAGAGCAAAGGCTGCTCCCACCCAGACGCTGTGGCAAGGCCAGGCCGGCGGGACCAGCCCATGGAGGCCTGCTGTGTTTCCAACCCCACCCCACCCCACCCCCGGCCAAAGCCATTGCCCAGCTGTGCCAGCCAACGCCACCCACACAGCCCGGAGCCTGTGCAGAAAACAGGCCCCTGGATCCCCTGGAGTGGGCTCAGGTGGGTCCACCCAGCAGCAGCAATGCCTGCTCCTAAGGAGGCCCGGCTGCCTCTGCTCCCTGGCAACAGCTCAGGTGGCTCCTCTCTCTCCCACACTGCCTGCAGGTGGCCATTCATCAGGTAGAGGTGCACGGAAACCCTACTTGAAAAATGACCGGCCTGCAGGCAGCACAGCTCTGGTTGATGTTGGGGTGGAATGGGAGTGGGAGGAGAAAAGAGAGGGCCAGGAAGCAGAGGCAGTGGGGCCCCCTTTGGCTCCCCCCCCCACAGCCTGTTAGGACCATCCGCTACGGCAGACAAGCGACTGCAAGGCCTGTTTCGATTGCCCTGCAAGCACCTCGTCCGCTTGCCAACGGCTCAGATGGGGAGGGCAAAGGGATACAGGCTCTCCATATGGAGAAATCTGCTGCGCATATCTGTTGTTTATTGCTTGCACTACCAAAGAGGGGAACTGGGTTGGTTTTGTAAATTAAAACAGGTTGCAGCTCAGTACGGAATACTTCATTTGTGACCGAGTTAAACAAGAGGAGCGCCATCAATATAATACAATTACTTGCCTGGTCTTTTCAGGATTCCTTTATAAGGGAGATAAGCATCTCCCCAAACACATTATCACAAAGAGCTCCCTTTTCATTTCAAGGCTGAACTTGTGTGAGTTGCATCAGCAGAACAGATATGTGTAATTAAGAATCTCCTTTTTAGTAGTCAATTTTCTAAGAATCGGGCTGATCAAAAAGAAGCATCTTTAATTTGCAAAGATAAATGGGATTTCCTCTTTTTGGCTGTAGCAACTCATTGATGAGAGGCACATGGGGTGGGGCGGGGGGGAGGCTGTGTAAGTGTGCTGGACTGGAGTGCTGCTGTGTGCCTCCAAAGCCTTCCGCTTCTGAGGGAAGAAGGCCCTGTTCAGCAAAGGCCAAGGCTCTGGAGGAGGAATCTCGAGCGCAGCAGGCCTTGAGGACAGGGGCGTCGCGACCATTGCCCCAGGCCCAAGGGGGCCTAACCCTCGGCCAGGGTGCCCCCTTGCCCCTTCCCACACCCACCCGAGCAAAGCACGAGGCACGCCCGTCTCCTCTCCAGCCAGCACGCCAATGAAACACGGGGGCTCTCGAGGGATGGACTCTCCCGCCAGGCGTTGATCCCTCCCCTGCGCCTGAAGCAAGGGGTAGAGCCAGAGCCAAGAACGGGGGCAGAGTTTCATTTCCCCATCAGTAGCTGGTGGAATCCCAGGGAAAGGAATCCTCTTTCTGGGTTGTGACAGGCCCCGCCCCCTCGCTTCTGACATCAGAGGCAGGGGGAGGAACT
Source organism: Hemicordylus capensis (assembly GCF_027244095.1). NCBI lineage: Eukaryota > Metazoa > Chordata > Lepidosauria > Squamata > Cordylidae > Hemicordylus > Hemicordylus capensis. The sequence goes on from NC_069669.1 coordinate 310,824, forward strand.
TGGAGGAACACCAAGCGGCAGGCGGGAGCCACCAGTTGGACTTTGCCCCCCAGCCCCCACCAAGCTCCCTGCTGGAGATCACCCTCCACCTTCACGGCAATTCTAAATTGCTGTCCGGGGTGCTGAAACCACCCCAATCTGGCCCTACCACCCTGTGCCTGACGTCGTCCATCTTGTGATCCATACAGGGAACCTGAGGAAGCCACTGGCTGGGACTCCACGGCCGGCCACTGAGGCCTCCCATGGCCAGTAGCATCCTGTCCTAATGAGCCCGTGGGGTGGGGGGGCACTGCCAAAGGAGGCGCAGCTGCCTCTGCTTCCCAGCAGCAGCTCCGGGGGCTCCTCTCCCCCCCACCCAGCCTGAGAACTGCGCTGCCTGCAGGCTGGCCATCCATCAAGCCATTCACACCGCTCTACCTGACCAGTGGCCAGCCTGTTGGCAGGGCAACTCTCCAGCCAGCCAGGAGCAACACGGACCGCCTCCCTTGGCGCCCCCCAGCTTGTCTGGATGAACCGCGGCTGCCTGGGGCCCTCCTCCCAAAGGTCAGCCCTGCTCCTCCCCACCCCACCGGAACGGCCTCTGGAAGCAGCCCAGCCAGGCTCCAGTTCTGCTTTGGAGGCTCTTTGATCTGCATGAAAGATGAAACTCTTCTGTGTTTAACAGCCTCTGCTGCCTTTCCCCCAGCTCCTGTTTGTTTAATCGCTGCAGGCAGAAAACAGAAAGAGCCTCCTTGGGCCAGCTCTGGCCTGCTTGGAGTGTGCAGTCAAAAAATAATCCCTTGTTTTGCAGCTCGGTATGAATTGCCCTCCTGGGTAAGAGAGTCCAAATCACAGTCTGGATCTGTGACCGGGAGTAGTGAGCGAAAGCCAGTATGGAACCAGGGGGGTAACGGACTGAGCGGTGAATTGCAAGGTCTCTGGTCAGGATCTCACCTCTGCTGACATTCAGCAAGCTAGAACCAGGGGTCACCCCATAAAACTGATTGCCAAGAAATTCAGGACTGACAAAATGAAGTACTTTTTCCACACAAAGCATAATTAACCTGTGGAATTCTCAGCTACAAGATATGCTGACAGCCACCAGCTTGGATGGCTTTAGGAAGGGCTTAGATAAATTCATGGAGGACAAGTCTATCGATGGCTACTATCAATGGCTATAGGCCACTTCCAGCCTTGGAGGAAGGATGCCTCTCAATCCCAGTGGCCAAGGAGCAACAGCAGCAGCAGCAGCAGGAGAGGGAGCCTGCCCTCACCTCTTGCCTGCGGGCTTCTTGAAGGCATCTGGTGGGCCACTGTGGGAAACAGGATGCTGGACTAGAAGGGCCACCTTGGGCCCGATATGGATACGAATACTGATCCAGTCAGGCTGTTCTTATGTTCCTAAGTTATTGGGCCTTCTAGGGGTACAGATTCTCAGCTCCACACTGCACCCCCATGAGAGCTGACGTGCCCACAAGCAGCACTAATTGGGGTGAAGGCTGTGGGTCCTCCTTCCTCAGCCTTCACTGGATAATCCTGGGAATGGTCAAGAGTCCCTGTATTGTGTATTTCCTCTCTTAATTCCTGCGTGTATCTCTTTAGGCTTTCCCCCAACGTTGTCTTTATTGTGTATCATTCTATGAGGCTGATTGGCAGGAGATGCAGGAGGACAAAAGGGAGGACTTCCTCACCATTCATGTTTGGAACTCATTGCCACAAGCTGTGGTGATGGCTGCTGCCTTCGAAAGGCAACGAAGCAAACGCAGGGAGAAAAGAACGATCCGGGCTATAATAAGCCCTGGCAGCTAAACGGAGCCTCCAGACTCCAGTCCAAAGGCAGTGTGCTTCTGAATGCCCCGTGTGGGGGACCAAGAGCAGGGGTGGGCTTCAGGACCTGCCTGTGGGCATCTGGCCAGCCTCCCTGCCTGGGATGTGGGGCCCAGCATGTGCCAGGAGCACCGAGAGTCCTTTTGTCCTACCTAGTTCAGCCTGGCCTCAGCCTCTGTCTCTTTCCCTAACTGGAGGGATGGTCCGTCCCCCGCTTCGGTTCCCGTCTGAGCCATGGAGACAGGAGTGACTTTCCTCCCACTAGGTTTGTCTCAGGAGCCGAGCGAGGTGGCAGGCAGGAAGGGGGCTCAGCTCCTGCCTGCACCACCCACCTGGCTTGGCGATTCATGCTGGAGTGTCTGCCTGCCTGCCTGCCTGGCCTCCCAAGCCCTGGCTGTCTCCTCTGGAGCCTTTCATTAGCAGGCAAACCCTAATCAGAACAAAAACTAATTGCAGATTTGTAGGGAGAAGGCGCTTGTCGGAAGGGACGGCTCCATTTCTGTTGCTGCGCGTCGTGCTTTGATGTGGGATGCCAGGAGAGACAGCGAGTGGGAGGGAGGAAAGAGAACAGCAAGCACTCTCTTCTCCCCCCCGCCATCCCAGGCTGCCTGACAAGCATGCTGGCAACTGCGTGTGCGGGGACTGCTCTTCCGGTGGGGGGGGAGACACATGCAAAGCCTGATTGCTCCCCCAGCGCCCCCCCCCCAGCTCTTCTCTGCAGCCCAGAGAGTCCTAGTGCCTGCCAGGGGAGGCTCCCAGTGGCTCATCCAGCATCTCTGCAGAGCTCCCCAGTGTCCAGTCTGCTCTTCTGGACTTTGGCCTGATGGGCGGCATCAGTGTGGCACCAGCCCCCAGCCCCCCCGCCACAGCTGGATGTTTGGCTGCTGCTTCCCATGGGGCAGAGAGCGCCTCCCTGCAATCCAGAGGGCCCCCCCCCCATGCCAGGAGCTCTCCCTGTGGCCCCAGCGGCTGCCTTGGGTGGGGGTGATGAAGCCCCTCTCCAAACAGCCACCACCCGGCTTTTTCCAGGACATTCATCTCAGCCACTTGCTATAAATACTTGTTGTCCCCACACCTTGCAGCAATCCGAGGCGCATCATTTTGGTTCAGGCGCCTTCCTCTGCGTGGGGGAGCTCGGCTGGCAGGAAGATGAGCTCGATGCTGGGCGGGGGCGGGGGGGGGCCTGTTTTGCCCATCACCAGGTCCAGTGATCACATGCTTGGGAGCCTCATATCCACTGAGAATAACATAAAGACCACCGGAAAGAGCTTCTTCCCCACATCATCCCAGCCAATCAGGGATCACATAGCCAAGATGCTGATGTCAGAATGCCTCTAGCCAATCGGATCTGGCTATGCAATGGCATTGCTGAGGCGGGGGTGGGGTGGGCTGGGGGGTGGGAATGGCCTTCACACTGGATGGGGATGTGGGGGGAGACGGAACATGTCGCCGTTGTCAAGGCAACTGAGGCTCCCTGACTTGCCCCCTGCAGTGCTGCACTGGGAGCTTCAGGGCCCTCCAGGGTGGCTGTTCAGCAAGACCTTTGCCCATGTGCAGAAGAACATGACCAGTTGCAGCAGAAGGCAGATGGCACCCTGCACTGAGACACACATCCAGAGTCCCCAGCTGTCGAAAGTAATGCAGCGCGTCAGCAACAGTGGGTGCATTTGGAGGGCGAGTGTGGATGAATGCCTGCCCACCCCCACCCGGACCCCCATTCTGCTGGAGCTCCATAACTGGGCAGGCACCACAGGAGCCCCCACCAACAGAGGCTCCCTCTCCTCCTTCCCCAGACACCCAGCCCTTTTGAACTACCTCCGAAGAGCAAGTTCTCCATTTTTGCAGCGTTGAAAACAGCCCCAAATGCCCCCCACCGCCTGTGACTTGGCATCACCACCAACAGCTTGCAGGGTCAAAGGTTCTGGGGCTGAGACCCCAAGGGAGCTGCTGCTGTCCCATCTGCCAACTGCCCCCCCCGCGCTTGGGCCTTCAGCCTGGGCTGGCTGCTGGGGGTCCTGCTGCTGGCTGAGGAAGGGCGGGGGGGGGTTCTGGCTGAGATCCGATTTGCTGGCTCTTAAGATGCAGGTCTCAGGGGTTGGGGGACCCACTTGGCCAAGGCAGGTTCAATTGCTTGCCCTGCTCTCCCAAGGAGAGGGATTAATTAATGTAATCCAGCACATCTGGGCCACAGAATTGGATTTCTGCACTTTGGGAATAAGGATTGTATTAAGCTGATAAGAGAAGTTGCAAATACAATGAGATGCTGATTTATGGCAAAGAAAGAACCTGGCAGGGCTTTCAGCAGGAGAGCGGAGGAGGGAGGGGGGGAGGGGGGAGATCTACACCATGGAGCCTGCAAAGTCCCCTCAGCAACTCCCAGCTGAAAGTGGCTTTTGTCTTTAGATATGCAGAAGAAGGAAAGAGGCAAAGGGAAGAGGCTTTCTCAGGGGCAGCAGGAGAGGAGGGGGAGGAGGAGGGGGAGGCTGCTGCTGCTGCTGCTTCCCCTGACCTGATCTTGGCAGGCAGGTCCTGTGAACCTCCCTCCTCCCCAAAGACTCTGAGCACGTGGAGCTGGTTTCCGAAAGGCCCCGACCCAGGGACGGGGCGCAGGGGAAAGCCCTCTTCTCCTGGCCTGGCCTGGCCTGGCAGCAGCACCCCTGCGGCACTGCTGGGCACTGGTCCAGGGCCCCAGAGGAGGGGGGCTTCTGCCAGGTGTGTCAAGAAGCAGCCCGGCCCAGAGCCAGAGCCCGGGCCAGCCAGGACCAGGCACAGAGCCCAGAGGAGCCCTGGAAGCAGAGGCGGGGGCGGGGGGGATGCGGCCAGGCCCAGCAGCACAGACAGGCAGCACCCCCCCCCCCGTTAGGAGTGCCGAGCACACCCTGCAGAGCTGCTGCCGCCACCACCTGGGATCTGGCAGGTAAAGCTGCAAGCCGGCGAGGGCCTGAGCCAGGCTGCTGCTGCTGTTTGTCTATGTTGCTGGCTGGCTTTTATTTAGGCACACTGCAAATTGTCGCTGGGAGGAAACTCATTTGTATATCAGCACTTGGCTGTCGGCTGTCACAACTGCTCTTGTCTCTGCAAGCACCACCGCATCCCCCCCCCCCGCAACATCTCCTGTGCAAGTCTGGGCAGAATGGGGGGGGGGAGTATTTGGACTGGCATCTCTAAGCAGTCTCCTGCCAAGAGCACACTCACTGGCAGCGGGGATCTAGGCCAGAGGCAAGACCAGCAAGTAGAGCAGCCCTTCCTCCTTAGAAAGCAACGACACCCCTCCCCCACACACAGAGACACACAAACACACATTTGCCGGCTCAGGGTCTCCTCCTCCCTGTGTGCAATGAATGCAAACGCAGGAGCCGCACCACACGTGCATCCAGATGCATGTCTGCCACAAGCTGCCCCTGCATGCAGGCTTCCACACATGCAGCAGCGCCCGGCCGGATTCACTCACTGGCCATGCAGTGCAACTGGGGAAGGCCTTCCCACCCCAGGGATTTGGGGGCCACCGTGTGGTGTCTGGGGGGAACGGCAGCCTCAAAGCGCAGGCCCCCCACGCGCACACACAGATCCTCCGAACGCCCCCCAATTCTGCCACCTGTGGAGGAGGCCTCCCTGTCCCAACTCAGAGCACCCATGAGAGTGCCGGCCATTTCTCGGTTTGAAAGCATCCCCCGCCCCGCAAACACTGCATTCCTGCATTGCCTCTCCACACAAATGTTCCCAGGGACTGGACTCTGTGCGGCCTCAGGAGCCCTGCCCGAGCCAGTTGCACTCGGAGGCTGTACGGAGCCCCCCACAGCCCACCTTCCGCCACCCTGAGGCTCATTCGGGGCCTTTTGCTTGGTCAGAGCCGCCTCTCGGATCCTGGCATTGGCGGCCCTGGTCGAGGTAGCCAATCAGCCTCTCTCAGAGACCATTCCCAGTGCCTGCATCTTTTGCTCGCTCTGGGGGGGGGGCGAGGGGGGCGGGAGATCGCCTCTCGCTGCTTCTCGTGTGCAGGCAGCGCCCTCTGCTGACCCACAGCAGTGTCTGCTGCTCTCAGCCGGGAGGGAAGTTGGTCTCAGGCAGCTGGGGCCAAAAGGGCACCTCCTTGTGGGTGGGGCTGATCGGCTCCTCCAAGTCGCAGCAGTGGGGCCGAGGTTGCTGGTGGCTGGAGGACTTGGAAGGGCTCGGAGAAGCCTCTGCCATTGCATAGCCGCCTGCCTCGAAGGGCTCCTTCCTGGCTGTGGGCTGCTTGTTGCTTGTGCAAAGTGCCCCCCACCCCCCCTCACTCAAGCCCCATAGCTCAGTGGGTGGAGCATCTGGTCCCGGTTCACTCCCTGGCAGCATCTCCAGGTAGGGCTGGGAGAGACCCCTGAGCCTGAAAACCTTGGAGAGCTGCTGCCAGTCAGAGTAGACGAGACTGAGCTCGATGGACCAAGGGTCTGACTCGGAAGCTGACACTGTTCCTGGGTGTAACAGACTCTGGACTGGGAGCAGAGTGAGAGACATATGCTGCATATAAGATGAGAGCTTAAGGAGAGCCCTGTTGGAGAAGGCCAAAGGTCCAGCCAAGCCCACCAACCTGCTCCCCCAAATGGACAACCAAATGCCTTGAGGAAGCTCCCCAGGACTCAGCAACTGGTATCCAGAGGTAAGCTGCCTCTGAGAGTGGAGGTTCGGTCCCACCAGCATGACTAACAGCCATCAGTAGGGCTCTCCTCCTCTAGGAATCGGCTGAATCCTTTTTCAAGCCATCCAAGCTCATGGCTGCAGCCAACCCCAAGTTCGTTCAGTGTCGTGTGAAGAAGGGCTTGCTTCTGCCTGCCCTGAAGCTCCTTCCCTTCAGTTGCACTGGGTGACCCCAGGCTCCAGAGCTATGGGGGGTGGGGAGGGCACAAACCTGCTCGGGCTCCCTTTGCTGGGGCCTCGGTAACCCGGCCTTCCTGCACAAGTGGATGCAGAGTGCGCCAGATCCTGCTCTCCACTGGGAGGTGGCGAGGAGGAGAGTGATGGTTCGAAGCTCCCCAGTACCAGAGCGGATGCCTTTGACCTCCTCTTTTGGAGGTGCGCCAGGTTGCTGCCCCCCTGAGCGGCAGGATCAGCCTCTGAGGCAGTCCAGATCCCCCTTCCAGGCTGCACCTGGCAGACTCCCCCCACCAGATCAGGGGGATCGTGTGCCTGCAGTCCCCGCCCCCCGCCCCCGCCACCAGAGCAAGCGGGGACAGACTCACACACACACCAGCGCGCGCCCGCAGCGCCGCCTTCCGGGCGGCTTCGCGCCTGCCTGCAAGCCAAACCAGCCGCCCGCGCTGCTGTCCACCGCCTGGTGCTGAACGCGCCGCCTTCGCCTCTGTCCGCGGTGCTGGACGCAGACTGCCCGCAGCGGAGTCGTCCCGCTTGCCAAGGAGGGGGGCGGCGTGTGGGGAAAGGAGAGAGCGCCCCCCGCCCCGCCCCCCGCCCTGCCTTGGCCCCCGGGCTGGGCGGGACGGAAACCCAGCAGTGCCCAGCCCGCCTCACCGCCGCCCCTCAGCCGCCCCGGAGCTCCCAGACGGCCTCCGTGTGTGTGTGTGTGGGGGGGGGGGCGCATCCTGTCCCTGTCCCCGGAGCTCCTCGGAGCGCAGCCCCTTCCAGCAAGCCGCGGAGGAGCCGGCTGCTTCCCTCGCCCTGGCCGCCGCCGCCGCCGCCCCCTCCGCCCCTCTCCTCTGCGTTGGGTGTCAGGAGGAGGCGCGGCTCCCGCCCCCCCTCCCCGAAAACAATGTCGCTGCTGCCGCCGCCGCCGCTGCCGGTCTCCCGCTGGTGCACTGTAAACATGGCAATTACGCCTGCAATTAGTGAGGAGGTGCAGCCTTCATTACTGTATTGTCGAGGGAGCGCAAACACCACACACACACACACACACACACACACGGAAGCCGATCCTGCTCTGGCAGACAAGTGTCTTTTCCTGCACTGGCGCAAGAACACGTTTCTTCCCTTTCTCTCGAGAACCATCATGTGATCCAAGCAATAGATCACATAAAACTAGCAAACAAAATACAAAGGAAATTCAGCATTAGTGATATCAAGAAGGGCACAGAAAACACCAGTGTCATTTAAACTTAAATGTCTCACATAATAAAAATCATCTTTAACAGCTTTGGCCTAGTATAAGCGGACTTAGAATTGTCAATAACATTAAGAAAAGGAATCCACCTTTCCAAAAAAACCCCAAAACAGTTTGTGTAACTCATCCTCAAGGATGCTTTAATTTGTGAAAATATTTCTCCTACATTAGGATTTCCCATATTTTTTTGACACCATCCTCTTATTCCTGGTGGTCTTTTTTTCCAGTGAGAGGCCATTTTAAATTTTGCTGATATTAATAGCAACACCATTTAACTCCTTCTGCAAAGTTGAGGCTTTAATTCTCTTAAGTCATTCAGTAAAACCATCTTCAGTTTATACGGCACAACACTCCCAGTTATGCCTTTTATACACTGCAAGACCCTGTGCCAAAATGGGTGTATACACTGTCAGGACCACCACATACGGCCCTGTGTTCCTGTCTCACCACAGGGTCTCCAGTGAGAGGCGTCTTGGAAGGGTCTAAGTGGGGCAGCCATCAAAGTGTTCTGCATCTCTGCCCTGCACTCTGCATGCAGCCGTCTGTGGGAACTGTTTGAATAAGCTTCAGTCAGTCCAAAAGGCTCCAGCTAAAGTTCTGCCCAGTGCTGAGTTTGGGTCTGGGGAGGGGGCATGGCGGGGTTCCTTTTTCACCTCCGCCCACCAGCTGCTAGTCTATTTCCAGGCACAGTCCCAAGTCCTCCTGGTTACCTCTGGGGACCTACAAGCAAGAGATGGACACTACTTCCTGCTTTGCTCCCCAGCAACTTGCATGCCAAGGCATTAAGCATAGAGCTATTCTTGGGGGGAAATGTGTCCATTTTACAGCTTGAAAATACAGAGGCCACGAATGGTAAAGGACCTTCAGCTATCGTTATTCATATACTGCTTTTTAACCAAACATTCCCAAAGTGGTTTATGTAGCAAAAGTAATAATAAAATGTTTGTTCTTATGTTTATTATGCTCGGCTGTGTGACCACAGCTCAGCAGCACAGAACTGCAGAGGCTCCTGCCTTGACAGCTCTGATCCAGAGCCTCCAAAAATAGCTTTGAGGCCTTTTGCCTTCACAGGACAGAGACAGAGTGTCCATCTGTAAAACAGGTTTAAATGGTGGGGCTCCTTATTCATTCATTCATTCATTCATTCATTCATTCATTCATTCATTGAATTTATATACCACCTCGTATAAAAATCTCTAGGCAGTGTACAGAATTAAAGACATAAAACATAACACATTTAAAATTCATAAAAAGATAAAATCATAATAGATAAAAACATGTTAATAACACATTAAAATTGAAACCCCGGGGCTTTGGAACGTGCTCCCTGCTGATATAAGAGCATCTCTTTCTCTGTATGCTTTTAGGAAGACCCTGAAGATGTACCTGTTTTCCCAGGCCTTCAACTGAGACTCATAAAATGATCTCTGTCCAGGGAAGGCCGCAGTTGGTGTATCAGTAGAAGCTGATAAAAGGTGCTCCTCTGAGCCACAGAGGCCATTTGAGCCGCTAGTGACAATGCTGGATGGATGAGCGTCCCCAAACGGTGGACCTGGCCCTCTTAATGATGCCACTGGAAGTAAATATAGCATCTGACTTGAATATGTAACATATTCTTACCTGAACATTTTCTTGGGTCATCTTTCACCCAACTAAAAGGTTTGCTCTGGTATGGCAAGAGAAAATTGTTGGGGGAGGAAACTGTTGTTGTTGTTTAACTAGAAACTGTGAAGATTAGAAGCTCCCAGAAGAGACAGCCACTGTTTATTCCTAGCCTGTTGAGAAGATGATCTTTGCTGTTTACATTTGACAAGGAAAACAATTAGCATCTAATATGTAAATCCGGAAGGGAAATGAGCCCAAACTCTGTAGAGGAAACTAGTTTCTTTTGTGGGCTTCTCGAAGGTCCATCCTCAGAGATGTCCCTGGGGAGCTCTGCTCCCCAAATCACTCATTGCAGTGATTGCTGTGCCTTTCAACTGAGGAGAGGAGGAAGGATTAAATTTCGCCAGTGGCCTTGAGCAATATATCCGGATCTTTAAAAATGGAGTGTGCCATTGAGTCTGTGTTGACTCCCGGTGACCACAGAGCCCCGTGGTTGTCTTTTGGTAGACTACAGGTGGGGTTGACCATTGCCATCTCCTGCACAGTGTGAGATGATGCCTTACAGCATCTCCCTGTATTGCTGCTGCCCGATATAGATGTTTCCCATAGTCTGGGAAACATACCAGGGCGGATTTGAACCAGCAACCTCTTGCTCACTAGGCAAGTTATTTCCCTGCTGCGCCATTAGGACACCCTGAAAATCTTCTAAGGAACATGAAAAGCTTCTTCTGTGGCGGTGGCACTTATAAGCCTTTGGAACTCCCTGCCCAAGGAGATCCATCCTGTCTGCTCACAAGCAGCAGTTTATGGCCCTTGCAAAATGGGTTTCCTCCAGCAGGCTCTGAGTCTGATTCTTGTCTCGCCCAGCTTCTTCCTGGGTTGCCACTGCTCACTTGTCTGATGGGCTTCCACTGCTGTTTATTGTTTTTAAATGATTTCAGGGGCTTTAAAAAATATGTTGTTATTAGTTACTTTCAGGAAATGGAGGGCATAAACATTCTGAATGAAGGATCGTACCTTTCAAATGGCCCACCTGGAGCTGTCCCAGACCACAGGCTTCATCACAGGTTTACTGAGAGGCTTTACTGCATGTCTGAAGTTGCTAAAAAATAAATAAATAAGAGGCAAAAAGTTTTTACCCTGGATATAAATTGGGCTACGCTCTAATGTGCAATGAAAACCCTAATTGTGTGTGTGGAGTACTCCCCCTCCCCGATAGTTCTCAGGGGCTTTGGGGTAAATCTGTCTGAAATGTGAATGCACACCCTCCATTCCGGAGGAGATGCAGACTAAAAGCCCTGTGTGGAAAAGGCCCCGCAGGGCGGGAGAGAGAGGAGCAACCTTTGGTTCCCACCCACCCCACGTAGCAGTAGCCACATACCTTGAACTTCCTTCCACAAGGTGAGGTGCCTGATCAGGGAACAGCCACTAGGTGGCGCTGGTGCTTCACACACCTGCTGCACACCACAAGGGGGGGGCGGAGAGGGAGGCAATGCCTTCCTGCAGGTGGGAGGGAGTCAGAGGGGAGAGATTCCGGGTTCAGCTGGCAACGAGAACAGGGGGGGCTATGCAGCAGCCTGTCAGCCACGTGAGTGACCGAAGTGCCCCCCCATCTGAAAACACATTGGAACATCAAGAGCTCTGTCTGAAACAACCCTCCCCAGCAGCTCCTGCTCCCAAAGATCCCCTGCCGTAGATCCCACATTCCAGCTTGCGCCTATGGAGCCAACCAAGTCCCTGCTTCTCTAGTCAGACGACAGACAGACCACGGCTCATCGGCCGGACCTTCTTCCATCGCCCACACTGACTGGCAACAGCTCTTTCCTGGGTCTCAGAAAAAGGTCTTTCCATCAGGTGTGCTTCCTGATGACAGTTTGGGGGGCCACCAGTCGATCCAGGCAGCTCTGGGGGGGTCTTATGGGCAGGGATTCCTGTCGCAGCAGGACAAGGAGCCATGAAGCGGCCCTGCTGAACTCACCCCCCCCCCGCCCTGGCCTGGCTGGCCACTGCACAGGAGAGCAGGTCCTCCGGCAGGATCCCACGGCCTCCCCATAGCTGAGCCCAGAGGTGAAGCCATCCTCCTCACAGTCAGGCCCCAGAGGGAGGGGGGAGCCGAGTCCCAGCCCCCTCTCCTCAGCTGCTGGGAGGGCGCCAAGCAGCCCCTCCCTGGAACTCATCGGACACTGCTGGGTGGCTCCAGGACAGGGGAGAGGGCCAGGACACTTCCCCAGAGGGCTTCCTGCTAGGGAGGATTAGGCCAGCCTGCTCAGGCACAAGGGCAGGGGCTGCTGTGGGTGGGGGGAGGAAGCCTGCCGTCCCGTGAAGGGTGCGCAGGAGGAGGAGGTGGCGGGAGCTGGAGCGGAGGGAAGCAGGCACAGCTGCCGGGCGCTTCTGGGTGCCGCAGGGCAGGCAGGGTCTCCAGGGAGAGACTGGAGAGCCCTCCTGCTCAGCCAGAGAGCCTGTGGGCCTGTGGCATCCGCAGCAGCTTAGCGGGGGGGGGGATTGCAGTCAGCCCCCCCCCCGGCCTAGGGCCCTGGTCCTGACCATACGGGATCAGGGAAGGATCCACGGGGAGCTGCCATGGGGTGCCTGCTGCGGATGCTGCATTGTCTAGCCGGCCTTTCTGCTGCCTCTGCTCCTCAGGACTCGGGGGGGGGGCTGGGGGGATCCGGGGGGCACTTTGGGTCCTCCAGTCCTGCAGGTTGCCTGAGCCCGCTGCCTTCCCGGGATGTCGTCTCAGGGAGTCCTGGCTCCCGGCTGGCCCCTCCACGTGGAGCTGGGGCCCCTCTTGGGGGTTATCTCATTGGTCTCTGGCCCGAAGAACTGGGTGCTCAGGGCTGGGCTGGGGCCTCGGGCAAGAAGGGGGGGGGCTTTGGTCCCACAGAAGCAGCCCATGCTGAAGCAGACAGAGCAGCATGGAGTGAGAGAGGGCCTGCCTTCCTCCTCCTCCTCCTCCTCCTCCTCCTGACTCCCCAGTGAAGCCTACACACACACACACCCCGTTCCTCTGCTCTATGCAAAGAGATATCCGTCACTTACTTATCAATGTATTGATCAGTTCATATTTTAGAAACAGCACTCATTCCTCTCTGGGAGATTTCTGAAGGCTCGGGTGACAGAGACGTATCTTAAAATCAATAGCTGTTTGCTTCCGGTTGGCCCCTTAATTCTTGCTAAACATTTTGCCCATCACTCATCAAGTTAAGGCTCTGGCCAGCCAAGTCGGGGGCCGGGGGGGGGCTGCTCTGCCAGGAAGGGGTCTGTGACCCGCCCCCTCCCCCTCCCCCGGTTCTTTGAGCCCATCCGCTCAATTATAGCTACACGCCTGCCCCAGAGACAAGAGGCAGAGGGTGATGGAAGAGACCGGAGAGGGGGAGGGGAGGGAGGGGGGAATATGGGGGTTTGCACAGGCTGCTGGGCGGGAGAAGAGAGGAGAAGAGGCAAGCGGGTGGGGTGGACATTCCCAGGGGCTTGCCTCAGCCTTCCTCAAGACTCTGACCTTCACCTCAGCAGCCCCGGCCCCCCCCTCGCAACACACACACACACACACACACACCAGCCTCCTCCTTAATGTTGCTGGCCCTTCACGGCCACCCAACACTGCCTGATTAGCGGCTGCTCCCATCAGTCGAGCAGGAGAGGGAGCTGGGACTCCTCTCGGGGCCTGATTGCTCCTGATTGTGCTGATGGCTTCACATCTGGGCCCAGCTGCGAGGAGGTGGCATGGTGCAGGAGGGCTGGCTGGGCGGGCAGCCACATGGCCAGCTCACTGCGGGCGCTCAGCTCCTGCTCTGGCATTTGCTCCTGCTGCTGCCCCCGTGTCGGACCCTCGCACCGGATGGCCTTGGAGTCCTCCCAGCGCCTTCAGAGCCCCTAAGCAGCCAGTCCTGTGGGGAGATCAGGGGGAGCAGGTCCTCCACCTCCTCCTCTGGCAGCAGCTGCCCCGAGTGGAGAGTTTGTTGGTGGCGCTTCTTCCCCACATCTGCATCGTGCAGGATGGAATTGTCCATCTGCTGGCACTCACAACTCCTTGGGGCACCACGGAAGTAGAGGTTAGAAGAGCACTTCCCAGATGAAACCCCACAACGCTGCCACAGTTGGGTCTGTGCAGAAACCAGAGGAATTTATCATTGCCTGTGTGCTCACATCTCCCGGGGCCAGGGCCAGAAGCAGAACTGGCTCTGGGTGGCTTTCACGAGCCCCTCTCCTTCGACCCCTTATTGATAACACTGGCACGTGCATTCCTGGTGACGGGACCCAGAAGCGGGCAGGCAGCCTGTCCCGGTCACCTCTCGGCTCCTGCGCCTGGAGGCTGCCCTGACCTTCCCGGGGGTGCCAGCCCAGACCGCCCCTCTGCTTCCCTGCTGGGGCCGCCTTGGCTTGGTGGGGCTATTTTACAGGGAAGTGTAATTGAAATTCTCTTCCCAGGGCCTGGTGAGGAGGATGACTCAGACATCACTGTTATCTGTCTGTATACTACTAAATACAGCCCCAGTCTGAGCTGGCCAGGCTTCCACAGTCTGGAGAGTGACCAGGAGGGCAGCACTCAAAGCCCCCAAGCCTGAGGGGACGGCCGGGCTCCCAGGAGCAGAGATGCAGGCCGGCAGCTCCTCTGTGCAGGCAGCACCCTATAATGCCCCCAGCAGGGGAGGAAGCAGGGAGGGAAGCAGCTTCAGGAGGACTCCAGCCTCAGTGCGGTGGGGCCGGGATCCTCCTCCTCGGAGGGCTGCTTCCTCTGAGGATGCTGCTGGCCCTACCCCAGTGAGACAGACCCGCTCCTGTGCGGACTTCCTCCTCGCCGCCTTGGGTCTTGCAGAGAACGGCCCCCCTGCTCCAAGCTCTGCCAGAAGTGAGAGGCCGTGCCGATGGTGGGGCCCACACACAGACCTCGGAACTGCCTCCCGTGGAAGACCTCCTCGCTGTGATGATCACCTCCCCGGTGGCATTTAGATGCCAACAGCTTTTCTCTTTTCTTTTCTTTTAATTCAGCAGGGCTTTTCACATGCTTGCCACTTGATTTCTCATTTCCGTAAAGATCTTGTCTGCAGATTTCTGTGCTGGAGTTTTGTCGTGATTTTCGACTGTGATTGTGAGTTGCTTTCCGTGTTGTTTGACAAGGGAAAGGCAAGCCAGACGTGTTTCCAGTGAGCTGCGACCCAAGGGACACCACAAAGGCCATCGGAGCCTGACTGTAGGAGCCCCATCTGTGTGGGGCAGCGCATCAAGGCGCTGAAGAGCCAACTCCCTGCCACGGAACGAAGGCTCTTCCTTGTCCCTCTCCCTGCGCCTGTAGAAAATAGCGCTGTCACCCCCCTGCAGGTAATGAAGAGCTCAAGCCAACGGAGACGAGGCCATCCATGATGGATTCCACGGGAAGGAGGCACTTGATCCAGCGTCCATCTGAAGTGACCTCCCCGACTCCTGCCACTTGTCTGCCGGCAGTGAAGTCCGCGCTGGAGAGAGCAGGATTCTGCTTCTGGAGAGTTTTCTCCACTCCGTGGAATGTCCTCCAGGATGCGGACCGTCCACGAGGCTGTCTAAAGTTAGATGCCCTGTGGCCACACTCACCTGGGCTCATGTGCACCTGGCCAGGTATGTCCGTGACCACAAGGACACCAAACCAGTCCAGGGAGGGGGCTTACTCTTTGAAGACAGCTCAGAGGGTAGGGGGACCCTCCCCATCTGAAGCAATCTTTGACCAGCCAGAGAAGCAGGCAGCTATGCGTGCAGTAGAGTGGGCCAGATCAACTCACCTCAAACCAACAGGGGCAGCGTGCCTCACTTTATGCCCCTTTCAGCTCCTGCCTGTGGGCTTTCAAGCAGCATCTGGTGGGCCACTGTGTGAAACAGGACTAGATGGGCCTCCTCGGGCCTGATCCAGCAGCAAGGCTGTTCTCATGTTCTCATGTTAAACCAGACTCAAGCTGGTGAAACGTCTCTGCAAGGGACTCCAGGGGGAGACAGAGAGCCAAGTGTCTCTGTGTGTCCTGGAGCTTTCCCGGACAGCTGGCTTTACCAAGAGTTTACTGCCAGGCTTTACTGTGAGTTCAAATTAAAACAAAAACAAAAAATGTTTTACCCTGGACATAAATTGGGCTAGGCTCTAACACACAATGAAAAACCTGCATGGTGTGTGAAGTGCTCCCCGATATTTCGCATGGACTTTGGCACGATTCCGGCCAATGTGTGAACACACACCTTCTATTCCAAGCTAAAAGCCCAGTCTGGAAATGCTCCTGATGGGATCTGGAGGCAGTGGAGGGAGAGGGGAGGGCTTGATGGGGTGGTGGTGGCAAGAAGTACCATCTCTGCATTCTCCGGTGGGGGGGGTGGCAACACCCCAGGATAATCTCGTTGCTTGGTCCTTGCCAAGGGAGGCCGTTTGGATTCTTCTCTCCTGCTCCATTGGAGCAGTGACAGTGAGCAGGGCTTCTGTGTACACATGCTGTACTGATTCACGCTCATTGAGTGGCTGGCACATTTTTAACCTGTTGATGCCGAAAACACCTCCAGGGCGATGGAGGTGCCTGGGTCAAGTGATGATGACCCTCTGAACTTAAGAGAGGAGAGCATTCTTGCCAGGACAGAAGGACACTTCATTATCCTGGCAAATACCTAATGGATCGCGTGATCCATTACTCGCAAAAGGCACACCCTTACCTTGAATTTTTGACTAAATTTAAACTGCCCCAAGGAGAAGTTTAAAATATGTTTGGGGGGGCGGGGGGGCAAACCTCCGCCCCAAACTGCTGCAAGCTGCACTAGGCACCTGTGCCAAAGCGAACTTTCCAAACTGCAGCAGCTCAGTCTTTCTTCATCAGAATGTGCTGAAATTTGGTCCAATTGTCTCATGTCTGTCACAAGGCAGAGTTTCCTAGCCATGTCTTTTCTGGAGAGGACACGTGGTCCTGATTTTAAAAGAAACAGAATCTCCAGGCTGCTTAGTAATGACAGAAGGCAGAACAGAAGCACCCCCTTCCCTTACTCAACCGGCCCTCCCATCACCTGACCAGGTTCTCCTTCAGGGCATATTTCCAGGGTGCCAAGCAGGCTGCAGCCTCACTGGAGAAGTCTTGGTCGTGATGATGTCACTCATTCCCACCAATTCCTCTGTGGGTAGGTGAAAGAAAGAAAGAAAGAAAGAAAGAAAGAAAGAAAGAAAGAAAGAAAGAAAGAAAGAAAGAGTCAGCTGCGTGTGGCTGCAAGGGATCGCTAATCAAAGACCTTGCTCCCACCCACCCGCAAAGTCCACCACACTAATGTGCATTACATTGTTTAGCCAATTACTAATTTACTGGGAATTAACTTTAATGCATTAATAAATGTTGCCATTTTTCTGACAAATGGCCACAATAATGCATTTTAATGGGCTGCAGCAGTCAGGGATAAATATCTTTTGCATATTACTTATTCAGTACATCTGTAGCTAATTATATTTGCTGAATAATTACACCACAGATGTCCCTGCCCCCCCCTGCCTGTGTCAGCAGCCCGCCTGTGATAAATCCCCACCCGCCCAGAGAAAGGCGACCCACGGCCATGGTGATTATGCAGCTTAATCACCTGTCATGGGGGAAGGCCTCTTGGCGACCACACTGTCCGGCCAGGCAGGCTGCCAGCGGCTGTGATTTAGTTACCTCTTCACAGGAGAAACTCATTCCAGAGACGGATTGCTGCACAGGCCCAGCACGTGGAGCATGAATAATTCTTTAATCACGGCCAAGGCAGGGCGAAAGTCCCGCTCCAGCCTAGCCGGCTGGAAGGCGGGGGGCCCGGGGCCAGAACAGAGTGCCTTTCCGTCACAGCCAGCCCAGGCTCCTCCGCACAAATGCACACAGCCAGTGAGAGACTGCCTGTCCGTGGACCCAGGCGTGGCTGGAAGACCAGAAGCCACCTTCCGAGTGGCACAGAGTTCTTCCAGGGGTGCAGCTGTGCACTCTCTCTCCTTTGAAAATGAAAAACAGAAGATGCTGGTGTTGTGCCTCCTCTGGGTGCCTGTGTGTGTTGAATGCCACAGAGATCTCCAAAAGGAAGCAGTGGACTGATAGAAGCAGCCCCTGTGCAAGACCCTAGAGAGGAGCTCTGTGTAATCCGAACAGGCACATGCAGGACTTGACTGTATTAATGGAACCAAGACAAAGAGGATGGAGGGCTGGGAGAAACCGGGGGTGTGTGTGTGTGTTCGGGAACAGGATTTGGCTGGCAGAGGCTGGGAATTGGACACAGTAAAAAGAGGCACAATCTCCTCCAGAAACACACCTGTGCCTTGCAGCAGCTCATCCTAAGGAGTGGGGGGGGGCGCCAAAGGAGGCAGCTGGGGATGCCCCTCCCTCCCTCCCTCCCCGCCAAAGGAGGCAGCTGGGGATGCCCCTCCCTCCCTCCCTCCCCGGGCTGCCTGCAAGCAGGGTGGCCATTCCTCAGGCCTGCAGCAGGCCACTCATGCAGCTCTGGGGTGGGTGAGGCAGTGGGGGGGGGAGGAGCCTCCCTCCAGCACTCTCTTTCCACCCAGCCTGGCAGGCAGAGCTCTGTGGCTGGAGGACGCTACCTGGGTGGCAGGACCCGTCTGCCTGAGCCGCCAGCCGGCTGACCGGGCGGTGCCGCAGGCCCTATCAAAGGCAGCCGCCAAGGCTGCTCCTCAGTCGGAGAAGCTGCTCGCGGACTCTGCTGACGGGCCACCTGCCTTTTGGATTGTGGCCCCTGCCTGGCTCTGGCCTGCCTGAGGCTGGCTGGCTGTTCTGGGCCATCTCTCTGGACCATGTGGGCAGGCAGCCGGTGGCCACCCTGGAATCCGACCGCCCGGGCCCCGAGCCGGACCCTGCTGAGGAGGCCCAGCACCTCCAGAAGAATCCCTGCAGAGAAAACATCCGCGGAAGCCTCAAACAAGCCCAGTCCCAAGTGGGGATCTGGTTCTCCTGCACGGCGGGCGTTTCCTAGGAGGGTCAGAAGCAAGCGAGTGGCAATGGCAGGGCTGCCCCCGCCCGGGAGGACGCCCCTTTCCGGGAAGGCAAGGGCTGCTCCTCGGCTGCCAGCCAGAACTCCGCCCCCACAACTGAGCAGGAGAGGAGGAGGAGGAGGAGGAGGGAGAAGAGCTGGCGGGCCCCTTCTGCTGCCTTGTGCCTGACCTGGGGCTTCTGGCCCACAAGTCTTTCTGGACAATAAACACCCCCCCACCCCCACCCTTGTAGCTGCATTCACTGGGCAGGGGGGGCCTGGCCCGGGCTTGGCTTTCTCCTGGGGTGTCGTGGGGAGGGGGCCCTCAGCCTCCACAGCAAGACCCTGGCCAAAGTGCTGCAAGGCCGCCTCCTCCGGTCAGAACACAGCAGCGCGAGAATTGCACAACGCTGGCACCGACCCTCTTCCGGGCGGGACTCACCAGCAAGCGTTGGGGGAGCTCTTCCCCACCCCCACCCCCCAGAGTCCAGCTGCTGCAGTCCTGGGAAGATGCCCTCCATCTCCACAGCGGAAGCCGGCGGCCCCACGGCTCCCATGAGCCACAATGTGTTTGTTCCACTTGTGGCTTGTGCAGGGCCCGGCTGAAGGGTCCCACAAGGCTCCCCTTGGGAAAGGGAGTGCGGCTTCTGGCCTGGGCAGCAGGTGGCGCTCTTCCGCTAGCAACAGTGTGGACAGAGCGGGCCCAGATGTGGCCGGCTGGAGGGCTCCTCTTCTTTGGTTAAAAAGTAGTGGGGTGGGGGGGCGCTGATTTTTTTTGGGGGGGCAGGCTGCACTGCTGGGGGAGGACGGCTTAACTCTTTCCACCTGCTCCACTTCCTTCCCAGGCAAGACTGCTGGTGGCCAGTGGGGAAGCTGGTCAAGGGCGGGGTTCAGCCTCTCTTGGATGGGGCTGCACAGACTCTTGGGGCAGGGGGCACAGTCTGCGGTGGGCGGGCGGGGGGGGGTTGTTCCCTGGACCCAGCTCTGCTCCTGGAGGAGCGTGGTGGGGATTTGGCTTGAGGCAGCTGATCAGACCTGCCAGTGACTCCTCAGGTGGGGGAGCCTTGGATAGAGAGAGTGGGGGGGGCGGGGGGGCTTTCCCTCCAGCAGAGATGCTGCATGCAAAGCAGGAGCTCCTCGCCACAGGCCGGAGCCTCAGCAGTTCTCCTTGGAAGCAGTCGAGAGCCCGCAGTGAAGGAAGCCCCTCACCTTCTGCCCGTGTCCTGGGCCCCAAGACGGAGCCAGTGGAGCAAAGGACTAGAGAGAGGAGGGGTGCAAGGCGGTCCAGTCACAGGCTGCCACGGTGGGCGGCGGAGGGGGGGAGCAGCAGCCCCTGCTGGAAAAGCAGCCCCCGGGTATCTGGGCTCCCTTCCAAGGCAAGCAGGAGGGAGAGGAGGAGGAGTTCCCTGACTGGCTGCCCAGATTCCAAACCCTTTGGCGTGGCATGCAGCCCAGATGGCAGGCTGAGTGCCCTCCCTGCATGCCAGTCCCAAGGGAGGACACACACACACACACACCACTCTCGCCTGCCCTTCCTTCCCTTCTGTCCTTCACGCAACTCCCAGGCCCAGCAAAACCCCGACATGCTCAGCCCAGTTCATCTGGTCCATCCCGTTTGGGGCCTGGGCAGGCAAATAGCACGCGAGTCGGCCTTCACGGTGGCCACTGCCAGCCGGGAGAGGGCCGGAAAGGCCCCTAAACAAGATGAAGCCGAGCCGAACAGGGGAGCTATTTGGGGGTGCACAAAGCCAAACACGCCCAGTCCGGTTCGAGTCCGGCCCTCCCAGTGAAGCCACGGGGCATCGGCTGCACCGTTCTGGCACTCTGGCTGAAGCAGCCCATTTCCCTCCGCTCGTCCCAGAGGCGTCTCTCTCTCCCTTTCCACCCTGCTGCTCAGCAGAGGAGGCATCTTCTGCGGAGTGGCTGGTTCAACTCTGGGCATCTTGGCGACAAGCACTCTGCACCAGGGAGCGCCTTGCAGTTGCTCCGGACACCATTTCCCTGCCTCTGCCCTCCAGCTCCGATGATCCCTCTGGAGGAGGAGGAGGAGGAGGCCTGCACAACTGCATCAGCCTCTGGCTTGGATGAAGGGGGCCAGCCCTCCCCTGCGGCCCCATGGCCACCCTTCCGACCTGCTCAGGGGGCTTGGCTGCTTTTTGCTCACCCATCACGCCCAGTCTTGTGGTTTGATGCCAGGCCCTCCTCCTTCTTCCTTCCTGAATCTTCTCGGGAATCTCTGGGAAGGGGTGCTGCTGCCAGCTCTTTCGAGAGGTTTAATTACATTTTATGGGGTATCAAGAAAGTGATGTTAATTAGGCTTAATCTGAAACTTGCCTGAGTTCTAGGAACTCAATTAGGAATCATTAACACCCATCCTCACGTCTTCAGCAAAGTGCTAATTTATGTGACTGATCCTGCAATTTCCTCCTTTGTTTAAAAGACAGAAAGAGGCAGGATTTCAACCACCGCCTAGCAAAGATGCTCAGTGGGGCCCATCCAGCTCTTGCCCTCCCAGAGTGAGGACAAAGCACGGAAGCCAGAGGAGCACCCCACCATCCGCTCTTCAGCAAACAGAGAATGACAGTGATTATAGTTTTAGGCTGTAATTACAGGGAGTTTGAAAGCTGCGTTTAAGGAGTTGGGTTTCCTCCATATGAGCCCTGGAGCACTGCTGAGACACTTCTTCTCCACAGTCCCCTGGAAGCAGGATTGAAATGGAGGCTCCACACTGTCTGTCATGGATCAATCCCCTTCCCTGTGGCCAACAGCCTCCTCCATTCTGAAAGGACACCGAAGCCAGCCCCGTTCTGGAAAGGCCATTTCCAGTGTTAATTCCATGTGTCCTGTTTGCAGGTCCTGCCCAGTTTATTGCTTCCTGTTGATGGTGGCTGCAGAATTCGTGGCAAATAGCCTCTGCATTGCTTCTTGAATTGCCCCAAAGGCTGTCCCTGTTCCCACGTGGGAGTGGCAGCAGACTTGAAGTACTGATATCCTTTCACTATTGTATATTCTCTTTTTTAAATAATGAAATAGCACTAACCTGATATTAATGTGAAAAGAAACAGAAGCTAACAGTGGGACAATTCAAAACGTTTGTTCAAGGAGTGTTTAAGGGACTGTTCATCCCAAACTGTGCAACTGCAGTCATAGGAACTTAGGAAGTTGCCTTTTACTGAGTCAGACCCTTGGTCCATCTAGCTCAGGATTGTCTTCACAGACTGGCAGCGGATTCTCCAAGGTTGCAGGCAGGAGTCTTGCTCAGCCCTCTCTTGGAGAGGCTGCCAGGGAGGGAACTGGGAACCTTCTGCATGCAAGCATGAAGATACTCTTCAGTCAACAGGACTCAGTGTATCAGGCAGGACCTGCTAACGGGAAACTTTAAATTGATGGTTTAAAGTTTAAATGTATGATTTGAAATATGGAGATGCCTCTTTTCAGCAGTGAGTTTACAGCTATTACAATGGACAGATATTCAGTCGCCCAGAGAAGCCTCCATTCTGCTTGGGCTTTCCACACTGGACAGGCTGGTTCTGCTGCTGCAGGGGCCTTTAATCCCCTCTCCCCAAAATCAGGTCTGAAAAACCACAAGAGGACAACCTGGAAAAGGCAGGACCACCACAATTTGCCAACGGAGCGCTTTAGTGTGGACTCCCCGCCAAACAGGAGTGGAGAAAAGAGGGCAGCTGTGGGGACAGCCTTGGGGGCTTGGGGGGCTGGTCCTGCCCTCCCTTCATGGGGTGGGAAGTCAGCTCAGGTCTGCTGCTGCCAGGTCCAAAGGAGGCCCATGAGGGCAGGCACTGTGGGGGCCCCAGCCCCGTGGCTCTTCTGGCTCCCCCATGCACAGCTGGATCCAGGTGCCCACCCCCACCCCCCGTGACGTGACCTGACGTGGCCTGCCTGTTTCTCAGGGCCCACCGTCTCCTTTCCCTGTGTGGCCGGAAGCACAAGCAAATTCCCAGATGACTGCAGAGCAAAGAAGCCCTGAAACAGAGTGGAGGTTTCTAATCAGAATCGAGTCTTCACAGGGTTAGAAAGCATAAATCTAAAGGGTTTTTTAATTGCTGCCAGTTTCAGTCCACAAAACAGGTGCCTACACTGGACTGCAACATGACTGGGACAAATGTGCAAACTGCAAAACTGAAAAGAAGGGAGCGGGCAGAAACGGAGGACCAGAAAAGGGTGCCGGGCAGGGCTGGGGGGGCAGTTCCTCCCGCCCACCTCTCCTCAGCCCAGGCGGCAAGGAAAGAGCCGGCATTTCTCCAAGGAGGTGCCCGCTTCCCGAGCTGCATTGTGCAGAGTCAAGGGTGGCTCCAGAGCGGGCGCATGGCTAGCTGAGGGCCCCCTCCGGCAAGTGGCTTGCTGGCCCATTTTGTTCCAGAAATCCCACCTGTAGGGTGCAGCTTGCCCACCCATAAATGCACTTTGCCCCTTTGCCCCCCCCTCCATTTTTTTCTGGTGCCACCACTGTTGGCACTGGCTGCTAGGTGGGGAGGGAAAGGTACTCTGCACATGCTCAGAGGGAGTAATACTCAGCATTTGGACAGAAGCTCTTCCTAACAAGCGGCGGGGGGGCACCAAAGGAGGCATCTGCTTCCTGGGGGCAGCCCCAGTTGCTCCTCTCTCTCCCCCCCCCCAGTGGATCCCAAAGAGGCGAGAATCCCCACTGGGGGGGGCAGTGGGCACTTCCTGGCCTCATGCTGCCAGCTCCCCATTAGGAAAGGGGTCGCCTGATCCAGGCTAGCCCCCCCCCCCGCCAAATAAGCCTCCCCAGGACACGGGCTGTGATTGCTTTTTTAAAAGACTGCGCAGGGGATCAGTTCCGTCATCCGCTGAGAAGGTATCGGGTGGCAGAGGGATCAGGGCCCGCCCCATAAATCTGCAACTAATCCTTGGCAATCAATATTTTTCATTAAGAACCGGAGTGAGTCAGGCCCTGATAGGGGGGAAATCTGTTTAGGTTGACACCTTGATGAAGTTATTCAGTGCAGGGGCTTAAGTCATTGAAAGGTAATAAAGAGCCGCCAAGAGCAGCAGAGCTGGAGGGGCCGGCTGTGAGCAGCGCTCTGGGGTGGGGGGAGGCAGCTTTGTTTCGGGGGGGGGGTGGAGTATCATCCTGACTGAGCCGAGCAGGAGGCTCCCCAAGACTGAGCTCCAGAGGCCCACAGGCCAGGCCAGAGGCTCCCTGAGCAGCTTGTCCTCAGGGGCCGGCCTGGGGGGGGGGATGGTTAGTTCCTCCGGGGGGCAGCTCAGGTGGCGCTCCTGCCCCAGCTGAGAGCCACCCATCAGGCCGTGCTTAATGAGGGGGCAGCTTGCTGACAGCAGGGCTCCTGGGTGGGGTGAGGGGGCAGCACCCCAGCTGCCTCCTTTGGTGACCCCCCATGGCTCATTAGGACGAGCCACTGCTGGGGGACACTGCCTGCCTGCAGGCCCCTTCCAGGCCCAGTCCAGGGGGCAGGAGCTCACCTCCCCAGCCAGCTAAGCGGGGGCCTGGACTCCCCTCCAGGGTCCCCCTGTGCAGCATCAACCTGCCTGGGCCCTGAGATCTTCGCGGGGCCCTTCAGCAGCCACAGGCGAGATTGGGGCACCTTCTCCTCGGCTGGCCTAGCACCCAGTCCAGACCTCCTGGATTTCCCTCCAGGCTTTTAAAAACCAGGTGTTCTTTTGCTCACGTGATGCTCCGCAATTCCTTGGGGGCTGCAGTGCTGGTTGTGGCTGGTTTGGATGGGTTTCCACGGACTGAGAGCCACCCACCCTGAAGGGAAGGCATCATCCCTTTGCTGGAGAGATGCATCCAAGAAGGCAGAGGCGCTCCGTCCACCGGCCTCCTTGCCCTGAGTTGGCCCCTCCTCCCGCCCCCAGGATTTACAGAATACTCAAGAGGTGCGGAACCAGCAGCCCCGGAATCCGCCCCACTGCTCAGCCCACTTGGCTTCTTCGTGGCGCTTCCTCAAGGAGTCACAGCTCCCCTCCTCCCTCCCTCTTGCCAGCCTGCCATTGGGAGCTGATGAACAAAGATGCCCCCCCCACAGCCCCCCACCCTGGCCGGCCCCGTTGCCTCCCCCAGCCAATGGCTGGCGAGGCTTGTCACCGAACCCGGCCCTATCAATAATAAATGTTGGCAAGCCACAGAGAGTGCTAAAAATTTCTCTCTCCCCAATGAATTATGAGTGCCGAGAGAGGAGCACAGCGCGGCCCTATCAAGGAGGTCTTGCTCACCCGGCAGGTTAGGAAAAGCCTCCAGTGCTGGTGAATTCCAGCCACCGGTTTCTCTCTTGGGGGGAAACAGTCGCCTGTTGAGGTTGCTGCTGTTGTTTGCAAGAGAACACATGGCAGCCGCAAGTCACATGAGGACAGATCTCCCCAGTCAGGGCCGGGCACCTGGCTGGCTACATCTCCGCCTTCCCGGTGGGCCTCAAGGCTGTGCCCGGAGGGAGTCAGGCTGGGAGAGCCGGTTGTGCACACGTGAGCCCCCCAGCAAAGCCCGGGGGGGGGATTCCCGGCTGCCAGTCAGTGGTGGAGGAGCCATGGTCTGACTCGGCCTCCTCGGAGGGAAGCTTCCGGTGCTCCTGCCAGGCCGCCCAGGGCTAAAGGAGGCCTGGCCTACTTCACAGGGTTGTTGTGAGGAGAAACCGAAGGATGGAGTACACCACTCTGGGCTCCTTGGAGGAAGAGCGGGACATAAAATGTAATAAAATAAATAAACAAAGCAAGCCCCGGGCAGCAAAACAGAGGAGTGGAGATAGGAAACATAGGAAACATAGGAAGCTGCCATATACTGAGTCATGCCCTGGTCCTTTGAGCTCAGTATTGTTTACACAGACTGGCAGCGGCTTCTCCCAGGTTGCAGGCAGGAGTCTCTCTTGGCCCTTTCTTGGAGGTGATGATGCTGCCAGGGAGGGAACTTGGAGCCTAGATGCTCTTCTCAGAGCAGCTCCATCCCCTGAGGGGAATCTCTTCCAGTGCTCACACTTCTAGTCTCCCTTTCACATGCAACCAGGGCAGACCCTGCTTAGCTAAGGGGACCAGTCCTGCTTGCGACCACCAGACCAGCTCTCCTGCTGCTGCTGCGGCTGGCACAGAGTCACCTGCTCTTGTGGCTGGTCTGAAGCAAAGATGCTCTCAGACTCACTGGCCAAGCCTCAGCAGCAGCTCCAGAATCTAAGATGCAGAAGAGCAAAGAGGCAGAAGCTGCCGTCATGATGGGCGGAATCTGCCTCCCGCTCTTGCCCCGCTCTTGGGCCCTGTTGTTGACACGCCTCGTGAGCCTTGCCCCCTCCCTCCCTCCCTGTGACTTGGGAAGAGAGTTTGGAGCCTCAGGCATGGCAGCCATAAATCAAGTAATTGCCACCCCCAGTCATGAACAGTGGGGCAGAGGAGCCGTGGGGGACGGAGAGGTGGCATGTTCCATAATTAAGCACAAGGAGGATGAAAGGGCTTTGCAAAATTGCCTGTAATTACAAGTGCCTTTTGCTTTCTCCTGACTTGAAAATCTGGAGAACGGTTCGGGAAGCAGCAGGACGCAGCGCTCGCTCACAAAGGCAACGCTCACCTTGGGTTGCTAAGGAGCAGAGGCGCCGCTGCCCGCGCCCATTCAAGTCTCTTCTGTGGGACTTGCTCCCTGACAGGCCGGCATAGGACTGCAGCCAGCCTGGGAGGCCGAGGAGGAGGAGGCCGTGGGTGGCTGCTCCAGCCCAGCGGGGCTCTCTTTGCCCTGCAGTCGGGAGGAGCACGAGGAAAGCAGAAGAAACTCGGCTGCAGCCTGCAATCCCCATGACACTCACGACTAACACCCCCCACACACACCCCACCCCACACGTTAGCCAGGCATGGAAAGCACCAGTCAGCCCACGGCGGCGGGCAAGCACGCCAGAGTCGAGGGTGAGGTCACAGAATGGCTCCCATCATCACCCTTGCCTTGCCCCGTCCCCACTCATGGTCCAAAGGCAGCAGCGGGGCTGGCCGGCGGGGCTCTCCTGGCTGTGGGCAGGAGGCCTGGACTCAGAACCTGCAGGCAGAGAGGCTCTTACTTCGGGGCCAAAGCCCAGGGCCCCCACAGCCCCTGCCTCCCCCCAAATGCTCTTTCGTCTGTCGCAGGTCGTGTAGTCACCTGGCCGAGCAGGAGGGTGCTTAATTTGCAGGGAAGGGGGCCCTCCAATGCCTTGAAGTCCAGGCTCCCAGATGACCGGGGTGCACCTCTGCCCACAGGGAACAGGCCCCCAGGGAGAGGGGGTAGCTGGGAGTCCAGCAGGCAGCAGCCGAGGCATTCGCAGGGGAGGGAAAGAGGCCTCCTCCTCCTCCTCCCTAGACTGCCAAAGCCACAAGAAGGAGCAGTGAGGACGGAGGAGGGCAAATGGGGGGGAGGGGAAAGGGAGGGAGGGAGAGGGGCCTAAACTCCTCCCCAACTTGGGTTTGAATCTGGGTGGGAGAAGGACCTCTGAGGCCGGAATGATGATGCTGGCCTCCCACCGGAGTGAGCATAATGAGCTGATGAAGGTCCTTGTTTCCATGCCACAAACGGGCCTCGATTCTGGCAATACTCTGTGGCTTGCAGGGGGAATGGAAAGAGACCAGTTCCCAGCCTGACAACGGACCCTCCCCTGGCCCTGGTGTGGCAGCGCAGCCCAGCGAGGAAGCCAGACGCAGCCCGTTGGCACAGCCTGTAGCTCTCCTGCGATAGCAGCAGCAGCAGCAGCCCCTGAGTCCCGAACCCCCTGGAGTGGGGATTCGGAGGCAGCAAGGAGTGGGGCGCAGGGGACCAGCCGCGGCCCCTCTTGGCCTCTCCTGGCCCTGGGAGAGCCTGTCAGCAAGAGCAGAGGGGTCCTCTGGTCTGGTGGCGGCCCCAGGGCCACCAACGCCCTCCCCTGCTGCCCCCACAGCTCTGCCCACTTTCCCCGGTAATGGAACCATGTCCTGTGCTGCGATTCTAATCTGCTTAGTGTAAATGGCTTGTCCATCTGCCTCCCCAGAGCGGCCCCCACCGTCATGGCTGCCGGCAATCTGTGTCAACCCACTTTCACAGATGAACATCTTCATCCCGCCCCGCCCCTCCGCAGCTGCTGCTGCTGTTGCAGTGGGGAGCTGAGCGATGGCGGGGCAACCCCAAAGAGGGTCCCAAAGGGCTGGACTCGCTGATCTCACCCGAGCGATTGAGGGCCAGGGAGCCCATCGACCCTCTGCCGCCGCTTGAGTCTGACTCGGGCCGCCTCCGTTCTGTTCCTGCCCACCACTGCCTTGCGCACAGGGACACAGGCAGCTGCCGCCTTCTAGCGAGTCGGCCCCTGGCTCCATCTAGCTCCCGATTGTCTACCCAGGCTGGCAGCGGCTTCTCCAGGCCAGGCTTGCTGGACGCCTCTCTAACTGGCCGTGCCTCTCCAAGGCTCCGGGCAGAGGGAGGCCTTCCCCATATCCGGCAGCCGAGGGGGTGTCAGGGAGGGGCCCTGGGGCCCTCGGCATGCCCAGAAGCAGCCGCTCCACCGCCACAGCTGGCCCCATCACGGCGGGGGAGGGGGGGGGGCGCTTGGCCCTGGCTTCCTGCTCCAGTTTGCTTTGAGGTCGTGCCGCCGCCGCCGCCTGCAGGAAGCCGGAGCTGCTCCTTGGCTCCTTTGTGGGCTCACGTGAGAGGCTTTTTTTACTCTCCGGAGCTGCGGGAGGCCAGTTAGTGCCGCCAGGAGATTATGCATATCAGGCTGCTCACGCCGCCATCATAAAAGGTGTCAGAATTAGTTGGGCTATTTACTGATGCAATTTAGGGCCTCGCCAACTGAGAGAGTGTCGTTCTTTCAAGAATGGGCGGCTGCAGCTGGGCTCATGCATAAGGAACAGCCGGAGTACGACCCAGTTGCATTAATGTCGAGGAATAAATAGCGCCGCCAAAGTGTCTCGCTCAGCTGCCTGCGAGATCAGAGGAGAGACCCCGACACACCTGGAGCAAGGAGGGCGCAGGCGCAGGCGCGGGCGCAGGCGCAGGCGCAGGCACGGCTGAGAAATGCCGCCCTCCGCGCCCCTGGAACCCGGGGCAGGGGGCATTGCTTGGCATTCTGGCTGGGCACTCCGCGGAGCCACCGGCTGCCTTACAACCCCCTCTGCTCCCTGCCCACCCCTGCCGGCGGCTTGCACAGAGGAACGGAGGCAGCTGCCGCCTTCCAGCGAGTCAGACCCCTGCTCCGTCTAGCTCAGGGCTCTCTACCCAGACTGGCCCTCTCGGGGCTCCTGCTGCTCTCGATGACCTCACGTGGCCTCCCAGGTTCCGGGCTAGTTTGCCTCCGAATCCCGGAGAGAAGGTGGGGAGGCCTGCCTCCATCTCCGGCTGGCTGGCTGGGGGGCTTCCCAGGGGCATCCAGCGGGCAGGGGGATGCTGAGGTCACCTGGGCCAAATGTCCTTGGGGAGCTGCTCCTCATCAGGCTTCCCTGCAGGGTCCGGCTTCCTTCCTTCTTTCCCAGTCTTGCCCGAGTCCTCCTCGCCCCGGCCCTCCTTTCTGCTCCACCAGGTCAGGCCTTGCTTCAGCATCCCTGTTGCTGCTTTCTCAGCCAGCTTTCCCCCCACTCCTTGCTGCCTCCCCGCCCCCCAGCAAGCAGCCTCCCCATCCAATTGCACCAGCTCTGCCACTTCTTGGGGGCCCCTCCCTGAGCAACCAGCCTCAGCTGCTCCTTCTCCTCAAGCCTCATTCTCCACCCGACAGGACCTTCGAGCCCAAGTGGACCCCCAGCAGGAGACGCTGCAGATCAGGGTGGCCGGGTGGCGATGGTGGGGGAGCAGGAATAGCACCTCCCCGCCCCCCATGATTTTAGCCCCAACTAAAGCCTCCTCCCCCCAAGCTGCTGTTTCCCCTCCAGTTACGAGTTTCCCAACATGGCGCTGCAATGAAGAGTCACTTTTGACTTGAGAGCCACCTGAGCGACCCCAGAAGCCATGTGAGGCAGGGTCCGGCATTTGCTTTCTGGGCTGGGGAGGCTCTGGACAGCTGCCCCCCCCCCCACCGCCCTCTGGGCAGCACCAGCTCTGGCGAGATCCAGCTTTTGCTCTGCGAAGCGGGCAGTGCCCTCCAGGCCTGGTCCACCCACGGCTGCCGTTCCCGGGCTGGGGCTGGCCCGAGCTCTCGCCCTCAGGCGGGCATGTGCTCTCTGGCTGGCAGCTGCCCCTGGAAGGCGGGTGCTGTACGTCTCTTGAGAAATACGTGCGTGAGAATACATCCGGCCCTGACATGCTCACAACCAGACACTCTCGGCTGACGAAAGGCCATCGTGGGCAGCAATGTGCAGAAGTGCCTTTCAGCCAGAGGGCTCAGCGCCACGGCCTCTGGCAAGCCTGGAGAAGCACCTCCCAAGAACCCCCCCTCCCTAGAATTAATATTGATTTTGTGTAGTCAAAATACAGTGGCGCAGCTTAATTTTGTTGCTAGGATTTTGACATGAGTGTCCTGAAGATTAACTCTGAGTTGAACAGCAGATCTGGAGAGTCCCCAGAAAGCCCCTCCTCCGCGGACTCCACATCTGTGCTGGCGGGGGGGGGCGGGGGGCTCTTCCCTTCTGGGCATTCCTGGGGGGGGGGCGGGGGGCGCTTCTCTTTCCTAGCTCCCCAGAGGGAGGCTCTGCGGAGGACACAACCCCACTCCGGCTAGACCCTAACCCCACGCCCAGCTTCTCCCCATGGCATGACACTCGGGGCCTTCGAGCTGAAAGCAAGAGAGCCCGCCCTACCACAGGGTGGCGCAATGCAAGCTCAGGCAGGTCTGTCTGGAGGCAAGTTCACCCCGTCCAACAGACTCACTCCCAGGTCAGCGTGGCTTCTTAGGCACAGCCTGCCTTACGTGCTCTTCGCCCATCCAGAGCAGGAGGCGGCTCATCCCAGCAAGACAGGGGAGGGGGGGCCCAAGGAGGCTGCTCAGGATGCTCCTCTCTCTCCCCCGCCCAAGAGCCAGGCTGCCGTTAAGCACCCAGCTCTACCTGAGGAATGGCCAGCCTGCAGGCAGTGCAACTCTACCATTGGTCACTGGCAAATGAGCGGTTAACCACCCAGTTCTCCCTGGTGAATGGATAGCCTGCAGGCCGGCCGTGTGGCTCTTGGGTGGGGCAGGAGAAACAGGAGCCCCAGAGCTGCCCCCTTGGGTACCCTCCCCACGCCTGGTGCCTTGGCTCCAGAGACTTGAGAGAGGGCGGGGGAGTCTTGAGAACTCTGCCGCAGCTGCTGAGGAAGTCCTGCCTGCCTGCCTGCCTGCCTGCAGGGTTGCGGGCGTCAGGAAAGCTCCCGGCAGAGCAGCAGGGCCTGCGCTGGGCATGCCGAAGGAAGGCCCCAGGTCTGCTCCACCCGAAGGGGTCGCAGGAGGAGGCGGGGCTGGGACGTGCCCCGCCTGGGAAGGGCTGCTGCTCCCAGTCAGAGCCGACCCCTCCCTCTGGGGCCCAAGCGCTGGGGGCCACCTCTGGGGTCTCAGGAGAAGGCGGCTGGGTGGGACTAGGCAGGGGCCCCAGCCCAGGATCGGAGCGCAGCAGCATCCCACCTTACGCAAGCCTCGGAGAGGGAAGGGAAGGGAGGCTTTGATGGCATAAAAATAGGAAGTCAATAAAGCGGGAGAGGCACAGGCCGCTTCCTTACAGCCTGTTTCAAGTTCTCAGAGACCAGAGGTTGATGCCCCCCCCCACGCCACCCCCGCATCCCCTGACAGCTCAAGCAACTGATACAGAATGTCTCCCTCCCCAGACCCTTTGCTCAGCAGCACACAAATGGCCAGAGCCCCCTTGACAGCGACGCTGCTCCAAGGAAACCTCCCTCTCCCGAGCAGACCAGGGGTGGGGGGGGGGAGGGAGGGCGTTCTCCTGCTTGCAGCCACCCTCTGTCTAGGCTGCTTTCGTTTCCGTCTCTCGCTTCAGCTGTGGGGCTCTCCAAGCACACGGGCTGCGGCCGGACTCTGCCGGCTTTCAGGTGGTGGAGGATGGAGCTCGGTCTGCTGGTGGCAGCTGCAAACTGCTGCATTGTTGTAACCCGCCCAGAGACTGGCATTTGGGGTGGTATAGAAATAGGTGAAATCAATCAATAATAAAATGAAATAAAATAAAATAAAATAAAAACCACGGCAGAGAGAGAAGACCTTGGCCCCGGGCAGCAGGCGGCCTGCTTGCAGAATCAAGGGGCAGGGGGATTAAGGTGTCTGCTTGAAGGAGGTCTGACGGGGCCCCACGAGCCTTCAACATGACACCCCACTTCTGCTCTCTGCTCCCCACTTTCATTGTCATTTTGCAGCCTGAAGAAGCATTCTGGAGAACTCAGAAGCGTGCTCTCCTGGCTTTGTGACGTTCTCTTTGGTCCTCCTCATTAAGGTTCCCCCCCCACACACACACACACACAGCCCAGTCTCCTGTGGCCCTCAGCACTGGTACTTCCCGCTCCTGCTGTGAGCGCTGAAGACCCTGTAGCTGCCCACGCGCCCTCTGGCTGGATTGATCCCATTTATTGCAGGAGCATCCCTTCAAGCCCCACTGCAGGGTGGGAGGCTGCAGCTTGCATGGGGAGGGGGGAGAAGTCGGCAACGAGTCCTCTTGCTGCCCCAGAGCAATGCAGCCCCTGTGCACCCCTGGCTCCCCCCAACCCTACCACCCCCACCCCTCCGGCAACCAGGCCCCCTCAGATCGCCTCCCCCACTTGTTGCAGCAGGCTAATTGGTTTCAAGCCGACTGCAGGTCACTAATTAGTGAGCCTATTGAACTCTGCTCAGCTTAGGGACACAATTAAAAGTGTGCCCTAATTAAACAGGGGTAATTAATAGAGCTGAAATCTCTCAGAGAATCATTAATCAAGGAATTCAGAACAAATCAATGTGGACAGAGAGGCAGAAGCATAAAAGCGAGAGTCAAGCTGCAGCAAGTCAGTGGGGGGGGGCACCTGGCCCTGTGATCCACTTCCCTTCTGAGGTGGGGGGGGGGCAGGAGGGAGGGAGGGAGGGATGTCCCAGGTCGTCCCAGGGCAAAGCACACTCCGCTGCCCTTCTCTGGCCATTGGGGCTTCTGAGCAAGGGATCAGCAGGATGTAGCCCCAGGACCTGTTCCCATCCTCAGCACCAAGAAATATTGGGTGAGAGGCTAGAGGAGGCCTCTGGGGGTGCATTCCAACCAGCAGCCCATCCGTGGAAAGAGAGGCAACTTCCCAGAGGCTTGGGATGGAGGCAAGGCGAGAGGAGGCTGAGCCTTTGGGGAGGGGGGGAGACCAGCAGGGCCAGCAGGGAGCCCCACCCTGGAGCAGCAGGACTCTGGACAGCTCCATGGGGAGACGTGGCTCCAGCAAGTGGGCCGCCCCTCCCAGGCTTCACCTGCCTGGGCTGGCTTAGAGGGGCAGCCGCTGTGTGCCTGGAGGTCGGGTGTGCCCCCTCCCTCCCCTCTCCTCTCCCAAATGGCAGCAGAGGGGGGTCTCCTCCCGGTCCCTTTTCATTGGAGATGGCCTTGAGCAGGGGATCTGCCACAACGCTGCCAGCACCTCCTGGCCCAGTGCTTGCTCTGGGACCAGAATCCTCTTTCAACTGGCTGTTTGGGGCAGGACTCCCCTTCCAAAGACAGGCTCTGCCATGGAAATGCCCCCCCCCTGGACAGCCGGCCCCTGAGCAGTGCAGGAAGTGCTGCTCCTTCACCCAAGACCATCCCTGCCCTTCTGAGCCTCCAGGCCAAGGGGGCAACTTCCGGGAAGGCCTGAGAGGTTTGTGCCCAAGTGGGGAAAGGGATGTGCTCTGAATGGGAGCCTTCCTTGCAGGGAAGCGGTGCCTGCCTCCCTTTTCCTCGTGCAAGAGAAGCGCCTGGCTTGGATTGTGGGTCCACCATAAACAGGGCACAGTTAAGCATCGGGGCCCCTTCTGCAACTGCTCCCCACACCCCAGCATTGATCCATCATCAGGCAGGACAGAGCTGGGAGCCGGGTGTGGCTGGAGGACTCCCCATCTGATTTGGTGAGTTCTGAAGCCGGGTTGTTCTCCAGGCACACACACACACACACACACACACACTGCAGCCCGTGTGCCCCCCCTTGTGCTTCCAATCACAAGCAATGCACCTGCTTGGCATGCAGAAGTCCCCCTGGCCCAACCCTGGCGGTTCAGCGGCAAAGCTGGTCTCTGCCGGAGAGCTTGGGAAATGGCTCCCACCCAGCCTGAGCAGACCGAACTGGGCTCCGGGTCAGACCGCCCCTGCGCCCACCCCCCACCCCCCCACCGCACCCCCGGAGAAGAAGGCCTCCGGAGGTGTGCAGGGGAGAGGCCTCCTTCCGAGGAGCTGCCTTGACACGCGCTCTGGCCTGTGGCACAGGAATCCCATCGGAAGGCAGAAAGGGCCTCGTTCTGCTTGGGTGTCCCCCCCCCC